>NC_088301.1:11496807-11843193 GCF_032854445.1 Liolophura sinensis
TGTTCCTCAATAGCAGACCAGTGTTCTTCTCTCTGTTTATAGTTTGCTTGATGCTCCTTGACAATTACAGGGCCATGTGCCCCTTGAAACCTGCGACGCTGAGGTAAGTCAGTATTTGGCTTTCCACGTAGACGAGCGTTCGGGTCTGTACTACACGAATTCGTTATCTCGTTGTTGTAGGCGGCTGGTCTTTGTAGAAGCTGCATGTCCTCTCTGTCATCGACCGGTGTCGTCGCCTGAGAGCCGCTGTTTGCTCAATTCTCATCTCACCACCGCCAAGTCTTTGGGAAGAAGCAAAATTGCCATATGTGAATTTCACAGCGGAATCACGGCACTGCCAATTCCTTCCGAGGCAATTCAGTAGGTCTTGAGCACCGACCCGAGTACAAGAGATTTCCATTAGACAACCGTTCTTAGACAGCTACAAAACAAGATACTTGTCCAAACACATGGACAAGAGGTCGGACAAATCTGTGCCTATCGGCCACAACTTCACAACGGCTTCATCAATGCGTCAATGATTTCCTACAAGGTAATTTTGGCAGAGCTTTTCTGTGTTCGGTTTAAATCCAAATCCAGTTTTTATTCATAACTTTAGCTCCTACTAAACATCTACTTTCGTGGGTCTTAAATCGGACTTTTAAGCGTGGATGTCGCGGTTTTGTTGAGACGCCGTTTTCCTTGGACGTAATTAAGGCTACAGTGAACTTCGAGTAGATTCTGAATTCATCTGCAACGGGGAACCCGTCATAGGGGAAATCCACGAGGAAGCTTAGCAACAACCAAATTTTTCCCATCTTTATACAGGGAGCAACATCATTTCCTTAAAATGTCACATAAGTGATTCTTCAGCGAATTCACAGAGCCACTAATCTATCTTTTAAGCCATCACTCACAAAGTGAAGTGTACTTAATGGTGGGGAACAAAGAAACTGCTTTTGTTTTTGTTGTTGAATTTATTCGCCCCACCGCTGTCACTTTTGACGCCATTAAGGCGGATGAGAAAGGATATAAAGTCATTGGAATAATTGTTTGAACGTCGCTCGGGGTAGCTTGTCGAATGAGCGAGGCTTCCACTAAATGTATCGATTGCTTTACCCAATAAACAGGAAAGGCTTGTGATCTGGTCGAGACACCTGTTCACTCCCTTCCGAATATTTCTCATTCCGCCATTGACCACCTGTCCCATTAGGCAATTTGCTGTGCACACGCTGACAATCCGGTTCTAAGCGACGTTTGGGTTGATTTGAATTGCGGTGTAGAATCACATACATGTTCTAGATAATAAAACCTGATGGCATTTATTGTCCCAAGATTAAAGGATCACAGAGGCCTAACAAGCGGGACAAAACAGCCACTTTCAATTGAGGAAACGGATACAAATACCTAATTTTTTCAGCTAATAGAAATGGACCTGTGTAAAGAAAAAATTCATTTGATAAGAACAAAAAATGACACAAACAAACCAGAGACAAACAGGACCACTTTCTTAAAAGGAAATTTTATTCAGAGGAATCATAAGCGCAATTTGTCCAAATGCTTGCAAACATTAAATGTTAAAAATGAATTCCCATCGTTATAAAAATATGACACATTCACGTGTAAAGTTCACTGCTGTCAAGAGAAATATTCGTGAGTACGTCGTTTAAACCGTAATCAATGAAATAAATCCGTCTACATTTAATTCTTTAATATTTGACTTATACAACATCGGCCAGCATTATGGTTAGAGGCTTCTGGGTTTGCGCCGCGCTGACACGACAAGCACCTCGGCCACGAAGGCCCCAAATAGGTCGATATCACACAATAGCCAGATTGCGTGGTATAGTCCCTGCTGATCGAACCACCGCTTAACGTACAATAGTCCTTTGAACTGACCGATTTTTGCTTAACACCGTACTTTTCGATGTTTGTAAGATTTATGGGTGCAGGAAACTGGAGTGCCTCGGGGTTATGTGCTTGCTTATGTGTGACTTAAGATATCCAAACCATATTGCTGAGAGACAAAAGGTCTTCAACTAAAGTTAGACTGCGCAAGGAGCGCCCTCATATTGTCACTAAAGCTCAAAGACCATTGAGTGAGTGCATCGGTGAGTGAGTGCTTAGGGTTTAACGTCGCACTTGACAATTGTTCAGTCATTTGACGACGAAGGAGTCCTTAGATTGCATGTAATGTGTCTCCTTGTTTCAGGAGAGATTTCCATCGTTTTTTATCTAGTGCTGCTTCACTGAGACCACTTACCTAAGACAAATAAGCAGCCCCACCTGAGCAATTATACTGATAGGGGTCAACCAGTCGTTGCACTATCCCTTTAATGCTGAGCGCTAAACGATGAAGCTACAACTTTCTCTTTAAAGGCCTTAGGTGCCATCCGACCCAGGATTGACGCTGGATCTACCGCCCCCGAAGCGGAAGCTCTACCAACTGAGCTATCGGGGCTGGTAGGATCCCTGAGGGTGCAAGAATGTACAAAGACCCATTCCATGGACAGGATTCAACCCCCATCTCGGTACCAAGAGTCACGCACCTTATTCACTGAACTACACCCCGCTGGTTGGTCCTTTGGTTATAATCATGTCAGAAATATTATGAAAACGAATATAATTTATCTAGTTTGACGTAAGTTTAGACTTATTAGCCATCTGGCAAGTGAAAAGGCGAAGACACTCAGATTAGATGAAGCTCAACGCCCATGCTTTTCGCTTTGGCAGTAGATTTTGGTTTGCTTTCTGATAAACTCGTTAGTAGCTGCCAAATCTTTACCACGATAGATTCGATGAGAGAAGTAACCTAAAACACCCTAGAAAACATCTTACATTCTTATGGTCTCTACACAAGCATCTGAAAGTTATAGTCTCCTGTGAAGACGTCATGTTTGATGCCTAAAGTGAAGACATTCTTTGTAAAGGATATTGTAATAGCCTATATATAAGCAGTCTGACATTAAATCTCATTTTGTCAGGTGCAAACTAAGTGACAAACTGCACATGTCAATAACATAGGGAATCTTTAAAACACTTGTTAGATTGACTAGGTTTGTGAAAATTGTCAGCCATGCCCCAAAAATTTACTTGCACGTCCGCTGTATAGACATTTAGGAGCAGACGTAGTATAGACTGTAAAGAACTTCACTTGACTTCCTTTACTTATTTGCTACTGGATGGGCCATTGAGAGCCTTGGTAGTGTAACCTTTCATGGAAAACAATTTCTGCTTGTCTGATAGATCCTGGGGGAGTCTTGGTAAACTCGTCCCCCACGCTGGGATCTTCCTCGGCCATATCAATACACACACGACACCGGACTCTGTAGGCGTAGCTTAAATCCAGGTCTAGTAATCAATCTCCTAGGAATACTTAGTTAAACGCTTTTCGTATGTTAGCGATTTTGACGTCTAATTAATTTCTTGCCCAGGATGTTTTAGGAAAATGCCAAATGGTAATGTTTTCTTTTATTTATCTTTTCCTGATAAAGACAAGAAATCCAAAACTTAGATGCATAGATCCATTGCTTACTGAAAAAAACCAGTGGTGTAGTTGTGTAACCTCTTGAATACACACAATGGCATTTTCCATTACATCAAGTGTACGTGTAAGCGGTATACAAGAGCAGGTGCACGCGTGCTGTATAGGCATATGTATCCGAAAGAGTTACGTGTCAAGCAAGATCTATGTCCATTCAACGTCAAACAAATGATTTGGCATGTTTAACCATTTTCGTACCTATATGTGGGAAACGCTAATTTTAATTTTTATTACAACGTGTGCTTCACCTCTGATACTCGATAATTCATAACAGAAACAGTTGCTATTAAGAGTATTTACACCAAGAAAGAAACAAGAAGGTAGGTTGCTCTTCAGTGTTTGAGTCTTCAGCAGAGTTCCGGTCTCTAGTAAATAGCATTGCCATATCATTTTTTTTTTGTGGTGTGAGCTATTTAGAAGTTGTTAATCGCGTGAAACTTTGTTTTTAATCGCCAGGAACTTTGTTGTTAATCGCCTGGAACTTTGTTGTTAATCGCCTGGAACTTTATAACTTTATTCCATCTTGCTCTCGTTGTGAGCGCTGCGAACAACTCCAATAGTTCATCATGCCAAAAAAATTAGGCAGTTTTTACAGCGTACGTTATATGTATATAATTGGCTTAAATAGAAGAAGGCATTGTATTTCAATTCTAGCCCAGATCCCTATACCATAACCAATAGATAATAAATCTCGAGCTCAGGAATGTACTCAAGAATATTTCATACGGCGGCGGCCAGCATTACGAGAGGATGAACTTGCAGGCTACATATATTAAAAAAGTGTAAGTGATATTCTATAAAAATGAGCTAAAGCTATTCATATTCAATGTTTTTATTAGATACTCATACTGGCTTCCTCTCCGGCTGCACGTGGAAAGGTACCCAAGGTGGTCGTGGGAGCCCGGTTTCCTTCCACCATAATGCTGGCTGGCGTCGTATAAGTGAAATACATCTTAAAACACCGATCAAATAATTAATTAAATAAATAAATAACTTTTATTGATATAAGGACAAGTTTTACTCGTGGTTTAATCGGTCAAATGTATGGAAATTTGGGCATATGTTTGAGTACAAAGCCAGATCCACGCGTATGTTGCAAAACACCGCTCGGTATTAGTGTGTTTTTCTATTGTCATGTGAAATGAACTATTCTCCATTTTTCATAATTTCATTCCAAGTTAAAAAGCATAGTGTGACTGGGTGCATGGGACGGCGTGTGTACTGTATTTGGCATGGAGTTCCAGTCACGAATTGGTCAATTTGGCTCTCAGTTTGAGGGTAACGGTATGGTGTGACTGGGTGGGGCGTTGGTATTGGGTTCCAGACACGAATTGGACAACTTGGCTCTCAGTGTGAGGGTAACGGTATAGTATGACTGGGTGGGGCATCGTGTGTCCTGTATTTAGCATGGCGTTACAGTGGAGCAGCATGGCTGTCAGCATGAGGGTACCGGTATAGTATGGCTGGATGCGGCTTCGCGTGTGCTGTATTTGGCATGCCATTCCAGTTAGTCAGCTTGCTGTCAATATGAGGATATCGTCATGGTTTGGCAACTTGCCTCTCAGTGTGCGGGTAACGGTGACTGGGTGGGGCATCGTGTGTCCTATAATTAGCATTAGCAATTTCCAGTCACAAATTGGTCAAATTGGCTCTCAGGGTGCGGGTAACGGTATAGTGGCATGGCGTTACAGTGGAGCAGCATGGCTGTCAGCAGGAGGGTACCCATATAGTATGACTGGATTGGGCGTCGTGTGTGCTGTTTTCGGCATGGCGTTCCAGTGGGTGATCTTGGCTCTCAGTATGAGGGTATATGTATAGTATGACTGGGTGAGACGTCATGTGTGCTGTATTTGGATTGGTGTTCCAGTGGGTGATCTTAGCTATCAGTATGAGGGTATATGTAAGTATAGTATGACTGGGTGAGACGTCATGTGTACTGTATTTGGCATGGTGTTCCAGTGGGTCAGTTTAGCTCTCGGTGTGAGAGTATCAGCATGATATGACTGGGCAGGTCTTTGTATCAGCTTGTGTCTCAGTATGAGGGCATGGGTATTGCATAACTGGGTGGGACGGAATTTGTGCTGTATTTGGCATGGTGTTCCAGTGGGTCAGTTTAGTTCTCGGTGTGAGAGTATCAGCATGGTATGACTGGGCAGGTCTTTGTGTCTGATGCATTTGGCATGGGGTTTCAATCCAGTGCTAAAACATGCCAACCAATTACCGGCTTGCATAAGGAAACACCATCGTGATTTGACAGGTAGAAACAGCCATCCAAACAAAGTGCAAATGCAGACGAGTTCCATTGCTCTCATTAGCCAAACACTGGGGTTGATTGTAAGAAAGCTGACTTTTTCCTCGTAAGTTAGTTGAGTGTCAAGAGAATTTCCTTCAAGGAATTACTGAGAAACTGGCTGGCAGACAGACAGGTTTACAATTGCACAACTGTGCATCTGAAGCTAATTCTCCGGCCTCTAAAGAATAGCCATTTCCGTGTTGATTTCAAAGTACTGAGCAGGTCGCCATTTTGGTTTAATTCACAAGGCATAGGGAGAGGAAAAAGACAAGAAGAGCAATAAGACCAATAAGTAGGATGTGCTGCATTAAAGCGATTGTTTTAATCTGTATTTCAATTGCCCTTACTAACCACACCATTTTAGCCTGTACGCTTCAGTGCTCCGCCTCTATCTCTCAGCAGAGGTAATAAAGCGTGCGGGTTGGCACGCTGTGGAGAGAAAGCAGGATTAATTCAGTTCATGGACAAGTCAAGCAAGGGCAATTTATCTGTGAAGATATGTGTAAGAGGGTTCTCTATAACATCTGGAGATTGTATTTTTACATCACCCGTTATCATTTGGCTGCCTTCCTCGATGGTAAAAGCCTTACTGACACAACCACATATTGAGGCTAACCATTCATGACGAAGTGAAAAAAAAACGATCAGGTAGAGCGTATCTGGAGACGTTTTGTGAAATGATTCCTAGGAATAATATCCTCCCGATGTCATTTTGGCGTAAGCGACCGTGTTAGTATCTGTGACTGTGATTAGTATCTATAAATACTCCTCAGTACCAAAGGTTGAATGTGCACTGAGAAATGATGTCTCTGGTGTTTGGAGAAAACAGAAATGTTCTCAGCCCAATGAATAATTGAATGTACCGTATGCAATGATGGCTTCTATTCTCCGTCTCTGAGAAAACAGAAATATTCTCAGCCTCATAGGCTCAACGTGCCGTGGGCAGTGGTGTCGTCTAGGTTCCATTTTTGAGAAAACAGAAATGTTCTCAGCCCATAGGTGAAATGTGCATTGGGTAATGATGTCTTTTATATTCCAACTCAGAAAACAGAAATGTTCTCAGCCCCATAGGTGAAATGTGCATTGGGTAATGATGTCTTTTATGTTCCAACTCAGAAAACAGAAATGTTCTCAGCCCCATAGGTGAAATGTGCATTGGGTAATGATGTCTTTTATGTTCCAACTCAGAAAACAGAAATGCTCTCAGCCTTGAAGGTAGAATGTGCAATGGACAATGATGTCTTTTATGTTCCAACTCAGAAAACAGAAATGCTCTCAGCACCATAGGTGAAATGTGCATTGGGCAATGATGTCTTTTATGTTCCAACTCAGAAAACAGAAATGCTCTCAGCCCCATAGGTGAAATGTGCATTGGGCAATGATGTCTTTTATGTTCCAACTCAGAAAACAGAAATGCTCTCAGCCCCATAGGTGAAATGTGCATTGGGCAATGATGTCTTTTATGTTCCAACTCAGAAAGCAGAAATGTTCTCAGCCCCAATGAATAATTGAATGTACCGTATACAATGATGGCTTCTATTCTCCGTCTCTGAGAAAACAGAAATATTCTCAGCCTCATAGGCTCAACGTGCCGTGGGCAGTGATGTCTTCTAGGTTGTTTTTTGAGAAAACAGAAATGTTCTCAGCCCCATAGGTGAAATGTGCACTGGGCAATGATGTCTTTTATGTTCCAACTCAGAAAACAGAAATGCTCTCAGCCCCGAAGGTAGAATGTACAATGTTCAATGATGTTCCCAGTCTGAAAAAATAAAAGTCTTCTCAACCTCAAAGGTAGAACATTGCAATGGGCAATGATGTTAACATGCCGGATGTGCTGATGTGGTGCTTTATGATTCCTTCATGAACAATTCTCACTTCGTGCCTATACTGCTAAAATTTCAAACTTCAAAAGGCAACCAACTCTGTAAAAGTCCCATCTCTGGCCTCCGATAGCGCCATGGTTTTCTCACTAGCTGAATAGAAGGATGCCGTTGCGATGTTGTCATAAAAGCTAAGGAACGATTTCGATGTTTTGAGTTAATTTAAATTACTTGCAAATTTAAACAACTTCGGCAATTAACGTTATATTTATGTTATTCGTAATAAAGAAAGCTGCGTCTTCTCATTTGCTGATATGCAGTACACTCTATATATGTGCGTTTTGCATGTGTATGTATATCTGATTTTATATTTATGCAACTGACGCTTAGTTAGTGCTCGATCCAGCATCATAGTCACGTATATACACTTACGGATGTGTCATCACTATATGCGGTCTCTGTGACGTATATTCGTTTGTTCACATGTAATTTGCCGTTCTTGTGTAACGGGTATCGGTCAACATACACATCAGTACAGGTACGAATATTTTTTAAATAGTTGTAATTTATTCTGCCATAAATTGTGCGAAAACTATTCCCATAACGTTGCTTTTGTTTTTTTTTTTTTAGCAAAATTCTGTCAAACTTGTCAAGAATGACCAATAAAGCTTAATTTACTAAAAATAAAAAATGGGATCCACAGCATCCTACGTCCAGGAATTACGACTAAAACAGTGAAACAAGATTTTTGGCGTGTAACCACAAATGGCTACGAACTATTGCATTCGTATCCTTATGTGTATGCGTATAGCAATGCAAAATCTCTCTAATGAGTTGTACACTTACGAGAAAATAGATTGGTAATATACGGGCAAGTAACTCCCGGGCATACTGAGAGCATAGGTCAACCCGGCCGAGTGAGGTCCGGCGCCATGGGCCACAGCCAGGCTGGTACTCTCATTGATCCCGTCTACCATTTGCCTGGAATCGTACATACTTCGGAGCGAGAAGTTTACACACACAAAATCAAATTTATTAGATTTTTCCAAAGAGGGTGAGAAGACGCCGAAGCTAATAGTAACTGATACAATACCGGTGGTCTCCGACTTGGACGGACGCCAGCAATTTCAACGCCTTTCTCTTCGATTTTGCATGGAATCTGTGTTTCTTCATTGACTTCATAGTTAATTTCTTGAAACGGTGATTGGTGGAATCTTGGAATCTGTGTTTCTTCATTGGCCTCTTAGTTAATTCTTGAAACGAAGTCAGTGTTGTATCAGAGTTTATTTTGTGTCCAAAAATTGTTAGGATTCCAGTTGTCCCGCAAAGCATTGTGAGCGTTGAAGTACCATATCGTGGGGCGGTGCTGCTATGGGACGACGTAAGGGTGCGTGGAACGCTGTACCAAAGTCACCCAAACCATTAAAAATGTAGGACTGTCAGACTGTTACTCACCACGTTAAGAGTGCGTCCAGTAGACTGTTACTCACAACGCTCAAAGCGCAAGTTCTGAAGATTGTAACTCTCAACGGTAAGAATGCAAGTCATGAGACTGTAACTCCCCACGATAAGAATGCAAGGTCTGAAGACTGTAACTCCCCACGGTAAGAGTGCAAGGCCTGAAGACTGTAACTTCCCACCGTAAGAGTGCAAGGTCTGAAGACTAACTCCCCATGGTAAAAGTGCGAGATCTGAAACCTGTAATTCTCCACCATAAGAGTGCAAGGTCTGAAGACCGTAAGCCATGAAGACTGTAACTCCCCACGGTAAGAATGCAAGGTCTGAAGAGTGCAACTCCCCACGGTAAGAGTGCAAGGTCTGAAGACTGTAACTTCCCACCGTAAGAGTGCAAGGTCTGAAGACTAATTCCCCATGGTAAGAGTGCGAGATCTGAAAACTATAATTCTCCACCGTAAGAGTGCAAGGCCTGAAGACTGTAATTCCCCACGGTAAGACCGTAAGCCATGAAGACTGTAACTCACCACGGTAAGAGTGCAAGATCTGAAGATTGTAACTCTCCACGGTAAGAGTGTAGGCCACGAGGACTGTAACTCTCCACGGTAAGAGTGCAAGATCTGAAGATTGTAACTCTCCACGGTAAGAGTGTAAGCCACGAGGACTGTAACTCTCCACGGTAAGAGTGCAAGATCTGAAAACTGTAATTCTCCACGGTAAGAGTGCAAGATCTGAAGATTGTAACTGTCCACGGTAAAAGTGTAAGCCACGAGGACTGTTACTCTCCACGGTATGAGTGCAAGATCTGAAGATTGTAACTCTCCACGGTAAGAGTGTAAGCCACGAGGACTGTAACTCTTCACGGTAAGAGTGTAAGCCCATAAGATTGTAACTCCCCACGGTGAGAGCGTAAGCCCAGAAGACTGAAACTCCCCACGGTAAGAGCGTAAGCCCAGAACATTGTAACTCACCATGGTAAGGGCGTAAGTCCTAAAGACTTACCACGGTAAGAGTGCAAGTCATGTAGACTCTTGCTCACCACGGTAAGAACGGCAAGTCATGAAGACTGTAACTCACCAGGGTGAAAGTGCAAGTCCGGAAGACCAAGTTTCATCACAGTTAATAGCAGATGCAATTGCCTTCCTTTTCCAATCTGTCTCTTTGTGTTACTTCCCGAATGTATTGACTGTCAACTGTTTGCATAGCTGCCTGTCATATTGTTGTGATTTTTCTGTATAAATAGCCGATTATAGATCGTAGAAAGGGCTTGTTCTTCTTGCAACTACTTAGAACTCATATGACGACTGACAATGACCAGGCCCGAGCAGTACGCCACTCAGGTGGGCCTTAGGCGCGCTGCATGCGACCTCTTGATAGCTTCTTTACCTCGGTATTTATCTGTTGTGATAGTCCCATGTAATACTGATCATGGAATTGAGGTCCACGTGTTTGATGTTTAATAATGTTTCGTAACACATCTGTTGTTTGCCATAAATTGTTGACATTCGTCTTGCTTTGCTGTTTGCATGACCATAGTCAGATCAGTGTGATCAGATGAGACCCCATAAGTGAGCGTCATTATCAATATCACCCTCATCATCAGTTTCGTTTAACATTTTCGTAGCTATCGTCGGCGTCATTAGTTTTCTGTTACTTACGTCGTTTTAAATTCTTTTGCTATAGACCTCAATATTTGTTACACAAAATCATCAGTTCCCGATTCATTATCAGCCTGATCATAACGATCGCTATAACATTAACGATGTCATTTAGGTCGTCAGCACGGTCGAGAATCTCTTCTCCTACACCGTGATGTACCAAAATTTATTGATTTGAAATGTTGTGGGAACAAGTGCCTCATTATCATTTATAAACATGGAAGGTTGATGATAACTGATTACGTAATTCGTAAAGAATATGTTTTTAAAACAGGTGCCTGTCTAAGCTAATGTAATGTACGAGATTCTGTGGCGTTAAACTACTCACACTGCACTGCTAGGTTTATTTGATTTTAAACAGAACACTGTGGTAAGGCTCTGGCTGCCTAATGCTGGAGTTTTCATTCTTTATCATCTCAGAATTTCCATGCCAATCATACTAAATGACGTTTGCGAGACAGAATCGGGTGGAGTATTTTTTTTATAGAAGTAAGGTTTAACGGTTATCTTCTAAAGGTACCAAAGAAACAGATTAAATACAAGATGGGTTACTGTATAATTGCTGTCTCTAGCGACTTCCTGGCTGGTAAATAATTTAAAACGACATTTGTTTTTCCTCATAAAGTTTATTGTCATAAATCACATCCCAACCGTTATCACGCCTTCAGCGTCCTACTTCAATGCGTTTCATAGTAGCATACTGCTTGATTATGGAATTGTTAGTGGTATCAACATTGCGGGTAAACTTGATTAGCCGAAATGTAACACTTATTCGCTCATTATCTATGAAGATATCCTTTAATGTGAAACAAACCGGTGTGTCCTAATAAATCCCCCTTCCCATTCCTCTTCCCAAGAGTATCGCAATTCCTCCTCTCTTACCAACTATAACATTTCCTCTTCCTTCGACTGGAACCAAAATGGATTTTACCATATCACAAATTGGACACGGCAAAGCGGATCAGGTCGTGTTAACGGCTGGAAATCCAATATGTGATATGAGACTGGAGTGCCCCAGATCCCTCTGCGCACCGGTATGGCAATGAGAAGTGTTTCTATAAGTACCTGGCGCACAGTCACAACTTTCTTGGAAAGGCAAGCAATTGTAATCAGATGTGTTGTGCATTTATTCATGTTCATGGGCGTTAGTTTGGTTTGCGTCACGTTTACTGTACAAACAATTGTGGGGGTCATAAATAAGGCTGTGCAATAAGGGACAGTTGTCATAAACTTATTGAGTTTGCCGTCTTTTGATTGTTAAAGACTCGCGAGGTGCGTGTTCGAGCCCAGCAATTGTGACCGGATTTGTGGATTCGCCCGCTGTAATTGTTCGTGGGGCTTTGGTGATAATTAAGCCAAATGGTCTCCAAAGTAACTTTGTGAGTTTACTGTACTATACAGGATGTCTTACAGGCTTCTGCAGATATACTGATTTTAAACTTGCCACAATGTGACAAAACTATAGTCTATTTCTTTTAGAGAGTCGCCTATATTCAGCTGTCTGTAAAATCACTCATACTAGCTACCAAACTTAACTTTAATCAGTGACACGTAACAACACAATCTCTGCACATTGATATGTTTGACGTTCATATTCTTGCTAGGAAAATGAAGTTAGAACTCTTTTTCTAATTCATAATGTTGAAGTCCATACGCTCGAATTCGATGGCAAGAACCAATTGCCTCGATTAACGTCATAATTATTAAAAAACAAACAAACAGTGACGTGCTGGGTATTGGGTGGAGTTCAACATGATTTGAATGAGGGTGACACCAGTTACCTGAGCTGCTATCGTCTTTACTGTAAGCACTGTTTCTGACACTGCCATATTTGAAATCGTTCGCACTTTTTAATATAACATAGCCTTAATAAATGCACTTTACTTTATCTCTTGTAGCATATGATCTCACGGTAGTATAGTTTCAGATATGGATATTAGGAAATTAAAGCTATCTAGTTATCCCCAGAGACAGTAGTGTAGGCTGTGTTATAGAATGGAATTTGTTCAAACCGTTTGTTGGTGCAGCTACTGCAAAACAAATTACTCTCCACGCCAATTGTTCAGCATGCAACTTATTTTTTTATAATAATTATGACGTCACCCGAGGCAATGAGTTCTTGGTGTAGAAACTAAACCTATAGACTTAACGTTATGAACTAGTAAAGTTATTCTAAGTGCATTTTCTTTGTAATAATATGGACGTTGAACGTGTCAATGTGTAGAGCTTGATTTTTGTGTGACACTGACTAAAGGCAATTTTGGTAGCGTGTATGACGGATTTTACAGACAGCCGAATGTAGGCAACTGTCTAAAAGAAATAGACTATAATCACATTAAAAACTTTGTGTTGTACATATGAAGACAAACGTTAACCGAAATGAAGGCAAAAGCAGATATACTTACACGAAAACTTTAGTGAAAATATTTTTCTGGTTAACGTCGATCTTCATACGGTTCATTTTTGGCGAGTTACTACTAAACAAACACCTATTTTTGGCGGGTTATTGCTAAACAAACAACTATTTTTGGCGGGTTATTACTAAACAACAACTATTTTTGCCGGGTTATTACTAAACAAACACCTATTCTATGGCCATATAACTTTATGGGCGCTTCAACCAAGATATGTACTTCTGATTCGAAAATTTACAGAATTGTGGCGGGACTTGCACTTTCTTTTCGATTACTGACTCTCCACCTTACCGGACAAGGTTCTTTCAGTGAGATTCAGACTTCTTTTTAATGGGTTTTTTTAAATAAGCAAACCAAAAAGTGCTCATTTTGTCTAACGCTTTAAATAAATGACTAGGAATAAAAAGCACAAGCACATCATTACAGACCGCATAACTTAAAATTGTCGGCACATAATTATCTCCGGTGTTTATGTATTTCTCAGGAGTACCGGAGTAATTTGCGCTGGCGAACAAAGTGGGATTTTTTCTTCCATTCTTAGTCCAAACCCTGCTAAACAGCCGCTTCGTGACGAAACTCTCAACAGCTTTTCCCGCTCAGCACACGACACACGCGGTTTGCGTCCGGGTTTTGCATGAGAGGCTAGGGTGAAATATTAACAGAAAGAAAAAATCCCATGTGTAATCAGGTAATGCGATATGTTCCTGATTTCAGAGCGCCAATCTTGTCCTGTTTGGGACTTGGTAGTTCCGTGAACGTGTCGGCACAGCTGAATTTGAATACACTTCAATACAAGAAACAACAGAAAAGTAAAAACCACCAAGAATAACTTTGCGCGAGGTTTAATCAGTTACTCCATTAATCAGTTGAAATGTGCTCGGTAGTTAAGCAGCCGTTAGATGTTACAACCGAATCCTGTGAAACACTGCGTGCCCAGCAATTACTTTGACTATCATCCAGGCCTTCAAACACAGTAATTAAATTGATTTACTCCCGTTCAGAAAACCATAATCAACAAGATCCATGAGTATGTGATTTCACCAGCCCTCTGATGTCAAAATTGAAAGCTAAGGCGAAGAAAACGTGATATAATGCTTCAGAATCTCTCTTTTCCAGCTAACGCTGACTCTAAGACCTCATTCTGAGGTGCTTCAGTAGAAATGTGTCTTTATGAAGAAACTGCCGCGGCCGTAAACGGCGCGTAAAGTTATTTATTGGATGACTTCGACCTCTGATCGAAGTCCCTCCATCGATAGAGAAGCCAAGACATGCTCGCTTTATGGATCAGTCATCTTTGACTCGAGACGAAGCTGCTCTGAATGTGGTCGTTGGAAATTTCCATGTAGTGTCATGAGAAAACAAAATTTGCCAGTGTCAGCTCTTGCGGTTGAATTCATCGCTTTGTCACTTGTCGCATTTGATGGTGGACTGAACAGAGAGCACTTCGTATTCTACTGATATAATCCCATTTCTAAGACTATATTTATCATCCCATTGCTCTTTTTACTCAGGAATTTGTTATTTCCAAGATGGTGGTCAGTCTTATTGATGGAGAAAGCCGGAGTCACTAGAGAGCAGATATGTTCATATCAGTGAAATATTTTTCCAGCGTGAAATGCGCCAAGTGAATAAATAAATAAATCGTAAAGCGTTCCCCCAAAACGGCCACTTCATTTTATTGCAGTATCCAGTCCATGTGAAACTCTCTATATACGTGTATTTTCTTTTAAGCAGACTCACGCGGAACTGTATTGAATCATGCTTGGAGACTAATCTCTTCCCCCCTTCGGTAAGCTGGGTATATGTCTCCGAGCGCGAGTAGATGTAATCCAAACTCCAACTCCACGGTCATGCAGAGGCCGGTCTGTGTGTAACCTTTGCCTTGCCAGTGCCTCAAAACGGGGCTCTCCCTGAACAGCACGTGACAAACAGGAAGTGTTTCTGTTCTCGCCAGCAGGACGTACAATCGTCGTATTAGGGAACCGGAGCTTAGGTCTGTTCACAGAAAATTAGGTTATCTCCTGAACGATGGACGACAATATCTATCAATCTACGACCGAAATAGGAACAAAGCCTCATTTGGTGCTATCCGCACATCCTATCATCACTTCCCTCCTGCCTGTCTGCAACCGCGCTTAGCTTGTCCTAGCTCCCGACCAGGTCCGCGCTCCTCTGACTATAACCACCTGCTGTCACCTTTAAGAAGTATGCACCGGTCAATAACAGAAAAACTGTTAACAGATGGATAAGCACCAGGTGAAATATGTAATCCCACGGGAGGCTGTTGCTAGACGTCTCCAAAATCTGATTTCAGAAATAGTTTTTACTGTGTTTTTTAACCCCGCATGATATTTTATAGTTCACAGTTGTAAACAATTTGGTTAGGTCGCATAACATTTTACAGTTTACAGTTATAAACAATTTGGTTAGGTCGCAGCTAACAATTTACCTTGGGTTAGTGGGTAATGCTGATGGCGCGAACAAAACCGATCTCGATTGGTTAAAATTAGAACCAAACAGCTGCACATGTTTCAGCTATCTTCTCGGCTTCCTCATTTTTAATGTTAGGAATGGGTGGAAGGGAGTGGGGATGATCCTGATATAGTTGAAACATGCCTCGATGAGGTGTTTTCTGAGGTACAAATCTTCAGAACATTCTAAAACTATGTGTGTGGCAGTCTAGGCCTACTTCACACAGAATACGTTTGACACATTCGTGAAAATATTAATGCACATTTAAATACATGTTTGCAGCGTGCCATTCCTGAAAATATAAAAGGCAGATTTACTACAACGTGCGTGGGGCCTCCGTGAACTGGGTGCTTAGCGTGCCAGCACGGCACATTGACACAGGAGACTCTCAGTCGCTGTGAGTTCAAGTCGGTTTTTCCTTGACTGTCCGATTTCCTTCCACCATAATGCTGGCCGCCGTCATATAAGTGAAGTATTCGTGAGTACGGCATAAAACACTGATCAAATAAATAAAAAATACAATGGATGTTATCCACGCTCGAGGAGGGAGCAATTTTGTTTAAACCGCCCTATTCATGTTCAAGCGATATACGTGGCACCATACACTCCGTGACTTTCTTACCCCTATTGACCGCGCCCTTCGCGTTTGGCAGGGGCAAAAAGGTCACGGAATATGCGGTTTCGCGTATTCGGCTCGGACATGAATAGGGCGGTTCAAACGATATCTCGCCCACCGTGCTCTACGCATTAAATCGGTGACCTTCGCCTTTTCGCTAAGGTCGGGGTTTACGTGGACACTATCACCTACCAAAGTTACTGTTTCAGATATATGCATGGAGTTTTACACATATCGCAGGCTGTTTGAAGAAAATAACAGGACTATAACTTATAACACGACTATTTTTAAATACCAACACAGTTCGTCTAATCGGTATTGGAATGTTATTTTGTGATGGATTGTCTTTCTCATTTCGTCAAGTCTCATTTCTTCTTCAGTATATTTTTTTAGTTAACATGGACTTACACTGGCTAAAATGCAGTGCCTCTTTTCTAGGTATCAGTTGTGTGGTTCTTGTTTTTATATTGTTCTTGTGCTATGTTTTTATATTTGTAGGAGATTCATACGATTCACTGTTTTTATAATAAAATTTATCCTTATATATGATAGATTTATTTAGTTATTGGATTATCAGGGGCCAAATTAACATTTAAACCAGAATTATCAGCATCGACAATAACAATTGATTTATCAATATCGAGAAATAATTTACCCATACATATCAATAAATGATTTATCGATATCTGTAAATACCGTTATTTATCGATATCTATAATTCCATATAATTTTATCGATATCGATAATTTTCGACTAAATGTTAATCTAGCCTCCCGCATTGGATTGGCGTTTTACGTCGTACTCAAGAAATATTTCACTTTTTCGACGGCTGCCAGCAAAAGGGTGGGAGGGAACTTGCCCACAGGAAACCCACGACCATCCGCGGGCTGTTGACGGACATTCCCACGTACGACCGGAGGGTAAGCCAAAATATAATGAGCTGAACTTGAAATCATGGTGACCGCATTAGTGAGAGTCTCCTGAATCCTTGTGCTACACTGATACTTTTGCTCTCGTTGGTTTTCTTCTGTATTGAACTGTTTCTATATGCAGTAAAGTGCAAAACTACTTATTGCTAACTTATTACTTTTTGCTATGTATTGATTCCTACAGATGGGGTAAGTTGTTGAGATGAGTCCCCTGTGGACGGGTGCAGGCAGCATAGGGTACAGACTGGTCCCCCATTGTTTGCCTTGCTCACACTCCAAGACTCGCCTATCCTGTCAGTGTCATAGCCAGAGGTTTGTTTTTCTGTATCGGACATTCTCCACGTATCGATCTTTCACGCATGAGTGCACCATATGAACGGCCAGTTCTCCGACGCTCTTGTTCGCCACTCGCCAACGTCGATGTTCTTTGAACCGTCGCCTTCACAGTCACGAGTCAGTGGTGATAGGCGGAAGTTGTGTACCGCAGTCTTTCTGTCGGTAATTGTGATACACTTACAATTGATATACAATTGAGTTCTTAAAGGATATCATCGAGAGTTGTGTGTGATTTTTCCCGGTACAACGCTCGTGTCGGACAGGATGTTACCGGAATAAGAGGATCGCAGCACAAGGATTACTTGTTGGGAGAACGAATTGGTTAAAATTACATAGTGGGAGAAGGATTCAGAAAAATAAGACACGTGAAGTTATGTTTCTCGTGAATACTCTGTGTAGGACTCTTTATAGTGAGAATCTAAACCAAATGCCTTTAGAACTAATTGCGTTAACCGAGTCCGTCCCGTAAAGCTGCCAGATGGCTCTGTCTCGGATAAGATGTGAGACAAGTTACACGTCTACTAGACGAACTGGCTCGAGGCAGATCTAATCCTGTCGATTGACCTATCTGGAAAAACTTAAGATATTTGTCTTTATTTCATTTCTGAAGGAGCGCGATTATTTTGTGTGACAGTTGGCACTCCCAACTTTTTCAAACAGCTCGCCTTAATTTTGTCGTTTTTCTCCGGGACGAGATGAACTTGCCGAGCTCTGCGGATATCATGATTCCTCAAATCATGGAGTCTTATCCGAATGACACGGATTACTCCCAGAGAGATCCGAACACGGATGACTCCGTCGACGCCGTATTTGCCAGCTATGTGTCTACATTTTACACCGTCAAAGAAGCGCCTACTATTATCCTCATCTGTATCTATGTGCCCGTCTTTCTCGTTGCCTTTATTGGCAATGCCCTGCTCTTGGCCATCGTGTTGCCCCACCGCGCCGTATGGGGGGTGACAAGCAGCTTCCTGGTCAACCTGGCGCTCGCAGACATTCTAGGTAAGTATAACGCTGTGCTGAACTATTTTACTGAAATGTTTCAAACTCATCGTCTGTTTATCAATTATCTGAGTGAAATGTTTTTATCCTACCATCTGCATGATATTTCTTTCAGGGAAATAGTTTCAATCTTATCGTCTGCTCCAAAATTATTTCAGTAATACTTATACTTTCAGTACCATCATCCACACTTCGTTGCATTATTTCCAATGCTGTCGTCTGCTACACAATTGTTTCATTGAATTATTGCCAGTGTTATCATCTGCGCTGCAAATATTTTAGGGAAGCCTCCTTTATCATATTGTCTAATGTTTTATATCTTAACGTCTGGCCCACAATATGTTAGTAAAATACTAGATCTCAACACCTTCTCAATAATGCGGCTGTCTAAACACGCGGTTACTTTTTTCTTCACTGTTGAAAGTCTTTTAGCTGATTTTCAGCGGGAGAGAATCAAAATCGACTCACTGTCAGGGCGGCCCTACAAATGTTTAATACTATTAATGGTGCTACATGACAGTTATTGTGTGCACACTGTCACGCTGGCCTTGGGATGAACTTGTGCGGGTGTAAGTTCAAAGTTAAGAGCGTATCACTCCATTGGTATCAATGTCAATGCATTCTATGACTGACAAAGTCAATCGGATGTTTCGTCAACACGCCAGTGCAGTTTTGAACCGACCAAGTCCTTCGCAGAGCACAATTTTAGCTGATAACAATCATTAGGAGATTTTGTTTAACGGAGGTTACAGTTGGTTCTGTTCAACATGGTGTTCACGGGAACAAATTATAAAATAGGACCTATATGTTTTGTAGCGTGTACCACGCGAAAAGTCAAAAGCACTATCTCACTGTCAGGAAGCTGATTTTAAAACACTGATATGTACTGCTCGATATTCACGATATTCACAGGAACTGGTTATATTAAAATAGGAGGCAAATAGGATGCATGTTTGTTTTCTAGGGCTTACCCAACGAAGGGTCAAATATACACTTAAGAAACACGCTGTCCAATGTCGCTCAGATACGTTTTTGTTCTTCCGAATACAAAAAACTATACACTTAACATCGTAACACCAGCTTTGAATTCTGTATATGTTGGAAATTGACCATGGAACCAGAAAGGTCACAGTAATGTTAATGAAACTCTTTTAGAACAAAACCCAGGATTTCTCCTGATACATACGCATTCCAATTTTCTTTTGTATCCCTTGTTTTTCTTAGTTTTATACCAAAACGGTGATCTTTTCCGTTGTTGATTCGAAATAAATTGAACTGGTACTGCGAAGCCACAAAGGATGCCAACTCAAAACTACAACGGGGCTTTAGACCGATTGGTGAAATCGTTGGCGTGCAAACTATTCTGGGTAAGCGTGCATTAAGACCCCGAAATCTATCGTATCCTACCATGATTCGCGAGTCGACACAGATTTTTAATTTCATATATAGCAATACCTTTGTAGACTTTCGTGGACGAAGAAAAATTCTGTTATTTGACGTGCCATTTGGACGACAAATGGCCACATTTGACCACATCAATAATAAGCGCTCCAATATTATTCTGACAAACACCGAATGATTTAATAACGGACCACCAGGCACTGTGAAGGGACAAGAGGCCAATTCGCCAGACTGAGCCAGGAAATTAGTACCAGTCTGTAGTACCAGTTGTATTGGTAATCATGATTGCATAAAATAGCGCCCCTCGGGATGAGATTTTAGTTTTTTTTTACATTAATGTTTACAACAATGTTGTTGCACTGATGCAGCCTCTTGGGGGGTGAGCAGGCAGTTCACAACTCAAATGAAGTGTCAAGAGGTTGTACTTTTATGTAACCATACAGATACGATCAGTTACGCTGTTGCCGCTACTTGACCAGTTTTATGTGACCAGGTACCATTTATCACGCTGTTGTCGCTACCTAGCCAGCTATGTGTGAAGAGATGCCAATTATCACACTGTGGCCATATCAGCAGGTATGCGTGACGAGATACTAACTGTCACGCTATTGTCGCTGCTTAGTCAGTTATGTGCGACCAGATATCAATTATCGCACTGTTATCGATATTTTCCCTGTTATATGTGACCAGATTTTAATTATCACACTGTTATCGCTACTTCCCACGTTGTGTGTGACCAGATATCAATTATCACACTGTTGCCACTTTTATTTCAGTTATGTGTGAAGAAATACCAATTATCACGCTGTTGTTGCTACTCCCGTGTTATATAAGACCAAATATCAATTATCACACTGTTATCGTTGTTTTCCTTGTTATATGTGACCAGATTTTAATTATCACACTGTTATCGCTACTTCCTACATTGTGTGTGACCAGATATCAATTATCACACTGTTGCAGCTTCTATTCCAGTTATGTCTGTAGAGATACCAATTATCACGTTGTTGTCGCTACTACCTCAGTTATGTGTGACCAGATTTTAATTATCACGCTGTTATCGCTACTTAGCCATTATGAATGACCAGATACCAATTATCAAACTGTTAGTTATTCCTACTTCCCGACCCGATACAACTTATTGCGCTGTTATCGTTACTTCCCCAGTTATGTGTGACGATATACCAATTATCAAACTGTTATCGTTACTTCCCCAGTTATGTGTGACGATATACCAATTATCAAACTGTTATCGTTACTATCCCAGTTATGTGTGACGATATACCAATTATCAAACTGTTATCGTTACTTCCCCAGTTATGTGTGACGATATACCAATTATCAAACTGTTATCGTTACTTCCCCAGTTATGTGTGACGATATACCAATTATCAAACTGTTATCGTTACTTCCCCAGTTATGTGTGACGATATACCAATTATCAAACTGTTATCGTTACTTCCCCAGTTATGTGTGACGATATACCAATTATCAAACTGTTATCGTTACTATCCCAGTTATGCGTAACCACCAGGCGTATAACCGAGTTCAAGCGATAACCCTTGCTAAAACTTCCGCCAACAAGGCATGGTATATTCTGTCCTTGTTTATACTGTTTTTATTTAAAATGTACGTAACGTAAAAAGAATGTGCGCCTCAAATGAAAAGATATCAAAAAGAGAAATGCACTGAATTGATATTTTTACTTTTATTACGGACCGTATGTTTTTTTTTCTTTTTCACATTATTTTGGTCGCCTGAAAGTATATTCAAACTTATAGGAATGGTTCTAAAATAGTTCATCAGGGATATTTTTTTTTCAAAGAGATGGACTACGTCTGAAAATGTAGACTAATAAGGGAAATTCTTTTGAAAAAAATGACGTGACGTCACCTAACCAAATATATATTGGTAACAAATGGTCACCGTGCTTTATCCTATTTTAAATTCTTTCTGTATGGCACCTCAAACTTTTCAAATAAATAAAAAAGTTTGGGAAGCAGTTTTACCTAACGCTTGAATGACACTTCGTCTCATCTTTTAAGTGCAGCTTAATTCCTGTTTATCGGTGTTCCTTGTAATTGTTTTGCTGTTGTGATAAGCAGCTATGGTGGTTGTATTAGTCCGTCATAATCATCATAATCTCACTGTTTTGTACTCACCTTATGTGTTTGTCCCGCACTTTTAGCACTGACTGATGTTTCCAATGGTCAGTTTATCACGCCGATTTATGTGCCCGTAGAAAGAACATTAAGCCGTCAGCACAAAGACAAAAATCAATGTGAGTCTAGACATGATTTCTAACCACGGCCAAGCAAGACAATTGACAACATGATGTGAGAACATAAAACGTGAGAACGTCAGCTGGTAAATGTGATCGGATTTGCTAGCAGTTTGTCACGTATTGTCAGGTGAAAATGGAAAACAATACACGCGATGGATGAACGTTTAGTAGACATTATCGTCCATTCCCTTCACAATATTGTCCGAAGTGAAAACAAAATACGTATAAATGTAAGGCTGGTTACAATTGCTAAACTGAAGCAGCCATCGGTTTTCAATGATGTTAGGAAGAGCATATATTCTGGACATGGAAGCCAATCCAGTTTAGAAAAACTTAAATTATAATCTGTAAAATACTATCCAGGAATTAATACACTTAAGTTTATTTATAATCACGTATGATGTGAAGTTGTTCATACAGTTTTCATGTCCTGCTTAGTTACTGTGTATTTCATGATTTAGGTCTATAGATTAGATCGTTGTTTAACGCCATACTCAAACAATTTCAGTGTTGTAAAATTTTCACGATGGCGATCAGTTTACGGATGTAGCAAAAAGAGGCGCTTTGGTTAAACTTTTTCAGCAGTCACACAAATTACCTGACCATTTTAAGACTTCTAGACAACCTAGAAGAAGTTAAATTAACGAAGACGTGTTCAATACATGTGTGCAGAAGAGACATATTTAACTGTTTTCACCTACACTAAACAGATAAATACTCGATATATAACATGTTCAGTGTTTAACTACACAGCTAGAAAAAGATATCCCAACCATTCAATAAATGTCCCTGAAATTTTGAGTATTTCAGTAACATCTTGCACAAGTCTGGTGTCAAGCCGTCTTAACACGTTGCTCTAGATTAAAGCCGAACACTTGTTGCCCATATACAGTGTTACAGCAAACTAGCTGAGTGTAGCCATGGTGACAAATTGCTAGGACGTCACTTTCAGCAGCTATAATTGAAAATCATGGTTATGCTAGGTCGGATTTTTGATGTTGTAGAGAAAAGTGCAATCTGTACTTGGTGGTATGACACAGTCCCACGCGACAATTTGGTGAGTTGAAGTGGACGAATTTACCATATAAATACTAAGGATATGTGTATAGATATAAATAGAATACATAATTAAAATCAATGTTATTATTAACCTATACTCATTCGTCTGTTCTTTAGATCCACACATCTTTTCATCTTCAAAGCACAATTGAGCATTTGTCCTAAACACTATGGCCAGTTCGACTCGCGCCTGAAGGGTGAAGCGAAGAAACGATGAAACCAGGATTCATTGTCATGCCTACGGTATATAAAAGGGTTGCTAGGCCGTTCTGAGTTGCGTAAAGGCCTGCAGGTCTATCCATGTAATGAAAGCAAAAATAATTCCAATTGGAGTCGATGTGGCAGCGATGACAGGAGCAAGATTCTCCGAAAAACCAGTGTGTATTAAACGGAAATGTCTGGGCCGCCAGTGACATCAGGAAATGCTGACGGCGGACAGTGTCCTCCCTAAGCCGATAAAGACATCCCTAGTGAAAAAACGCGTGATCTCATGTAAAAAAGTGATCTCAAGTGAAAAAAACAAGGTGATCCCAAATTGAAAACATAGCAATCTCAAGTCGAAAGCAGTGCAATTTCAAGTGCTGTCACGTCAAGTCGATTTATTCAATTACGATCAGTACATATCGGGAGGATTACATGTGTTAAACTCAATAAAGTCTAATAAAACAGGTGAAGCATGTTGGTACAAACATCAATACGACTTGTATACAATCCTTGGTTTGGGGCATTGTCTTAAAAGACAAGTATGCAAAATACCCATTTGCATGACAATGTGATATATTACTTTGTTTCTTGGTTTAGCTCTCTGGAGTTACTGTTCTGACGACATGGTCATGAACAGAAGACAAGCCCGTTACAAGTATAAGACACGGCATGTTATATGGCTATTAACAAGAAAACTGTCAGTAATGCCTCAGACATAACCGAAAGAACTTAATGTGAGGGTTTTCTTTTCGACAATTGTCCGAATTTATTGGATTCGCACATACGTTATTAGCGGGTGAAAAACAATTAGGGAACTGGGATTATTCTCAAACACTGCCTGTCAGATGACGCCGGCTCCCTGAGAGGCAATAACGACGGTAAAAGCCTCGCGTGCCAGGGTCATGGTTTTTTTGCGAGGGACATCGTTTAGCCCTTGTTTCGCCTGTACAACAGAAGCTTTCACAGCACTATCCTCCCGCCTCTACCCCATCTTCCATACCTCCTCCCAGCCTCATCAGACGCAACCCGGGTCGGTTGTCCACATAGGCAGTTGCTGACTTCTTATGCCATTAGACTGGAAAAGAAATTGATTGATTTCTTGAAACTTAATATCTAGGTCGATAGAACGACCCGTGTAAGGATCCCTTATATCTCCAAAACAAGCTCTGGCGACTTATTTCACTATCCGGTTTTGAGAACCAAATCCATCTGCGACCTCTGCGTTTATTTCGAGTGTCAGAAATATGTCCGGATATATATCGCTAGGTTAGTGCATCTATAGATGAGATTTTTCCACACGTTTTGGTGGTAGAAAATACCATAGCCTTAAATATGTACATGTTGACTTCTTTTGATTTGTCTTGCACATATTTGCACGTTCCCTTGTGTTGCTTTCAGACGATACAGACATCGCGTTCTGTGAGAAGTGAGAATTTCAGTATTTTAAATGGAAATCAAAAGAAAGGACGGGCAGTAATCTAAACACAGGGGTTTACTGTAAGATAACTGTTGTAGATAGCAGACTGCAAAATGTAAATTGTAAATAGAGCATCGAAATCTAGTCTTTTCCGTATATGGCCTGAAATAATGATACCTAACAAATTACTCAGTCGCCGTTTGAATGGTTTGTACCGTTTTGAGACGCTATTGCATGGATGATAAACGACGTCGCTGTACACCTTTTTTTCGTGGCAGATGATCTAAAATCTACGCGTGTAGATGGTAGTTAGGGGATTATTTGTTGATTTAATTGTTTGCTTGAAGTATAACCCTGGAACCAATGTATTATTCCCTTATTACTAGCTTCTAAATGCCAATCCAAGACCTATGCCTGAATAGCAAGGGTGGATATACCAATATTGGCAATACTGAAATCATAATTTTGATCCAACCTTGGGATTCAGCCTTAACTTTCCGGCTTACAAGGCGCATGCGTTTACAAGTCGGCCGTCGCAGTGCAGTAATCACGTGACTATATTGATCACCCTTCAAAAAGACCCTCATCCATATTTGTAGTCGCTAACATTTATTTATTAATTTGTTTGGTGTTTGAAGCCGTAATCAAGAATATTTCTCCTATCTGTCACTAACAAGTGACCATAGCTGGCAGTTGACACGGAAGATTGTGATAGAGTTTCTTTTGTATTTTGAGGACTTCTTCACTGATGAGAACAAAGCACAGATGGAGGAAAAACTGAGATATCCCAGTAAAAAAAGAGAACCCATGTAAATGTCTTTACATGCATTGTTATCATATTTCGATAGTTTAATGTATACATTTCGGTAATTCTGTTTGCACGCTACCAATATGCTTCTTCGCAAATAGCTAGTTCTATACTTTAGGTGCTGTGCTCTAGAATGATTTGAAAACCCATCAACAATGTTTAAATGTGCCCAAACTCTCACTCTCACAGCGCATAAAAAACTTACGTAAACATGAACTTGCATGGCTCAGTGGTGATGTAATCAACAGGGAAAAGCAAACAGGGGTGTATCTTCTGGGAGGGTAAAACCACCCATGCGGTAAGAATCCTTGGGGCTTCATAACCCTTCACAGGGCTACTTTTTCTGATAAGAATTGATATGTCGTATTTACACTGTTCACATTTGTTTATCAGAAACATACGTCTTTATTAGAATCTTCAATAGTGAGCTGTTCGCCCATATTTACAATGTCCAAATATGTACCCAAAGTTTTCACCGGACATGTCCTTAATGCGCGAGCTACATTGATTGTTCAAAAACGAACTGCTAATTCGACCACTGAAAAAGAGGGATGGGAACTGAAGTTAATTTTCTCAGTCGTCCGATTGGCTTGAAACAAATATTGCAATCTACGGAAGATCCAGCTGGGAGTCATATAAAATTACATAATTAAGACAAAGTGCATAATTTCCTTAGCAGACACAATGAGAAACAAATGAAAATGATTTGGCTGCTGAAATCAAATTAACTTAATAGCCGACCCCTCAGTGAGCTCTATAATGTGGCTGAATAAAGTTTTAGACATGGTAATTAACAAAACGCCTAGGCATGCTCAGACAACCATCCAAACTGTAAAGATATTGTTCTCCAGATATTGTTCTTGTGACATGCTGTGCTGATACATTTACATCATTTTGCATGTTGCTTTTGGCTTTACTCCATTGAAACAAAAACAATGACGCTATGGTTGTGTTGAACACATGATTTTAAGCATTTCAATGAAAAAAAGAAGCAAACTCACTTGAGGAAACTATAAAACCGTTTTGTATAAAGGCACCATCGAACCACCGGGTACTGGATTAGAACTCACGACCTCATCGGCCTTAGGCTTGTTGTTCTTCTGCAGACGGAGTGTCCATGAATGGTGCATAGAATGGCAGATAACTACAAATTTACAAAACATATGGCATCTTGTCTGTTAGCTTTTTACCTGATACATGGCTTATATAAAAAACCGCTTCTCATCGAACCACAATTCTTTGCTCGCTATAATTCCATTTTCCAAAATCAGAAGTGAGATATCCTCCTAATTGGGACAAGACTCAAGCTGCTTGATGGCACAAATAAAAGAAGCTTCAGGAATGCAGTTAGACGTCACTACGTCTGTAAATCAGATTGATCAGCGCTTTGTGAACGGATGAATGGGGAACTCGAAAAACGCCTTTCCGCCTGTATCAAGACAGTCCAAAACTGTGAACTCATTTGTTCTTCCTTTATTACGTCAAAATTATGTCTGCCCATAAAATAAAGTTTCTGAAGTACACAAGCACTACAACGTCACAGAAGAAAAGGTTGCGTTCTACTGTCATTTAGACCGCCTGTTTAGCTCGTCGTCGAGTCTCCCATTGGCTTAAGCATCTTGGACATACGATATTGTTTTTGCACTATTATCTATTTGACTGGTGGCAAGGATGGCCAAGAATTTTTCACCTGTACAATGGAGGTCAGTTTTATGGGTGGAGGAAACCGGAGCACTCAGGATAAACTACCGTACTTTGGCAAGCTACTGACGAACTTTTCTACATGTGACGTACAGATATGCACACTTTTACTGGTGAAAGGCAAATGGTCTTCAAAGAAGATTAAACAACGCAAAGGGCCACGTGAGCGTAGTCGATCACCTGTTGTCACCATGGTCACTCGAGCAGTGAGGGAGGGGATATCTACAAATTTCCGGACGTGTACCGAGATTGAACCCTTATCTTCGTGCGTCCTAACACACTTAACCACTCGGCAATGACCCATTCATCCCATTGCAGTAGACAGTATTAATAGATTGGCTGGTGTAGATATGACTGAAAAATTGTTGAGTACGACGTTAAACCCCAAGCACTCACTCACTCACTCCAATGGGACTGAGCCTTTGCCAAGTAGATAAGGCACATGGTTTTCAACAGCTAGATCACAAGACACCTTTTCTGCAACAGAGGAGTTTTTAAAGATTCCTTTCCTTTCCTTCATCTTGATTCTTTGTTGGAGACAAGTTGTTCTTATACCACGACTATGCGCTGTCTTGTCTTGTTTTAAGTTCGTACAATCAGTATGACGTATACTACACGTGGTAGAATTTGTCAGCAACTCACCAAAGGCCGATCGTTTATTCCGGGGACTTGTTTCCTCCACCTATAAAATTGGCGACCGTTGTAAAGTTGAAAAAGTCTCAAACAAATGAATAATCATGAAATGCACGTTAACTGAAGAGGACAGACTCATACTGGTTGAATGGGTTGTTCAAGCACGACTAAGCTATATGAATGTCCACAAAAGCTTGGATGGTATTGTAAATACGGTACCATAAATCAATAAATAAATAAATTCATCCGACATATATCAGTCTGAATCTCAATCAGAAAATCTTGCCCTATCTCACTTTCTGTGAGACACCTAAGGCGTTGTAAACTGTTTATTACACCTATCCCTACACTCTTATTTCATTGAGCACTGTCGTCTCCAGTAAATACTATTGAGATTCTCGCCCCGTCAGTGCGGCTCATTTGGTGGCGGGGCACACTAATCAGAAAAGTCAATGGGATGTCAAGGAGACCAAAGTTACATAGCTCCAGATACGTATTTAATGTCATCTAATGAAGAAGGGGCATTTTGAAGGGCAGCTTCCATTAAGAGTAGCTCAGAGCGTGGCAGTGGTCAATTAAATGAAATGACCACGATCGCAATCAGCCTTGCTGAGCGTTGATTGACCGTTATTCTGAGAGATCTTTGGATTGATTCTGATAGATTTTTTTTCATGCGTACCTTATTGCGTCCTTGATTGAGAAACACGTGTTGCAAAATGTTTTCATTGTTCGTTCTAATACGGCTTAGTCCTATGCAATGCAAAATCTCCCCCCCCCTCTTTGTGATACATTGCTTGCAAAACTTGCCATAAAGTGCCGTTACATTCCTGACTGCCATTGACGGTTTCTCGTTACTTTTCCATTAACTTTTTTTAGACCATGCTCCCGAGAGACCACTGTGCGTACCGGTACTAAAAGGCCTCTTGAACATTGAGAATAAAATTTGTATTTTGCAGAGATGAATGTCTTTTTGCCTATTCATGTAAACGTTTGATAGTACAATCACAGTTTGGTGTCAAGTCCGCTATACTTTTATGAAAAGAACTCAGAGATTGGGTGTGATTGTACCTAAATATTATTCTATTTCCATTCGCCAGCGCAATGGCCCACGATCTTCTTGCCAATCCAGTCGCTGTCGGTTCAAATCCACCCTCACCCTGTCTTCCTGTCCGGTCGTATGTGGGAAGGTCTTGCAGAAAACTTGCTGATGGTCGTGGGTGTCCCCCGGGCTCTGCATGCCCAGTTTCCTCTCACAATAATACTGGCCGCCGTCATATAAGTCAAATTTTCTTGAGTACGGCGTAAAAATCAATCAATCAAATAAATAATTATCATTAAATCTCATTTACGTAGATTTATGCATGATTTTAATAAATGTTGAAAATAATGCTGTTTATTTATGGATTATTCACGTTGTTAAAAGGAAAGCAATACTGTTGTTATGTAGAACCAAATTCGCACATGAAACCATCGGAAACTTATGTAGTCAGGATATATTGGATTAAAGTTCGCGGTCTGCAGTTACGAACCCCTCAGATGAACAACCCAGTTCATGGTAGTATTGCCCTTAAATGAATGGACGATTATAAGAAGCATATTTGTCTATATGTCGGCTGTGGAGATTGCTAGAAGTGTTGTACCACGCGGACTTTTTGTTCTAAAGCATTCTGTTGGGAGTTTGTTGGTGGTTGTACGGTCATTGATTTAGGGGTGACTTAAAGTTCATCTGACAAAATATACCATAAGGAGGCCGATGTCAGAGCCAGCTGTATGATGATCAAAGTTGAACTGACACAAGGAAACGACGAGTGAAATTTATACAAAAGCATTGTGGAAACCTTCCCAAGGCCATCAAGTAAAATAACTGTATTATCAGATGAACCGCCTAGGCTCATGTTTTATACCGAAATCAATGCCCTTGGGAGTTGCGATTTATGACACATATCCGGGATGTTATATTACGATTTGTCTGCTCGAGAGAACAGATGATCAGTGAGCGCAGAAAAAAGGGGATGAAAATAAATCATTTTATACTTTATAAGATGGGAAAAGAAAACATTTTATATTGTTTTTGCAAAACTACACTTTAAACATCATGCAAATCCATCTGTTGTAGCACACGAAAGACTCCACAGACAACAACCCCTCAGTAATGGCAGACCATGAACAAATGAACGCTAGCTAAAGCGATTAAAGTGTCAGGCCATTGACCAATAAGGTTGCGTTTTCGAATCCGATTCTCGCTGCTTTGTCCGAAGCTGTAAGTTAGGACTTTGGTCAAGTACGTCGTGAAGGTCTGTGCTTTACTTACTTCGGTTTTCTCGAAATGTCAAACTGAAATATTCAAAAAGAGTACAGCCTAAAACACCTATCAGCTCTGTAAGTAAACAAATAAATACGTGTAGATTAATAGTAAATAAACAAATAAATAAGAAGATAAATAAATGTGAAGATATGAAAAAATAAGAAGATAAAAAATAAACAAATATATACTTATATATATCGAATATATATCGGTCGAATGATGCTATTGTGCCTGCATCTGGTTATCCCGTGCTCAGGAACGTTTGCCTTTACGATCTCCGGAACGTCATGTGACGGTCTTCACTCCAGTCGAAGAGACGGATGTGACCACAAGGTGCAATAATTTAACAGGCCTGTTTTCGTGATTACTATTCTCACTTCAGCTACTTTGGGAATATAAATATATCTGTCACCGGGCGTTTATATTGTCATTCTTGTCTTTCTACGAGCATTTCTGGAATCTGGCTTCGTTTGGAGGCGTACACAGGGGGCTTACACGTACACGTAGATTACGTACTTAGACAAAATTAACTTCCGGTCGAATGGCAGCCTTGTTTTGGTAGGGTTTCGGTTTAATGCAATAGGTGTAAGCCGAGACCTGTCGTAGGCAGCCGTGTCAGTTCGCCGCGGTAAACTGAACCAGGGGGCCTCCGTGGCTCAGTTGGTTAGCGCGCTAGCGCAGAGTAATGACCCAGGAGTCTCTCACCAGTTCCAGTCCAGCTCATGCTGGCTTCCTCTTCAGCCGTACGTGGGAAGGTCTGCGAGCAACCTGCGGATCGTCGTGGGTTTCCCCCGGGCTCTGTCCGGTTCCACCCACCATAATGCTGGCCGCCGTCGTATAAGTGAAATATTGAATGTGAAAAAATACACCAATCAAATAAATAAATAAATAAATAAACTGAACCAGAGAACCCTCTGTAGTTGCAAAGACGTTTTGAGACTGAAGCCTCTGTCCGGGAGAACTAGAGAGAAGCAAAGTCCCGCATGGCCGGGCTAATTATACGGCCTGAGAGCGGAGGGCGACATCTATAAGAGATGAATCTTGGCTGATTGTCAAGGTGTTAACATAGCTATGCCCTGGCGAAAGATTACTGTAAATCTTCAACCCTTTCGACCTCTAAATCATTTTTCAGTGGAATTCACCCATACAATTATTATGAAAATGTCACCAAAATGGGTTGTTTATGTCACTAAAGATGCAAGCTTCATAAAACTGTGCAATTTATTTCTCTATATCTCATAGTTCTCTCACAATTTTTGAAAATATTGGTCGCAGTGGTTTTTGAAAGGTTGAAGAATTAGGGCATTTATGTGTTGAAAGGCGGTTTGAGTAAGGTAGTCAGGAGTCATTAGCTAAAAGGGCAACAGTCTATTCCGATTTCTTTCGCGTTGAAGCTGTGTGCATGGCACACAGCTTCAACAGCTTCTTTTTTGTGTCTGTGTGTCTGGGTGGGGGTGGGGTGGGGGGGGGGTCAAAAATGAGCGAAGATTCCATTGTAGAATTGAATGTTTTCGACTTTTTTTAACGTTCCATTACTTCTTTCAGTCAGAATGCGATTACATACATATACATATTTATTGAAAGCGTAACATGATACGCAATGCCTGTGATTTACACCATGCACATGGGTTTACTCGACTCATGAAATCGTCGCCGTCGTATAAGTAAAAATAACCTTGAGTACAGCATTAAAGACTAATCAATCATCAAACTGATCAATCAATGTAAACCGTCTCGAGGCATTAACACCATCTAAGAGGCACGCTGCAATGTAATTGGATAGGCTGATGACCACAAACATCCTCTCTATAATCTTTGTTAAATACAAAACCATGAATGTCTTTGATCCATGTTTGACTTACATTACTTAATTTATTCAAAGTAGCTTATACAGTTCAATGCCATGACGGACTATCGGGTGCTTATTTATTGTATTATTTATAGTAAATTTAGCTTATTTAGATACTGGTACTGTACGCTTAATTAGATCTTCTAGGAAAAGTCTTTGCGTCAGTTTACATAGTCGTGTAAGAATGATGAATTGTAAATTAAATATTTCAATTATACTGTCAAAACAGACCTTTTAACTTAGTCTCGTGGAATATTGTAATAAATGTTAAACTTTTGCTCAAGGTGACCAAAATACATTTAGATTCAGGTGGTCAAATTTCTTAACACGAGTCATTTTATAAGGAATCATTGCCAAATGGTTTGCAAAAAAACTGTTAAAATTGAGTGGTTATTTGATTTTCAAACACCTGTTTCCTTATGTGTCTTTCCGTCGTGCAATTAACCCTATTTAATTAATGCCAAGGTGATCAGGTCTATGGACGGGTAAACCAAGTTGAGCTTGGAAGAAACCACAGCATCAACAACTTTCCTGATTAAAGTCCGCAGTCGAGTCAGGCGTAACATAGATTATGGAAATCATGTTATGGTCTCATCTGTTCAAGAGCTAAAACATGTATCTGAAATGAAAATGTTGAGAATAAGGTGATCACTTTTAAATAAACTGACACTGAAAATCTGCGTTATCAAACTTCTCCACCAGTTGTATTGGCAGTCCAAAGTGCCACATCTGCAACCCTCATGCAATAGTGGCAATCAGTCATTTATTTCAGAGTAATAGAGATCAAGTAAACTTACACATATATTAACTTATCTAACTGAGTTTTATCTCCTTGCTCAAGATATTCCCCTTATATATGACGGCAGTCAAGTTTGGGTGTGCTAGGAATCTGGCATACCCATCAAGGTCAAGGTCACAGCTAAACTCGTGCGTGCTGAATGTGGCCTCGGGGCCTGGATGGTCCAGAGCTAGGCAGCTGCCTGCGGGAGTCGCTAAGTCCCTCGGACATAAATACCTCTCATTGAACTACGCCTTAGGTCGGCTGTTATGTCGAAGAGCTGATGTTCATTAGAGGCTTGAAACAAACTAGGTTGATTGGAAATGTTTGGACAGGGTTCTTTGTGAACCTATAACATTTGTACTAACCCTAGTCACCAAGCTTTAATTACAGTGCTAAACAATGCGTCAGTCAAATCTCGCCCAAGTACACATATATTCACTTAGTGTCATATACACAACTAACAGGTTTTGGAAGCTTTGTGGTGTGGGCGAGATCTGAGAAACCTTAACATGTACTGGTTGAGCTCTGAACTGAGAATGACTGCCATATCGATCCACTAACGGGACCACATGACCGGATGAGTAACGGTCACTCCTGTAAGGCGTCCAAAAACGAGGCCCCGAGCCTGTCAAATCAGCAATAATATCCCGACACGACTGAAAAATGTTCTTTATTAGCTCTTTATATCAAGGTAATGTAGCTGTGGAGAACAGTGCTTGCGAGCGCTGTAAATTGACAGCTGATGAACTTCCGTTGAGTAGGACACGGTATGGAGTATATCCCTTCCGCTGGCATTATTGGTAGGCCTACTGTCGTTAGCCTTTGATTTACATCCACCAAGCATACTGGCATCTTGATTCTTTCACGCATCCGTTACACTATCTCCTCGTGTGCCATGTCAACAAGTAATATTGTAGCCATGTTAGTTACTTGAGCATACGTAGTGTACTTAACAGACCGTGGTATACATTGTATGTCTCAATGACAATTACTAGCACCAAAAGTGTACTTCACAATTCCATGTCATCCAGTATCATGTCATGTTAGTCAATAGTACGCTATACCATGTATGTCGCCATGTTAGTTACTAACACGTCACGTGTACTTATAACGATGTGATGTCAGCCTGTAGTACAGATATTATATTGCAGTGTTAGTTACTAACACGTCACGTGTACTTAACGATACGATGTCAGCCTGTAGTACTGATACTATATCGCAATAGTAGTTACTAACACGCCACGTGTACTTAACTATACTATGTCAGTCGGCAGTACAGATATTATGTCGCAGTGGTAATTACTAACATGTCACGTCTACTTAAAGATACGATGCCAGCCTGTATTACGGGTATTATATCGCCATGGTAGTTATTGACACGTCACTTGTACTTATAGCGATGTGATTTCAGCCTGCAGTAACGTCACGTGTACTTTAAGATATGATATCAGCTTGTTTGTACATCCATGTATACCATGCATTTTTCAAGACAGCTGTAGCAATCCTTACGAATGCAAATGACAGCCAGTGGACAGTTCCAAATCTCTGTCTATAGCCGTTCGCAAAAGAAACTATATACCTGTTATCAAAAGATTGAATTCGTGTACTTGTATAACAGAGAACAGTCAAATAGAGCACATGTACCAAAAATCAAAAGTTGTGTTTATTCATGTGTGATACATGAGGACTTAAATCTTGTACATGCCTTTCGTTTACAATCAGCATAACATTCACTCGCTAAATCATAGTCTAAATCATCGACCTCGCCCCAGCCAATTTGTCATCGACCACTAGTGTTGGGGCCGGTTTCATGAAGCTCACTTAGCTAAGTTTGCCCTTAACTACCATGACGACATATATTGTAGAGATATAAAGTGCACTTAGCTAAGGACAGCTTAACACTAAGTATACTTCATGAAACCGTTCCCTGTTCTGTGTTTGTATGAAGCACCATGTGGTTTTACTGCGCTCTGAAGGTTTTTTAGGTGTCTGGTTAAGGGCACGGGCTCTCTACTCATAATCTTTGATGCCCTCGTGTAAGCGAATTGTTAAAAGTTACGTCATCAAATCCAAAACACAGTCACTATTTATTAAATGAGGAACAACATGGAGGATGTTCAAAATCTAATCCAGTTGTCTGGTCGATTTTGGTTCCAAGCTTAATGCGTTAAAGGACAAGACCTCTTAAAATCATAGTATGCAGCACTAAATAAACCACTTAAAACTATGCATAAATATACTTTCATTTATTTTCATGGACTTTCTGTGAAAGGAATTAAAGCGCTCAAACATTTGTATTCTAAAGTGAGTTCTATAGACCATACTATCAGAAGTTAGGAACTCTGACGTCGCAGGTAGTTTATTGAACTCTAATCACGACACAAAATATTGGAATAACTCTTTTTACCTATGAGTAAAAGATTACTGAAATATTGTTCTCAAAAATTCCTTCCTTCTGGTGAACATCAGGAAAAAAAGGCGATGTGAAGTCAAAGTTCTGAAATACCGTCAGTATGGCGTATAAAGTCCACCACAGTATTCAAATATTTGAATGCCTTTCAACACTCTTAAAAAAAGTCTGAAAAAATAAATAAAAATATTTTTATGCACAGTTTTCAGTTGTCTGTATGGTGAACCTTACTTCATATGATAGCTTTCTTTTACTTTAATGGCCTGTTTGAATGTCCCCCAGAACCCGTATAAGTAGAATATAATTAAACACGTACAGCATAGAGAGTCAAACCGGAGCACTGATGACATTGTGATACTTGACAAATGGTCACCCCATAACCTGTGATAAACGGCCTCTAGTCAGATTACCTCAGTTACGGTTCCATTCTAACTGTTCATGTAATTGGCTATCACGTCAAAAAACCTATTAGCTCTCGATTCTCAGTGAGGTTTCTTGGTAGTGGATAAACAGATATCAACGCAATAAGTTGGATTTTACAGTTTAAGTGTAAGGGGTGCGTTTTGGACTACACATTTATGATCAGGGAACTGAGAACGGCTGCCCGTGTCACAGTGCGTACATGTTAGGCAGGAGGCTGCATTAACTTGTCACGATTAGTTAGCAAGAACACCGCCTCGGGAGAGTCATTGTTTGAAGAAACTATTGTAACTTAGCATTATTTTTCCATAGCAAGGTCAGATTCATTACGTAAATATCTTCCCAAAATCTGAATGAAAGAATCTGTTATAAATCAGAAGCTCCCTGCTGTATTCGGCTAATTTCCTGATTTCGGTAAAGCCAGCGAGGCCTAATGCTTACCCCCATACAGGACGAGGACGAGCTGGACCACTACAACACGACTCTTGTGTTCACGAACATCGCCCTGACTAAGCACCAAACTAAAAGAAACATCAGCCCTTTGAACACGGAGCAGAGCTAATAGTCTATGGTTGGGTACCAGGCGTTTTTGTTTGTGTTTTCTCATTGTCACATTGTTTAATATTGATGGTACAGGAGAGCTCCTAGGTTTTCTGACTTCACTCTAGATAACTATAACATTGCAAAATAGCGTCACCAAATAAGTGGCTAGGTACTGACGGTTGTTTGCTATTTATTTTGTTGATAAGCTGTGAAGAATTCTTTAATTATTTTTAGAACATTTATGGAATACTACTTTATTATTTAATTCAGACTTAGTGGCTGACTTTATGTTCACTTGATTTTGGCAGCAAATCACGCGCCCTCTAGCATCATGACTTAAGCATAATTAGGTACAAAATGCAGTGAAGTTAACGGCAATTTATTGGATGTAGGTGGTCTAGAAAAACTGTAATACAACAACATTAAATGTGATGCGGTTTTATATTGGAACATCATGCCAAGTTGAAAATAGCCTTCTTTTGATATGAAGCGAACACTGTGGGTTCCCAGGCAGTCAGGACGTCGTGAACCGTTGAGACGTTCTTTCCGGGCAAAGGTCGTGTTGTCGTTCGTGGTGGATCTCTCCGGAATTCAATCTGCCTTACTCACTAGTAAACCATATCTAATGAAACACAGATTAATCTGCATTCACTGTCATTTTCCTTCATGTTGGTGAGATTTAAATCTAAAAGTTTTATCAGCCTTAGACCTTGTTCTTCAGAGGTTGTAATCGCTTATGGTAATTTTGTGGAAAGTCTTACCTTAACCCTACCCTTAAATCCCTTCCGGACTTCCGGACGGATTGTCCTCGGCCCTTGTTCTTAGCGGGTGTTCCGCTAACTCCCATGGAGAAGACCAGACTAATCTGCGTTAATCGCCTCTGGACAGCTCATTTCGTCCCTTGTATACCCAGGGGCTATGACCTTGTCCCCGTGCAACCTTTTTATCTGCTAATGCGAAAGGCGGCACGCTCTAGGCAGCATTCTATCCCTTTGGTATAAAATCATTACATTTTTGTACAGTATGGACCTAACAAACGTACCCATCGACCGAGTGTCTTGCTTTGTATTTAGAACATCATTGTTTGTAAATAAAACCTAGTTTATTCCAGTCAGTGACCATGTCGCTTTCAGCACGATAAACCCATCCTTGTCCTTGTATTTGTACATCATAGAAATAACATACACAAAAAGCAATGGGTGGGATTTCTCACAAAAAATTGAAGCTAAGTGGCGGAAATATGGATTTTAGCTGAAACACAGCCGAGACACGTGTCAAAGTCCTTACAGAGCATGCGCTGCTCTGTGAATTCGCTTTACATCACCGCCACCATTAGTAAAATTTGTACAGCAAGGAATGCAGAGGTCACTGGTATCATGGTTATGAGACAGGATATGGTGTCAAAGAGCACACAAGCTCTGTCTCAACCTTTGTTTTACGCCGTACTCAAGAACATTTCACATATCCGACGGCGGCCGGCATAATGGTAGGAGGATACCGGGCAGAGCCCGGCGAAAACCCCACGACCATCCGCAGGTTACTGTCGACCTTCCCACGCACGACCGTAGAGGAAGACAGCATGAGCTGAACTTGAACTCACTGCGACCGCATTGGTGAGAGGCTTCTGGGGCATTGCACCGCTCTGGCGTGCCAAACCCCATCGGCCACGGAGGCTCTTCTTTGTTAATTATACTTGATATACATGCATTCTCTTTATCTAAAACATGATAAAGCGAGCGTCAGATTTTCTACTGAGTGAGTGAGTGCTTTGGGTTTAACGCCGTACGTAACAATTTTTCAGTCGTATGACGACGAGATATAGTGCATGTAGTGTGCCTCCTTGTTGCAAGGCGGATTTCCACTGCTCTCTGATCTAGAGCTTCACTGAGACGACTTATCGAAGGCAAGTAAACCGCCCCACCCGAGGCATTATACTGATACGGGTCAACTAGTCGTTGCACTATCCCTTTCATGCTGAACGCCAAACGAGGAAGCTACAACTTCCTCTTTTAGGGTCTTAGGTGTGACCTGACCCAGGATTGACCCTGTATCTACCGATCTTCGAAGCGGACGCTCTACCATCTGAGCGTGTTATCATGAAGTAGGGTGGATAATTGTTGTCACGGTATTTCGTAATATGTGGCAAAATAATACGTGAATCCTGGTTGAGAGCACATGTGGTCCACTAGGTATCATTGTCAATAACATGTTATGCGCAACGAAAGTATAAGGCTGAAGATTTTTATATATGTGTTTAATTGATTGGTGCATAACTGTGTGGTCAAGAATTTTTCGGAAAGTTACATTTGTGGTGCAGTGATTTTCACCATTCTACAGTGTCTAATGCTAAAATGATATTTCAACGTGACTGGAGAAGGCTGCGAATTTTTCGATTTTTATGACCTATACATTACTTCAATGCATTCTTGCTATATAACAGGAAAAGGGAAATAAAACAGAGCTGAAAAAAGAAATGGCCTTACGAGTGTGTCAGCAGGTGTCAATCACAGCTATAGTCAGTTTCGCTTTTTGAGATGGAAAGTTTCTTGCATAGGGGCCGATTCCCCGCCTTACCATACCAGATCCTTTGAAAAACTGACCAGCCGATCTATCGACAGAGCAACAACTTCTAAAGGTGCTAATATTTATTTATTTGATTGACTGGGGTTTTACGCTGCACTCTAGAATATTTCACTTACACGACGGCGGCCGGCATTATGGTGAGATGAAACCGAGCATAGCCTGGGGGAAACCCACGACCGCGCTTATAATTCTGCTACGCACAACGTAGTAACTTGATAACAGATGACAACATGTGCTCTCAGGCACGTATACCACGTGTAATTTCTCTACAGTTGCCACGTGTTACGTATATAGTCGCTTAGTTATCCATTCTGATTCATGATAACACTTATTTAATGCAACACGGTCTATATCTTTACTCACACAAAAGTATGTTTCCAAAGAACCCGCAAAAATTCGGACTCTTCCGCAACGTGCTAACTCTTCTCCGCAGTGACTTCGTTGGTTCACTATACTATGCATGGTGCCTTAGAGGCTATGGCAAATAAATGGATTTTAAACTTCCCTAAAAAGAAAGACTCATCACATTATAAAGTTTGTGTTTTATATATGAAGAGGAGACAAACGTTAACTACGACGAAACAGCACACAGAAATACATAAGTGAAACTTCAGTGAAAATAATTTTCTGGTTAACGCCCATCTTCATGCAGTAAATGAAAAACAGTGGCTCTGTTTGAACGAAAAATCGGCACACTTGATGAAAAGTACATTTTGGCGGGTTATAACTAGGCAACCATCTCTTTTATGGGCATAAAACTTGTATGGGTGCTTCGATCAAGTTCTAGACTTCTTTTTCGGAAATTTACAAAACTGTTTTTTGCACTTTCTTCTCCTTCTTCTCTGGGGCCGAGCCCCCGCCATGTCCTATAGTTGATCAGAGAAAAAATCGGTATAAATCTGCCTAAAATGTTATTGCCCGTTCAAGAGGCTTTGTACAGTCTTTGAGCCTTCACTGATTGCCAAGACGGGTTCGTATGATTCTGGAAAATAACATCAAACCACCACTACCCTCTCTTGCCAACATCTCCCATACCCACAGTGTCTACTACGTGCAAGTTAAATTTCCACTTTGGCCTTTAACTTACGCTAAGAGGAAAGCGATGAAGAATAAATGTTTCCACTTTTGACGTACCGTACTTTAATACTCCCACTGTGACCTCAGCAATGACGGAACAACATATGACGTAATAAATACTGAATTGCTTTGATCTTAGAATGTTAACTGGCACCGATGGTAAAACAAAAGCTTCAAATGGATACGTTCATAGGCGTGGCTCGCGAGTATAGCACTACATACCGTGTTCGTGTGCCTCTGTGACGAAAATAGAAAGAAGGGTAACGTATATGTCTTTCAAAACACACTCTGTCTGGAAATGTGTAGCGGACTTGCGAAAAAATCTGCTGTTATTGTAGAGTTGTAAGTTATCTCTGCTTGTGGATGACTGCCCAGTTAATTTAGTTCTTGTGTCAGTGGAAACCGATGTTTGCCGATATCTGCCTAGGACTGGGATATTTATGATGCCTATCACTCCTAGCTGCGTTGACAGTTTCATTATCTATATACCGGTGATCACAATGAATTGATCACCCTTGTCAAGGTGTATCGCTTATTTATCGATATTGTAAAAGTAGATTAATATCATATCATATCGACACGCACTGGCATTAGGGCTCGTTTGTATAGGTCCTGAATATATCTAAACACACACGTAATGGTTTGCATGGTCTCTTTGAGTGAGGAAGTCAGCTCTCTACCATATAGCTAAGACATAGAGCACAAGTTTTATTTATTTATGTTTTATAGATAAAGCTGTTTCCTGGTAAAACACTTGTGAAGTATTCACCATACGGGTGTCACACGGAAGCATTATTTTTACCCCGAGCTCTGAACCAATAAGTTGAAACATCATCCAACATGTGTACAAATATCGACAACAAGCTTCAATTCTAGCCCTTGGCGCGTTTAAATATGCAAGCTATAAAGTTTATTTTACCGGAGATTTTGCTCAGATCATAATTTAAAACATATTAAATGATAGTTACATATACGATTAGTAGAAAACAGCTTTCGATACTGTACGTTTCAGGATGTACTCTTATGTATATTTTATGAGGCCTATACCTTGTGTTGCAGTTGCGGTTGTGTGCATACCAATGACAGTGGCAGAAAAGGTGTATCGACTGTGGGTGTACGGAGAGGTGATGTGTAAAGCTGCTAATTTCTTACAAGGTACGCTATCGTCGAGTCACACACTTGTTGAACACCATTAATAGGCGCCACGTTACATTTATTTGATTGGTGTTTTACGCAGTACTCAAGAATACTTTCCCTATACGACGGCGGCCAGCATTGTTGTGGGAGTAAACCGTGCAGAGCTCGGGCGAAACCCACGACCGTCCGTAGGCTGCTGATAGAACTTCTCACGTACGGTCGGTGTCATCTTACAGCCAACGCTATTTGCATGACACTCTTGTACGGCTCTAGGGAGGTGGCAGTGGCCTGGAGGTCAACTTGCTTGCCTGTAGATCGCTAGAGTACTCGGGATGCGTGTTCAAACCAGGCCTTGGATAGAGGATTTATAGATTCCCGTGCTCTCACTGATCGTGGGTTCGATGGTAATAAGAGGTTGACGACGCTTGTTTTTCCCTTTGCGGAGTTTAACCATCCTTGAAGATCACGCATCTTTCACAAACACTGTTTGCATACTTTATTCTGTATGGTAAGTGGGAGTGCGGATGGTTGTGGGTTTCCTCCCGGCTCTGCACGGTTTCCTCCCACTATAATGCTGGCCGCCGTCATATAAATGAAATATTCTTGAGTGCGGCGTAAAACACCAATCAAATAAATAAATAAATAAATATTGTGTTGATTATGCAAGGACAGGTCAAAATGACATTCGTAATGTCCAATGTCCCTGGTTCCAACGCAAAACGTTGGTAGAGCGTCCGCTTTGAGAGCGGTAGATTCAGGGTCTATCCTGGGTCGAGTCACACCTAAGACTTTAAAAGAGGAAATTGTAGCTTCCTCGCTTGCCGTTCAGCATGAAGGGGATAGTGCAACAGATGGTTGACCCGTATCATTATAATGGCTCGCTCGCGGCGGCTTACTTGCCTTCGGTAAGTCGTCTCAGTGAAGCAGCACTAGATAAAAGAGCGGTGGAAATCCGTCCTGCAAAAAGAAAGTACATTACATGCACTCTAGGGATTCCTTCGTCGTTATATGACTGAAACATTGTTAAGTACGGCGTTAAACCCCAAGCACTCACTCACTCCAACGCAAAACGGGGGTTTTGGCCGCCAGTACGGGAAAATCATCTTCGAAGGAAAAATTTCATAGATTTTACTTTTAAAAGAATTAAGCACACTATCTCCCAACATAAATTTAGTTTTAAAATTCAGCTTTTCTTAAAGAAGAACATGGCTGTGGCGATGTACAAAATCCTTCATATTTATCAGGCGCATTTTATAATACATTATCTGAGAAACGCTTCCATGGTGAATATCAAATGAAAAAAAAGTTCTATGTATAGTGCCACAGATCTTCACATTATATTCGTACAGTGCAGTTATATTGTGGCTTGGTAGAATTTGACAAACCTTTGAAAAAAGGCAACCTCTGCAGCAAAGTATTTAGTTTGGTGGAACACTGGCTTAAGCGATCCAAACTGAGGTAGCACATTCGAATCCCTCTATCCTTCATTTAGCGTCAGCCACCTATCCAATTTACCTGGCATGACGAGCTGATTAAAAAAATTATGGAATAAACCCCTAGTCTGGCACCAGGCAGTCATTATGGCAACTTCGCGTGTATATGAATTCATGAGAGCACTGACCAAGCCCTCCATCAACATACGAATTCAGCAGAACGAACAACAACAACAACAACAAAGCCGCTTTCTTGCAGCAATCGTCCCAAATTTAAATTACAACCAGCGGATGGTTCCCCCTTTTTCCTAAGATCGTGTCGAATAAAAAAAAGACATCCGCAATGAAAACCCTGAATTCGTGTAACTGACAATAAGGAGAAATTTAAAGAAGCCATTAAGTCACAAAGCCTAGGAAAAAAATAAAAAAAGAGAGAAGCCCAGGAGGCTAGTAGATTGAATGATTACACCTTGCACTGAGGACTCATTCAAATATATATTATCAGAGCGGAAGTAATCCACTCATTATGTGGATTGTATTTACTTTACTCAGCGGCCTAATGCCGCAATATCCTCACAACTTCACGCAACGCAGATTAGGTGAATTCAAAATCCACAGGGCATTGGCCAGTAAGGTTGTGTTTGCTAACGCAGCTTCCATTAGATAGGCTGTTGCATTATTTTAGACGAATGTGATGTATCTGGCGAGTGGCTTTGTTTGTTTTTGTTTTTTTTAAGGCTACACTCACCTTCATATTTCCACACGTGAAACATTCACGAATATGGAATAAAACAACAGGGAAACTCTTTTTCAATTTGGCAATCTTTTCAGTGAATGACCAGATCATGACAGCCAGCTCGCACACGCTACATTATAAAGACACGTCTCGTTTATACGTCACCCCACTCATATGCCTCCCAACGTATCTTGTTTACGCCATGTTTGAGTGTAAATATTTATTATATTTATAAATAAATATTTGCCGTGTCATAAGGGAAATTTTTGAGATGGGCGTTAAAGCTGTCAAAAAAATAAATAAATAAATAAATATTTACCTTCTTATATGAGAGGACTTTTTGAGATGGGCGTTAATACCCGTCACATATATATAAATAACAAAAAGTAAATGATTTTTGTTTTAATTTATTTATTTTTTATTTGACTAGTGTTTGCTCCAAATGTTTCACGTATATACGACGGCGTCCAGCATGATGGTGGGGGAAACTGGGCAGATCCCATGGGAAACCCACAACCATCCGCATGAATTAAATAATAAATACATAATAGTCAGTGTTCACTGTGAATTGTTTCCGTTGTCATGTTTCAGGTGTCTCCGTCACGGCCAGCACCTTCACCTTAGCCGTAATGAGCACTGACCGCTGTTTGGCTATTCGACATCCAATGAAATGCCGCAGTATTCGAACATCTGGTCACGTGAGGACTTTGTTAATCTTCATTTGGATCTTTTCTGCCATCATCATATCACCTCTCCTGTTTCTCAGGAAAACGGAATCGCACGAAATCTTGCCTTCGAAATACATCACGTATTGCGTGGAGAAGTGGCCCAGTGTGTACACCCGGCAGATCTATGACGTGGTGCTCTTGGTAGTGCTGTACGCCATCCCTGGCACGGTTGTCATCGTGTCTTACTCGCTCATGGGTAGGCGGCTTTGGACGCCTGACAAAACTCTGGAACATTCCCGCCGGCAAAATTCCAGCTGCATTAAAAACCGGCCGACGGACTCCATCATGGCTGGTCGGCGGAATCTTGCCCGGATGTTGATCGTGATGGCGGCGCTGTTCGCCGCGTGCTGGTTGCCGTATTACATTATCATGACGTATACGGGATTTGCTGACGACAAAGCGTCTGCTCTAGACCTTCTTTCCTTCTCTCTGGTCCTCGGTCACCTGAACAGCGCAGTTAACCCTATCCTGTACAGTTTTATGAATAAAACCTTCCGGAAGTACATGAAACGACTGCTGAGCTGTCACAGGAGTAAGAGACAGTCAACAACACACGAAAAGGTAAGAAACTGAATACACTTCCTGTATGCCCAAGCGATTCATCTTGTCAGTTGATAACGTTAGAAATGGAACCTTACCTTTACAATGGACTAAGGCGTTTATTGATTTTGAATTAAAGACCTATCATTATAGGTTTGACGTCAGCACAAATCTGTATCTGAGGAGTCGTGATCGGCTCCTTATGCATAATCATAGGTCGCTATACTTATGGGTTACATGTATAAGTTGTCAACACAGAGCTCTTTCATTTCAATTCGCAAGTCAATCTGTCAGTGGATGTTAGAATCGCTATATATCGAAGACGGTTTCATTGAGTGGCATAACATTGGCTGATCTATTAAAAGAGTTATTTATACGGAGCAGACAAAAACAAAATGACTTGTTTGGTGTCTTCCAAAGTCGCAGTACTTTGTTAAGGCACCATGAAAACTACCACAATATTTTTATTGTCACGCTTCTCAAACATTCCGTTATCGTTTTTTTCTCTACAGGGCTTCCTGCTTGCACAGATGTCCTGGAAAACCAAGAGCGTGAGATCGACTTTTATTAGTTCCTTCCGGGGAAAAACAAATTCTGCTTCGTCATCTCCAGAAAGACGGAGTCCTTTTCATTATGCAAATCAACTTGGAAGTCCAAGGCGAAATGTAGAATTTTACGGAGCGACCGCCAACGGAAGTGTGCCGAGAGAACGTAACGCTTCGTCCTTAAAATTCAGTTTCCGGACCATCTGGAACAGCCAGAAGGAAAATCAGAAATCGCGGAGTTTTACGGGCGATGTCTTCAGAAATTTTGACGAAAGACTCAACATTCCAACCACAATAGGAGAGGAATTGTCAGAAAGCATGAGGACGAGTCCATCCTCGCAGAGGGAGGTCAGCGTGGATCTCAGTATCGTGGAGTGTTCACAAACAGGGCCATCTGCTCGGTGCGATTTACACAGAAACTGTGCTGTACACGGAAGTGTGTCTCAATGTGAGATACATGGAAAAACGCCAGATTGCGATTTACATGGAAAAATATCTAACTACGATTTATGCGCAAAAACGTCTTACTGCGATTTACAGGGAAAAGCGCATGACTACGATGCAGGGCAAGTAAAACTCTCTGACAAGCATTTATACGGAAGAACGTCTGACTATGATTTGTGGGGAAAAACATCCGATTACAATTTATATGGAAAAAGGTCTAAAGATAATTTTCCGCGCAAAATGTCAGACTACCACCTGCTAAGGAAAACGCGTAGTTGTGATTCAGATAGTAGGGGCAACCATGTATACAACCACAAATCAGACTTAGCCTTACAAGGAGAGAATTCCATATGTGATTTGGAAATTAAAAACCCCAGTAATGATTTACACCACGCATATTCAAATCACGATTTACGTGGGAGACCGTCGAGTAATTCTCATCTTAAGTGTGATTTATGCGTGAAAGAATATGGGAACAGTGCAGACGCAAATTTGTATAGTAAACAAACCCATTGTAACAAATCAAACGGAGAGCGTTTAAAGGGAGAAAACTCTGTCAGTGGTCCAACGGCAACACTCGTGTGCTTCAGTACATTGCCGTCATGTTCACATGACACTGTAACCAGAAGTGATTTGCGCGCCACATCCAGCAGCCGTGGCCTACAACAGCACCTCGTAAGTGACCTTGACGAAAACCATATGACTCGTAGTTTACTCGAAAACTCGATGGCCTTTGATTTCCATCAGAACGTCTCCACGCCTAAGTGCGAAATCGCCAGATGTAAAGTGCACAAAGATCAGGTAGGGCTAGAGTGTAATGTGGCTCAGTTGGTTCCATCTGACATCACCGTGATCAGTAATCCTTACACGGAAATTGTGGAAGGGAAAGGGGTAGGCAACTCCTGCAGCCAAGCCATTACGTGAACTTGAGTTATTTCTAAATAACTGTTTCTACAGTTATACCTGTAAAGGCTGTGATCTCCAGACATTAGAAAGTCGGTTCGAATTTAATCTCTACCTTCTTCTTGTGACCTCAAAAATATGTCATACGATAAATTCAAATAATAAAATGCTGCAAATGCTACTTTCCGATGCATCCCAAGTTCCGAGCTTGTCATGGACTGTTAAGATATATTATCATGCCAGACTTTTTGATTACCGTAATTAAAGGTTTCTTTTTCTCAAAACTGTCGTATTTATTCCATTTTATCAAACTCTGTGGGATCTAAACTATTTTCAGCTTAATAAAACAAATGTTTTTTAACCTTGTGACGTGTAGATCGTGTGATCTACAGATTGAAGAGCTTACAAAACTGCCAGGATAGCGAAAAATCATATCCACAGGAAATCATAACGACAACAACATGGAATATTCCCACTGAAAATTACACAGGTGAAAATACAACTCAAGGATATTATTAGTGACGTACTGGTAGTTACTCAGTGATAGGCTGACGCCTCGTCCAACAGGAGGGTTATTAACACCAAATATTTCCGTACAAACTGATCAGCAGACACATGACGTTGACTGCGGCATACGGGAAAATACACGTCCCCCACGTGACCGATGCTGTCCAATAAAAAGAAAAAGTATTTTTTCTGATGCGAGATATAAGATAATATATATTTCCGAATATTTAATTTATCCTTAGTAAACATGACGTGATCTAGACCCCCCACCCTTCCGCAACCCTCACCCCATCTAACACTGTCCAAACCGCTCGCATTTAACACTGCTTTTTATCCAGAGTAGGTATCTTGATGTATGTATGTTACTTAGGCTTTTCAAGTTGGTAACCATAGAAAGAGTGTTCGTCTACTCGTTAACAGCAGATCTGAGAAACATAGCTCAAGAAGTTGGATTGTGAGCTCAAGTGAAACACTTAATAGGCGCACAACCCAAAAATCTTACATTATCGATATACTAATTTTTTTTTATACAGGTGATTGGTTGATTTAGGCAATCAATTAGATTAACTAATTAGATTTGTGTTTGACGGCGGTCAAGTTTATGGACGCAGCACATTTGAAAACACCAGATACTGCAAAAAACCTTTTGGTATAAGGCTTCAGTCGTACCAGCTAATCTAAGCGTCAAATCCGACATTCGTACACCCCTCGTAAACAAGAACCGCTTCGGTGGCCTTGTGCTTAGAGCGTCAGCCTCGAAGATAGGGAGGCTTGGGATTAAACCAGGGTCTGGGCATACCCTAGACTTTAAACATGGTAAATGCTGCTGCCTCGCTTGGCGCTCAGCGGTGAGAGGTTAGAGCACGGAAACATGACTGTTTGGTTTGGTATCGGTTTAATGTGACTGAGTGGGATGTCATGTCTGGTATCTTCGGCATGAAGCTTCAGTGGCGGCAACACTTTGGCGGCATGGACTCGCCCTGTCACAAGGAGACACAATATATGTACACACATCTAATAACTCCTCGTCGTCAAACGAGATTAAACCCCAAGCATACATACATACCTACACTAGAAAACGGTAAAATCGCGCTCCAAGTTTTAACACTTTATCATTCCCCTGGGTAAGTGAGGCCTCTGATGATAGCATTCTAAAATAGTGTCGTCCTGAGGCTTTCGATGTGACCTTTCTGTATAGGTTTGATGACTTCAAAGTGTCTAACGCCAAAAATCGTGGGAACTGGCAACCGCAACAACACAAGACACCCTTATCTGACTCCAAAACATGCATTTGATCACAAATAAGTGCCACAAAACGGCGTTCTTGGCTGTGTTATTAGGCGCCCGGCGACCCTTCCCGTTTAGGAAAACAGTATGAATAATAGCAATAGCTACACATTATGCCTGAAACGGATTCACTAAATGTAGGAGTATATAACGCCATACGAACATACATACAGATATGACTTTGAAGGGCGACTATATTCCAAACAAAAATTTGCGCCAAGGTAATAAGGTGCTCAGGTTATTCTGGGAACAATCAATTCATCGACAATTATCGCCACAATGTTCGGGATTAAATTCTGTGAATCCTAAATCAATACTTCCAAGTAATTTTATAAACTAAATGTACATTTTTAGGCGGTCAAAGCATACGTATTGTGGATTTAGCGATTTCACTGACCAGAAAACCTGAAATCAATCGCTCCTTTGTGCAGCGAACAGCGGACGCATATGTGAAAGACGGTGAATGGCGTACCCGTTGTGGCAAACATTACATAAATCTTTATGGTTTACTTTGAACCGCTTTAAATGGCTATTGATTGGCCTTCACAAATGTAGGAAACACAGAATTTCCTCCTTTCTGCTAAGAAAGATAAATGGATGCTGTTTGACGGGAGGATTATAGCATTGATATAAACGACCATTGGCGGAACCGCCCCACTCAGTTTGCCATTATTTATTGGAGACTTATTCTGCTCATTTAAGACTTCAGATCTGGATAGTTTGACAATTCTAAAAAACACTACGCATACAGGCCAGGTCAGAGTTTCGTCCGCGTAAAGAAGACCGTTGTTTGGAAGGCACTAAGAGAATTTGTAAATACAATAACTCCATATGGTTTTACGTCTAGAAGAAAGACCAACCCATTCAGTTTTGCATACAGTTCACGGACAGGTTATCACTCAATCTAACATTTTTTTCAAATAGCAATTCTCGTAAACAGACCGAAGTACCAACAGTACCGAGGACATTTGGGGACGTTTGGAAGCATATGTATAAACTTGTATATTGGTACACCAACTGATGCTGACTGACTGAAAACCATAGAAATGTAGTGTGGCCATTTGACTATCTTGACACATATCTTGACCTGCGAAAGCAAGTCCATGGACACAGCTGGAGATTGTATCTCCACGGAGGGGATTGTGAGATATATTCTTTCTGTAAATATCCTGTGTTTAATCTGGAAAATATCCATCACAACAAAACTTATTAACAAAATCCCAAACACTGTTTGTACCCAGTCTGATTGACAGGGGTCATTCCTGGCAGTGAGCCAGAGACAGATTTCACGAAGGCGTTTCTGACTCAAAATTTAAATTCTCTTTACGATGCTTTGTTTTTAGTGTGAAAAGCTGAAATTTGGACACGTTTGTCTTATGATAACATTGATGAGGCCGACAAACTTTCAATGTGCTAAGTCCAATAATAAGCTTTAAGATTGTATTTCAAATTTTGACATGTCAGAAATGGCTGTGAGGAATCGGCCTTGGAGTACATTTAGAGGTACCATTTTCATAGCGCCAGTACAGATTCGTCAAGTTTGTATCGCAATCCGAGACAGAGGCTTCACATCCATACTCCAGATTGGAGCGAATTAATAATGTATACATGAGGAGTATAGATAATATTTATAATAAGCTCTGCCTATACAAGATATTAGTATAGAGAGATATTATGAGAGATTTTATAGTTTTTTTTACCTTGAAGAAGAGCTATCAATATGCTTGAGCCAAGTTAAAATTTGGTGTCAAAATTGTTATGACAGGTAAAATCATAACAATTTTCCTAAAAACCACAGACTAAGACTATGCACGGGACAAAAGGTACCCCTTTATAGCTCACTCTATCATACTACTGTATACATAGACTGCTGACGATACTTTGTCGCGATCAAATTCTGACGCTGAGGTCCGAGGGATTTGTCATTTGCAAAAGAGCACAAGATAACAAAGAATAAAGAACAGAGGACATTATATTTGTCAACATTCCTCTTCCCCGGTTTGGCGATGGGTATCACAGTGGCACTTTCTCGGCACGCTGTATCGAAGTTTCATTGTTGACCAAATATGGTGTTATATAAAAATGATATAACATTAAGGAACTCAGCAGGTAAGTTTTGTTAATACAGAATAACTGACCAAATCTCCCCTATATTTTTGTAGCCCTAAAAGCCTGATTAAGTTCCAGGAGAGAAAAAATCAACATTGTAGTTGGCACACCATCGAACAAAATATTGTCGAAACTGTGGAGCTCTTTCTTGTTCCTCTTTGTACTTAAAAGGTGATAAACTGAGGCGTACTAAATTGTGATTAAGGAACATTCAACCATATGCAGATGTGGATCATCGACACAAAACTTAGCACGAATGAAAAAAAAAAAAAACCCAAGACATTCCTTTGCCAATTTACATTACAGTCAGAAGAGGAACCGAGAGACCAAAATATGGACAGATAGGAGTTATCTCCCATTTTCAGGACTTAATTTGTGATGTTTCAGAAATCGAGACTTCCTAGCCAAAGAAAACAATAACATGAAGTATATGTCAGATGAAAGAGCGTTAAGAACTGTCAACAAAAATGGTTGTATTTATTTGTTTAGCATTTTTCCAACCCAGAAAAATGCATTTGGAACTTTGGATTCTACAAATACCTTATCTGACCATACCGGGACCAGTGACGTTACCACAGGTTTTTGTCACTTAAGACACATACACCGCTGGGTTTCAACTATTTAAATGCATATACCTGTGACGTTACTGATACCCTCAGTGTCACTACAAACCACCTCGGTTGGGTAAATTCTGAAAAAAATTCGAACTATTTTTATGGAGAGTGTTTAATGGTTTCATGCCTGATATACACTTGATTTTAGTGTTTTCTTTGCCTTGCAAGATCATTGAGGAATTGTGATATAACTACAGGTATCTAAGTTTGTTTTAGTCTCCAGTTCTCTGGGAAAATTGTGTTGCACGTTATTTTGGCAAGTAAAGTAGAGGTGCGTCCATTTTATAAGTAATGATTAAAATACGAATGGGTTTTCATCAACATGCGGATGTACATGGATGGCCGTCAAACACAAATCCGCTGGACCCCGAGGTACAAGTTAAATATATATATTCTTGAATACTTCACAATACACCAATAAAGTAAATAAAGTAAAATAAAAATGACTACCTTTGTCTACGGGGTTTTGTTAAAGTAACGGTCAAGATTATTTGAACCTTGTTGAACTAATTTGACTTTCCCTGCACATAGTTATCCCCCATCGTCAAAACTACTATCCAATGCATTCAAAATGCAAGGTTAGTTTCTACTACTGGGACATGCAAATCTGTGCCTCACATTTGGGAAACTTAGTCAGTACATTGCCAAAACTGGATGGTTTATACCCTTTGCACTATCGCCCATAAAAATGACCGCCATCGTTGAGATGAAAATTTCATGAGTATGGCGTATAATCAAACCTAACCTTCTTAAATTTCTTGCGGTATAGGTCATCTGGACGCCTGTTTCCAGTTGCCCTTTAATATCGACACTCTTTCCTGTTCGTAATTTATGCATTTGCCTGAGTTGTAATTTGATTATTATGAAAACTGTTTTTCGTTTGTATGATGGCAGTCAGCTTAATGGGTGGAGGGATGTGGAGTGTTAGAAGTAAATCACCGACTACGAGGCGATTTTTTCATGACGAACTTTCCCACATGATTTATACACAATATATGGCCTCCGTGGCTCAGTTGGTTAGCGCGCTAGCGCAGGGTGATGACCCAGGAGTCTCTCACCAATCCGGTCGCTGTGAGCTCAAGTCCAGCTCTTGCTGGCATCCTCTCTGGCCGTATGTGGGAGGTCTGCCGGCGGATTGTCATGGGTTTCCCCCGGGCTGTGTCCGGTTTCCACCAACCATAATGCTCACCGCCGTCGTATAAGGGAAATATTCTTGAGTACGGCTTAAAACACCAATCAAATAAATAAATAAATAAATTCCCACTATATATTTGAATAACAGCGCACCTGGAAAAATTTTTTTCTGTTAAAAAATACTGTTCAAAACAGCTTAAATAGGCATCAAGTATTATTTTGGATTTTCATTCAACCGAATAAAAGTGAAATTTGGTCTAGACACAGACTTATCGAGAACAGGTTAAGTCGGTTTGATTTGGTGGGTGTGCGGAAGTCAGATATTAGAACCAGATACCTACGGATAGGCGTAACTATAGTAGCTGTAAACCGTTTCAAAATAGTGGTACTAGTTCTTTCATGAGGTGAATATCACAGAATACGCCGAGTAATTTGAAACTTCGATTTACGCCAGTCATTTGCTCGTTATTGTCATTCTTATTTACGTTTTCTTTGGTGAAATATACACTGAAATACAAAGAATGAGACATAATAAAATTTGAATAAAATGAAAGGAAACCTGTCATAGGGCGGTGGTTTCGTCGAGGCTTTGTCCGGTTTCACCTTCCAAAAAGGCGATCGACGTCTTATCTGTGGAAAATGAGGACAAACCCTAATGGAAATATATGAATAAAAATTTTAATCAGTTGTGACCAAAAAATACAAGCAGCTCCATGCAGATGAAAATGTCATTTACTGAGAGATGAGAAAGGGTAAAAGAAAAAAATGTGCAGAAAGAGCAGACACGAAGTCCTTATGATAAGGACTAAAGGCCCACACAGTACTATTGGGTATAAAAAAATCTTCGCTCAGGCGACCAATCTCATCCAGTAAGAAGCATTGAGTCCTTAAGCCGGATTTCCAGATGGTGATAAAAACCTCGTCACTCGTATGATGCAAGAAATATGATGAATGAAAATATCCATATGACTGAGAACCTGGACTCGAGGGCTTGCGAGATTGTCTGCACAGCGTCATGGACATCGCCCCTCTGGTCTACAGTAAGGTCAATGTTATTTCGGATACCAAAATAAATTTCGATCCTATGATTCTATAAGTTATCTGTGTAAAAGAAGTGAAAAGTTGATAATTTCAAATGGGGTAGTTTATACAATTATTTTCCTTTACTAGGCCACAGTTCATAGTGCGGCCTTGAAATGAGGTGAGAAGTGTTGAGTGCATCCATAACAGAAATGTGAAATGCAACACTCATGCTTTAATTTGATCCTTTATTTCTTTTACGAGGATTTTTCACTGCGTAATGGTCATTATAAAAATATTAAAACGAACGTATACACAGATGTTAATATAGATAAAAAGAAATATACGTGACTATTTTTGAATTGGTGAAGTTAGTACTGGAAAAAGTTTTTACATACGAGTTCAAAAGTATGTATTACTACTAAGCAGGGTTGGAGAATATATTTAACCGACTTATAAAATTATGTACAGACTTTAAAATTAATTTATTTTCAACAATGATAAGTCTGTATGACAAAATAAAGGTATATTGCAAATATGCTGAGAGCAACTTCGCAAATGGACAGAAAGATGAAATCCAGGGAATGAAATACGGATGGTACTCTTTAGAATGTGTCTTCCATGAGTGGTATGGGTAGGGCAATCAAGGAAATAATGATATGTATTTTCATATATATGATTGCATTTATTGCTTACTTGTATTAAGACTGGCCATCAACAATTTTGTATACAAAGAGATGCCCATGAAGAGCGCTCAGTCCCATTGTCATGCTTCAGTTCACAAGGGAGGAAAGAGTGTGAAATGAATTGTACGCAGACGCTAATTCACAGGCGATAATATTTTGAGAGCACAGAAAGCTCTTAACAGTATTCGAAGAAGAGTGATGGATATGAGCAGGTACTGAATCCCATTGTTTGGCTGTCTTAGCAAAGAGGAGGGAAAAAAATCGGCAAATTACATTTTACTATAATCAATAGTCTTTTTTCCTGAATTGTACGCATCTACTTCAATATCATATTTGAGTCATTAAGGTGCTTAGGTATGGTGAAGGTGATTGATGATTTCACGGAAAGGCAACATGGACGGCATCAACAAAAACTGTACAAGGGTTTGTATTATAGTTCGTTTAACAGAGACTTGTAGTAAATTCAATATAACCCCCGTGATCATAAAATTGGTTTCAATTCATCCTCCAAGAACCCCCCCCCCCAACCCCCCATCCCCCCAAAAGAAACCCCCAAAAAAAAACAAAACAAAAGAAACCAAACAACCCCCCCCCCCCCCAAAAAAAAACCCAACAGGATTACCATTGAACAAGGTGCAACGAGGAACGATACAGCCTGAGTTGTACATGCATTCGTCAGATGTACCATTTCTGACATCTCATCATTAGTCAATTGAAATCTGCTGCACCACCACTGGAATATCTCACAGCCACATGTGAACTACTGGACAGAAAAGTTTTAAAACTGTGGTCACTTCTCAGTTACAGCTGGAGGTTCATGCTGTTTTACCCTGAATTTTAGACTTATTCTAGGAAAAGGCTATTCGTAGCCTTTGAAAGGAAGACCCTCTCTGATATGTTTTCCCTCGACACAAAATTCAGACGTCGTTGCTGCTAATAAAGTCTGTATGTCCACGCATTGACATTTGTACATTGGAAGTGTTTCCATTCTGTACGGCATGTTTTTCCCCAGTAGAATGAGTGATGTTTATCTCTTCCTACATCCATGTCCACGAATTCTCAGAGGAAAGGCGTATGTCAAAGGCAGACGAACTTGTTCGGAACCAATCGCAAATGACTTGCATATTATCACGTGGTAAGTACGCTAAATGTGAGAAATTAACTGGAAACCAACACCCTTCGTCAGCATGGCAAGGTTTGCCTTCATCGACAGCAAGGAAGCTCTAGGGAGTTTTATGACTTTCCACAAGGGATTTACATCAAATGAAACATCTACCTATTTATTTGAATTGTGTTCCACGCCGCTCCCCTCAATATGTCTCTTACTTCCATAAGTGTCACCCGATAGCACAGCTGGTATAGCGCCCGGTTCGGGAGCGCTAGATCTAGGGTCAATCCTGGGTCGAGTCACACCTAAGGCTTGGTGTTCAGCATGAAGGGGATAGTGCAACTACTGGTTGACTCCTGTCACTATAATGGCTCGGGTGGGTTGGCTTACTTGTCTTCGGTAAGTCGTCGCAGCACTAGATAAAAAACGGTCGAAATCCGTCCTGCAACAAGGAGGCACATTACAAGCACATGCATTTCTTCGTCGTCATATGACTGAAAAATTGTTAAGTACCACGTTAAACCCCAAGCACGCACTCACTCACTCCATAAGTGTCACGTTTATGATATGGAGGAAATCCGCCATAAACACCACTCTTACAAAAAAAAAATCACCTTGTGACGCCCTGCGTTCTCTTTCGAGACTTGTGACGTTTGACTTCGTGCAATGGAAGTAACAATCCGGTAATGGTCTTCCGGAAAGTAAACTTTCACCTTATATTACACATGATTAGATTATAAGTCTGCACACTTTTTTCCGTTTAGCACACCTCTTCGGAGGTTGAGCTACGGTGAAACAACGACATTACGAATCGATGGCACGATGACCCCCTCCTCTACCCTTCCCACCATACCATATCGTCGTTTTATTGTGTCACTGTTTCGTAACAGTGTATCATCGTGCCATCGTGCTATCGTGCTATCGCGTCTTATCATGGTGCCATCGTGTCTTACCATGGTGCCATGGCGTCTTACCATAGTGCTATGGCGTCTTACCATCGTGCCATCGCATCTTACCATCGTGCTATAGCGTCTTACCATGGTGCCAACGTGTCTTATCATGGTGCCATCGCGTCTTACCATAATGCCATCGCATCTTTCCATCTTGCCATCGCGTCTTTTGGTGCCGTTGCGTCTTATAGTGCCATAGCGTCTTGCCATCGTGCCATCACGTCTAACCATCGTGCCATCGCCTCTAACCATCGTGTCATCGCGTCTTACTAGCCATAGACCTACCTCCCAAATTTTCGTTTCTTTGATAGCTTTTTGTCAGTTTTTATCAGTCGATGTAAATAGCTGATGCTCTTTTCATTTCATGCAAAGTGCTCTCATATAAACATAAAAGGCTCTGTCATACACAATTCTATGATTTTCTGCATTTTGGTCAGTGAAATTAGCTCCCCAAGTCTGGCTGATGGGTAAAGCTATGTTTTGATTGGGTTACTTAAGTCCCATGGTCATATGTCTGTTGAGTATAAATAGGGCAATGTTCCCAGTATTTTCCACATGACACTAATCATCTGAAACGGTAATTAGTACAGTTTGTGGTAGCTACCACTAAATCTTCGTACATGTAGGTAGGTAAGTAAAATAGCATAGTTTGATACAGGGAACTGTATCTTCCTGTCAGCAAGATTGATAAGCTTCATAATCACCCTTGCTTTAATGTACAAATAAAAGTCTTCAGAAACCAACTTTTCCGACAACCAGTGGTATTGTGGCTCGAGTACTTCCGCCAGGGGATTTTCAGCCAATCAGTGACCGTCCCTTATAAATGTGTATTTCCTTGTTTCGAAGCAAATGCATCTAACGATTCCTTCCTTGACACAACATTATACACTAGCAACAAGCGGTGCAATGAACGTTGAAGTTTTTTTACCGAAATGAACAGGCAGCGGAAAGTCATTGTGTTATCAGACAATACCGGTGATGTCGAATAATTCTACTAATTTCTATCATGCCAATGTTGCCCCAAAATGACCGTCTCCCGGTAACGTTTCACAAGCCTATGTACAGGAAGCTATTTTTGGCGCTAGCACTTCTCCTACGTGTGCTGTGAAAAAAATTTATTCCATATACACCACATAGTTGTCACTAGAGCCACTTTCCAGTGCTATGTTGTTTTGAACTCCCGTCAGTGGCAACAATTTCGGTGCCTGTAAAACTTTGTAGTGGAACCTGATTGGGCCATGAATCATGCATATTTATGAACTAAAGTTCAGGGCTTTGAAGAGTTAACATGGCTCAGCAAGTCAAGGTAAATGATATTGGACATCGCTATAGCTTGATGCAAATGAGAGAGCTGGGTCATTCTCAGTACCATGCCTAATAATACATCAGAACACTTGATATATATAAGAGTGATATACAAATGGGAGTGAAATATATAACAAATTCTCTTGGATTGTCACGGTGCTTTTATACTAGAATAAGAGTGTGTTACAGCCCAATACGGACTTATGTTTACTGGTTGTGTACTGATCGACTGCTTGATTTGTGGTGCTTTTATCAATATTATAACTGTTCATTTATTGGTGACCTTTATTATTGTTTGATTGGTTTTCACAGTATGGTGGTGTCACTCCTTCGTTTAATCATGCCATCGGTTCATGCCATCGTCAGAAATGGAGTGATGGAAAGATACTACAATTTTGGCTTTAATCAGCTTCCATAGACGATTGACAGCTGCTAAACGCCATGTTTAATATTTTGTGTCTGACATGACTTTCAGGTTTATGGATGGCGAAAACCAGAGTAATTCAGGCGTCAGGTAGCTGGCAAACTGAAGACTACAAGCAAAACAGCGAAAGCGAGATTCAAACACGCCACCTGATTGGTCAGGGCCCAATAGTCGACAGATTTAATCCATACTCCCTATAGCGCATGTGCCGCTCTCTATGCTCGCTTTACATCACTGCCCCCACTGGATAAGCTTGACCTTTGGGGCCTAAGCTAAGCCGTTCAGGTTTTACATTTATAGGCTCACCACAGCTCTCCTCGTGGTGGAACCTTTTAATCAGCATTCAGCAACGAAATTGTTTCAGGCGTTCGTTAGAATCGTGTACATACCATACAGCGAAGGAAGCGTGGATCTATAAAATATGAAATGATATAACCAACAATTTTTATTGACTTGGAAGATGACATTAAAGACATCTGTCTTCATGAAAGGAATTAACTATGTAAACTGTCAGCTACTTGGCAAACTATACGGCTGGTGTCGCCATTGATCATAGGGAATTCTGCCTTCAATACCTTTGAGGCGTGTAATTCCTTTAATGGCTGTTTACAAAACACATTATTTGGCCCCGCCAAGAACGTTAAAATATTTACGTTCAACAACGATTTAATGCCAGCAACAGAGTGGAGAGTATTTTCCGCCGAACAGGCATCAGTGACACCTTGAAAATGTCACTAGCAATACAATGCTTACTAATGTGGGTATTCTTAACAAACTCTGGATAATCATACAACTGCCAGCACCAGTTCTAACTACAATACACAAGACTGTTAATGGTTGTGGCCTCACTGAACGAAAGTCATTATGAAACAGCTTCAACCTTTTTACAAGTGTAATGCTCCAGAGGAAACGAAACACTCAAAATAGTTGTCACTGACTTGTCTTCCCAACTGTCAGTTGTGGGCGGTGTGCTAATATACACAATAAATGGAGAGTCTCTTTCAAACTCCTTCGCGCGTGTCACGCAACATACTGGCTGGTACATTTACCTCCCCGATTAATACACCGTCGTGCTGTTTATTTCTGCAAATGAAAGGATTCGAACTTGTTTACATGTTAGATTTATTTTTCATGATTTAAATGTAGGTGAAATATCAAGATTTCATTCAGTGAGAAAGGTGACTTAGTTTATATCATTTGATATTGTTTTTGTTATTACATAGTTCACACGCAGCTTTGAAATATCCAGGTCAAATGCTCAACTTGAGGTTGATTGCGAAAAGAGTGAGAGAGAACGGTAGCATAAAATATACCCTTGTAGTTGTGTATTCATGAGGATTATCTTAAACCCTAATCGTTCCCGTGACCAGTTAATTCTAGACTTCAAATAAATTGCCATTAACATCACTACATTATTTTACCTAATTCTACTTAAGCCATGATGCTAGGGGACGTGTATATTGCTACTATCGATACAGTTATATGAAGGATAAAACCCTCACGGGGGTAAATTGACAAGAGGCCTTATTTCACCGGTTACGTGTGACCAATTGACAGTTATCACACTGTTGTCGTTGCTCTGGTCTTACTCTCTGTGTTGTACGTCTTTAATTGTATCCGATAGGATTTAAGCAGTGGCTGTACCACAGTCAATCGCTTTCAACATTTCGTCTATATACAACTACTTGTTTAATCACTCATACGCACTTAACGAGCATGATCAATCTTCACTGATATGTAACACTATAAGCTCCTCACGCTGATGTGTTGGATATCCATAATATGGCATAGAAAATACAATTAATATACTTTGTCTGATTCTTAATGTTAAACTCCAGGAAAATTATAGTTTTCGAGACGGAAGGCTTCATTGCTAGGAGTGTTTTTAAAAGAAACAAACTCTAAGACAGGTATTCAACACAAAATGGCCCCATTATGACCACAGTCAAAACTAATGCCGCGTTGATGACGTGACGGAGATACAGATACCAGATCAACTCTGTGTATTGTATTTTTCATTCCGCAAGAATAAGACAGTCAGAACCAAATAAAAAGCAATAAATCACATTTTTGTTTTGCAGCTTTAATTCCCACGGCTTATAGTTTGTAAACCACCAGATAATTACGCTGCAAAAAACATTAGATCAGATTTCAAAATATATTTTGTTCAATGTACGTAAGTGGCGACCACGTGTGGGGTGCGCGTGAGGCATGTTATGGCAGCATGTTCTTGTGGAGTGCACGTGAGGCATGCGCTGGATGCATGCTCATGTGGCGTGCTTTATCGACGAAAGCTTTATCGATTATATTGTATCTTGTCGGAGGGTGGTTAGCGTTCCCGCCCAATAACCCATGACCCTTGCGGCCAGCTCATGCAGGCTTCCTCTCCGGCTGTATGTGAGAAGGTCTGTCAGCAATCAGCAAATGGTCGTGGATTTCTCAGGGCTCGGCCCGGCTTGCTCTCGCCAATTCCTCTGACCGCTGTCGTATAAATGAAATATTCTTGAGTGCGGCGTAAAACAACAATCAAATAATTAACCACATGTATCTCATCGAAAGACGATATTTGTCAAACAGAAGATGGAATTCTATTTCGGTTTAGCATAGTTCACTAAGTTTTCAAAAATTCCACGCAGTGTGAAATGATTGATGATAATTATACCGCTACTGAAGTTTTAAGCCTCAATGATTTTTAATCAGGTATTCAGTTAACTGGAAAATGGATAAAATAAAAGACTACTGCAGAAATAATGATAACGACATTGTGATAGTTGGCCTGGAAATGCTCACATGTATTACGGGTGAAATCCGTCCTCTTGTCAATTTCCTCCGTTAGGGCAGTATTCCAACTGTCCAACATAAAAAAGTAAAAACGTACACACCTTCTATAGCAGCATGCCCAAAGCAGAATTCTTGGTAAAAATGAAGTGATGTTAAGGTCATTATATTAAACTTCATGCACTGGTCAAAAATTACTCAAAATACTGTGCGATCACATTCAGTTAAACGAACATTCTAGGTTTCTGATTGATCAATCCGCCTTGGATAATCTATCGCATTTCGCCAAGCAGGCGAACAGTTCCGCCTTACGCGTTAGATATATTTTTTTTGTATATACACATAATGAGACAGTATATAAAACAGTACCATAATACAACTATCGCAACACACTGGTATAGCTTACAAAGTCACATCAAAGCAGATATTCCTATGCAGGCTTTTTGCACTTGTTGAAACAAGAAAGAAAACAACACGCACAAACACAAACGCATGCAAAAGTCGCATTAGGATGAAAGTATTTTCTATTGTGACATATGGCACAGTTCTTTTTATAACCGTGTTTATGTTTACATCTCATATGTAAATCCTGTATGTCAGACAGCGCAAATGGCAGCAACAGCGTAGTCGACCACATCAAGACCCCTATATGAACAAAAAGGGCGGAGGTATACAAATGACCTGCGCAATGCAGAGAATGAACCCTCCAAGTTGACATAAAAGCTTTATTATAGTCCTGGGAAAAGCTCTATAAAATGTGATTAAGCAAATTTCAATTATGCTGAAAAGGACAACATCTCTTTCATAAATGTAATGGTGCTTGACTTGTGAAGGAAAATCCCTGTTTAATGTATATCATGATGTTGTCTAATTCAACCAATTCTATATGGTTTTCCCTGTGGGCAAATTTTCCATCTCATGGTTCAATGGTTTCGCCGCGTGTATAGTGTGTAAAGTGTTACGTTACCTTTCAGGTACACACATGCAGATGTATTGTTAGCATTATTGAGACAGGTGCGTTCATTAACTGTCATCTTTGATTATGTCACCACGAAAGCCACTAGTCGAAATAACAATCACCTCAGGGCTCACGGAGGTGTATTCGATTTCAAAACTTGAGTAAAGGCGGCGTAATTAACACGTATTTGTTAGGGTTGGGAAGAGCTATTCTCAGGTGACTGCCAGCAATACCAGCATAATTAACATGAAAGTTAATATTAATCATATCAGTAGAGTCGTGGTTTCAATGACAACAATATCGAAAATGATTTTATTACATACGCAATTATTCATGTATTCTGGTTGGTTAGTCCCGGTAAAACGCTTGTGACAAAGATTCAGTGCTTTGTGACATACTGCGGATCAGAAATAAAGATTTAAATAATTATATGCCAACAGAATGGCACGGCCTAAGAATAAACCTCTTTCTATATCTTTTTGTATTCTGTGACGACTTACACTCCAACTAGACGTTCAAAGAGATGTACCTTACATAGACATATCCACTTGGGATTTCTCTACTCTCTATACGGCTGTTTCTCACAAATGATTAATCGATAGAATTTTATAACTAATTGTTTCTTTGTTTAACAAAACCGATCATCGCTACATTAACGTCAACGGCAACAAGGCGACTTCAATTATGCTTCTTACAAGGGTTCCTGTTCATGGGATGCCTCTTTGTTCATCGATTTGTTTGAATTTTTCATTAACAACGTCTGTGTGAAATTCAGGAAAACCATATATCAGCAATGTATAAGTATTTCGCCCCACCGTCTTTGTGTTCACCTCACCAAACTCAACACCCACGTTTAAAAACCACGTTTGTTTTCAATAAAAATATATGAAAATATATATGAAAAATATGTTTTTTTTTCTGCTCCAAAGCATATACAGTATATTATGATGTTTTCAAGACATTGCTATATGGAACACTTTGGCAACTATTTTCCTCATTTTAATATATGACGTTATCTGAGTAAAACACTATGGATCATCTCAGTTATAATTATTAGTTATGTTTATGAGCAAGCTGTCATTGGTTTACTCATCGACAGATTATTGCCCTGGAGAACAAGATTAATAAGTGATTAGTAGTGTTACTTGCCCTCGTCGCATAGGGCTTGCACTAAATGCAACTTATTAAACTATAGGTCCACAAACTGTATAAGGTGGGAATACAACACTGGCTACAGTACAACATAGGTATTTGTCCTGAATTCATCCGTATTGTAAGCGGACGTCCCGCATACGATCTACGCGTTATAACAAACCCTATCCACGGCTTGTTCTTGCTGACAGACAGGAACTATTTTCAGTTTGAGTGCTAGTGAAGAGCGTTGGAGTCAACTGTTTTCACAACGAGAGAGAACGCGGGACTGCCCAGTGTAACATACGAGCGATTTACATCCGTCGTCTTGACGTCGTGGGCACGATCTCACGGTCACTCCTGGGTTCCGGACGATAGCTAAGGATACCCTTAGAAGGTTCTGACTTTCTGTGCAAGAGTGAGCATAAGATGAGGGGTCTGGACGACTTGAATATAAAAGGCTGTTGCGCAGGTTATCGTTCGAATAAACTTTTTTCTTGTTTTTTACGCCATACTCAAGAATATTTCACTTATACGATGGCGGCCAGCATTCTGATGGGAGGAAATCAGACAGAGCCCGTGGGAAACCCACGACCATCCGCAGGTTGCCGAAAGATCTTTCCACGTATGGTCGGAGAGGAAGCCAGCATGAGCTGAACTTGAACTCATAGCGACCGCATTGGTGAGAGGCTTCAGGGTCATTGCGCTGCTCTAGCACGCTAATCAACACAGCCACGAAGGGCCCTCATTCCAATAAACTGAAGTGAAGTGATTGCTAACTGTGAACAGTTAAATGAGAGGCTGTACTTGTAGAAAGCAATGTGTTTACGTCTATAAAATAGCCATTTGCTTTCGTTGCTATATTTACTGTTTGTAGAGGATAAGGCAACTTGTGATGTAAGTAAATGAGAAATGATTCATATTATTTCTGTTCCAGGCTCCTCCAAAAATGGATGTGTTTAAAATTAGTCTACTTTACTACGACCTTAATATCAAGTAAGCATAAAAAAATTCAGAAACACCGAAAGAGGCAGATCTTGATGACTATCGTGTTTCTGAAAAGAAACGAAATCTAGAAAGCACGTTGTTGTGTTAAGCAATTTGGAAAAATTGTTCGAAATGATGAAAGTTGGAATAATAGAACGAATCAAGGTGTGGCATCTTTGCAGATTTTAGTACAAGCGCTGGTTGGTAACTAGGACGATTTGAGATTCTCAGAAATGTGTGTGTGTGTGTGTTTAGAGTAACTGATGCCACTTAATAAATTAATCGTCACCATGAAAACATGCGAGAAACATCGGCGTTATATTTAAAAGCCAGAAAGTAACGGTTACACTGCTTGCATGCCCAGATAAGTTTTCACGACTTACTAGAACTTTCACCATGATTGTTTTTATTTCCGTAATGCAATTATAAAATGAACTTCAGAAGTGGCGAATGGTACACAATTTCAGTATATAGTAATGATTAACCCAGAAAGGCATGCAACACCCAGGGAGCTGTAAATGAGTAAGTTTCGTCGTTGATGCCGCAGGAACCAGTGGTCGTGAACATCCGAGTGTTTTATACAGGGTTGTCATACCTCTCCTGAAGATAAACGTTATAGGCGATTCCACAGTCATCTATATTTTGTAACACTTAAAGTGTATTCAAAATCGACATTGTTCATTAGTTTAAAAGGGTGCGTCTATTTCAGCATACAAGATGCCATTAAATTAAAAAAACAACATTCAAACAACACAAACATTCGGCATATCATTATCTCTATCAAAATCCCATATATGAATTGCTTGTATGACCTTGGTGACTATTGAAGGTCGACAGCACTCATGTCGCCGTTTTCGCGTGCAATTTAACGTTCGATGAAAACATCTTCCACCACTATTCACTTATGTATGCGTCACATGCACGTGCGAGTTTGTTAAACTTGCCATAGGTTTACCCTAGAAACTCCGGTGTCCTTCCCGATAAAACTGACCGCCATTAATTGTACAAGTGACAAAGGATCTGGTATGGTAAGGCGGGGGTATTGGCCCCAGTTCAAGAAGCATAACTAACTGCAGCTATAAGTGACACTCACAAAGCTACTTTTTTCAGTTCTTTTTTAAATCTTCTTTGCTGTTATTTGGCCAGCATATGACCTATAAAGCCCCAAACATGCACTAAAGCGATGTATAGGTCTTAAAATCGAAAAAATGGTACCCTGCTCCAGTCACAATGAAAAATCTTTTTGTTTTGCCTTAGACACTGTAGAGTGGAAAATTCTTGACAACAAATGTAACTTTCTGAAAATTCTTGAGCAAGCAGTTAAACACCAATCAATTAAATAAATATATAACAAATATAACTTTTAGCCTTTTACCTCCGCTACGCATAACATGTTTATGTTAATGGTAGCTAGAAGACCACATGCGCTCTCAACCAGGATTCACGTATGATTTCTCAACAGTTGCCACGTGTTACGTGACACCACAGCTTATACATTGTAATTCACGATAAGACTTCTTTAATGTAAGGCGGCCCCTATCTTTACCTACATAAAAGTATGTTTCCAAAGAAATGAAGAAGCGGGAAGATTCGAACTCTTCCTCGAGGTTGACTTCGTTAGACCACTGTAATATGAAGGATGCCCGAGAGACTATGGCAGAAATACGGATTTTAAGCTCGCCAAAATGACAAAAGTGATCACCTTATAAAGTTTATGTTTTACATATGAAGACAAACCTTAACCAAAATAAAACTTTGAACAAGTAGAAATAAATATATGAAAGTTTCAGTAAATATATTTTTCTGGTTAACATTGATCTTTCTGTGAAAAGAACACAGTGCCCCGTTTGAACGAAACATTGAAGTCTTTAAAAGGAACTTCATCTTTGGTCGGCTATTACTAAGCAGCCATCTCTTTTATGGTTATATAGCTTTCATGGATGTTTAATGCATCTGATTTGGAAATTTCCAGGGTTTTACTTGGGTTCCAAGCCTAGCGGTACCAGTTCCTTTTAGTACAGCGTTAAAAGTAATCAAATAGATAAATAATACACGCATTACATTCTAAAAAAAGGCACAAAACATTGTATTGAATAACGTAAAGTGAATAATCAGCAAGTGTCCACAGGCATGTGACATAAAAATAAGCCGCATAGTATGGTTTCAAACGTCAAGTGGGGTCAGACGAAACATATAAGAGAAAATAACAATGTGTTTAGATGTTGACTTTTAGAAAGTCAAGAGTCAGAGGTAGTTTGTATTATTTCCATGATACGAATGTTGTTGAAGAGATGTGAATACTGTGAATATTTCTGTGAAATGTATGAAATAACATCTCTGTTTGTGTGATAAAGACTTCCACAAGTTAACGACAAGCTGTCGAGAAAGATAAAGCCCTTCATTGTACATTGAAGAATTGTCTGTCAGGAAAATATACATTTAGAAACATAACTCACCTTTGAATTATGAAGGTATGTGTGAACAGGAAGTGTGCGCTGCCAAAAGATGAGTCGGTTACTTACACTGAGGTCAAATAAAGGCTTTCAGTACTAATACTCGGTATGGTCTAAAATGTATCATTTAGAGCTAAAAGAAGATCTTACTATAGCGTAGTAAAGTATTTCATATTTAGAACGACACAGCATTAAAATGGATAATTTTAAGTTGGTTTTATTCCGTTTTTTGCACATCTAGGTCCACAATCGGCAGTTGTACCTAAATTTGATCAGCGCAAATTTCAAGTGACTTAAATCAGTGAGAGAAATTACTGGCCCCGATTTATTTTTAGACGCATTTTTTCAACTATTTGTTGTTTATATTTAAAAGGATGAATGTCCAAACTGATGTCCTCAGTTCTATATTGTAATTGTCATGGTGTACTAAAAATACAATATAATAAAAAAAATTCTCTAAAATTTCCAATTTGTGAAGGAACTCCTCAAAAGTAAAAAATAAATACTGAAGTAGCCATCGCCTGATTGACAACAGAAAACTAACAGTACTTTTATTCACATTTAAAGACTTTTTAAAATGGAACATTCTAATGTTTGAATTCTGTTAGACTTACCAAAGGTCGGTGGTTTAGCCCGTGCTCTACCGCCACCCGAAAAACTAACCACAAAAGTCACTATATTCTTGAGTATGCCGTCATATTTGTTGTGGAGTCTCACCGGACAGCCACAGCTAGGGCCGCGATCATTACTTGTTTATTTATTTAATTGGTGTTTTACGCCGTACTCAAGAATATCTCACTTATACGACGGCGGCCAGCTTTATGGTGGGAGGAAACCGGACATACCTCTGAGAAAACCTACAACCCTCCGCGGCTTGCTGTCAGACCTTCCCACGTACAGCCGGGGAGGAAGCCAGCTGGAGCTGGACTTGAACTCACAGCGACTAAGAAAGAATGAATGCTTGAGGTTTAACGTCGTACCTAACAATTTATCAGTCATATTACGGCGAAGAGTCATTAGATGTTTACATATAATGTGTCTTCTGTGGCAGGGCGAGTCCATGCCACCAAAGTGCTGCCGCTGTTGAAGCATCATGCCCTAGACACCCGATATGACACTCTATCCAGTCAAATTATACTGACACTAAATCAACAACTCCTCTTTGCTTGCTTTAACTTCTCAGTGCTGAGCTCCAAGCTAGACAGGGACAAGTACCATTTTTAAAGTTTTTGATATGACCCGATCCAGGTTTGATCCCGGGTCTTCCGACTTCCAGGCGGACGGTCTAACCATTAGGCAACTGAAGCGGTCCGCATTGGTGAGAGGCATCTGGATCAATGCGTCGGGCTTGCACGCTAGCCACCCCTGCCACGTAGGCCTCGGCCGCGATCAGTACGAAAATTGTCCGTAGTTTAGTCAGGAACCTGAACAATATATTGCTGTATTTTACCACATATAAAAGCTCTGTAAAGTACGAAACAGAACAAGAGAAATGCGGTGAATATTCAAGGCAACATTTTAATACTAGTATGATATTTCCTCTGTATCTTATTTGATTGGTGGTTTACGTTTACAATATTTTGCAAAAAAACACGAGGCGATGTTGAACTGTTACATCACTTTACCGGTGAAACAGGTTGTAGCGTGGCTGTCACTTTAATGCCCCTGAGGGCTGTTTCTCAAAGGGGTCGTAACGTTACACCGGCCGGAGATACCAAGGCGACGTATGCCGTCAATATGCGACGTTATGGGTATTAGGCCGGCGTAACGTTACAACCCCTTTAAGAAACAGCCTCTCGAATCAGATTTTCACACCAGTCTCTCTCACATTTGTGAAGGGATTTCCTCTACATGACGATTTCGTTTCACAGGCGTTATACACACCCCACAAAAATTCCTCGGGCGCTACCTTAAATAGTCTATACGATTGACCCGTCCGCTTAGTGCATTGGACAAAACAAACAATAGGTAAGCTTACCGGTCTATTTCCGTTATCAATAAAGAATTTTTGTCAGGAAAATACTTTTATATAGTTTATATTTCTGTCATGTTAATACTTCGCTCTTGTACGCCGAGAGTAAATGTCGATTGAAGGTAATTCTATATCCCTAGGGAACACGGTTGATGCCCTTTGTAGTCAATTACAGATGAACGTTCTCCGACTTTCCTGACGGCAGCTTAGTGGAAACCTAAATAGTTAAAAGGAGGGATTGTCTTCACATTACAAGTGAGTTTGTTTGCTCTGAGCTTGGTACCAGGATATGTCCAGAAGGTAACTGTGGCTCTCTATCGATCGATCACCATTGAAGAAGATGTTTGCCATTTCTTTAATAATCCAATCTCTAATGGCCTCTCCGGGACCGAGCCGGACGTACTTGTCCGGGCCCGGAAGAGGAAGGCTTCCACGTGCGCACTATAATCTATACCGCGGAGGTATATCTCCACCATGCAGTGCTAATCGGGCCTTTACATATTTCCACAACTCAACAGAAGCTAAGAAAATACCCGAGCCCATATTTTTTCCTTCTGTTTTACAACTCACCAAATTCCTCATGGCAGTTCGTCTGGAAGAAGAACTATCAAAGCGATGATCACTACATGTATGGCCACAAAACTGTTTTCTCTGGCGCAGCTACTGGCGGTGACAACTACAGGGATGACGTAACCCACTGCATCGAGTCGCCCTCGACACCTGTCTAACACCTGACAGCTACTCAAAATCACGCACTATGTGCAAGCGACACTGCCCATGGCTTCAACCCCTCGGGATGGACAGGCTGTAGCTCCAAACAGATGAAGTCTGTAGGGACTGAGGCTGTTTGTAAACACGGAGGAATGCTATATCTGATCCTACCTCGTAGCAACAGGCTTGGGTTTCTCGAGGGAGTACGCCCTGTACACAGGTAAGCCTGGCCACAGCCCCGGATGTCATGAGTTCAACTAGGAGTAGACTCCGATGGAAAGTAGGAAAATCGACACTACTACAGGTTTGGTTGGCGACCCTGCTGTTTGTAAAAGCGGGTTGACTGGACAATGTGGTACGGGCAACTATTGGAAGAGAGCGAGGACCATTTTCTGGCCACTGTCAAACCTATCCTGAACATGGGGGACAATTGTTTATACCCTGTGTGTAACGCCAGTAACTGGACACTGTGGGACGGGGACAGAACGGCTGTTTATCAAGCAGCCATACGGGAGTTTAAACGCAGTCTTTTTACTCATCAGGACTTTCGCTCTATCATTCTTTTGCTGCTGTACGTGCCGGTGTTCTCGCTGGCATTTATCGGCAACAGTTTAGTTCTCATTGCCGTCATTCTGAACAGGACGATGAGGAATGTAACCAACCTTCTCCTGTTAAATTTAGCTGTGGCAGATCTCTCAGGTAAGTGGTTACTCGTCGATTTTTCAGGAAGTTAAAGTCATTTGCTTTATTGTTTTTCAGGAAAAACACACTATAAGTCTATACGAAAAAACGTTCTTACTCCACAATCCTTTAAAGAACAAGTTAGACACCTTATCGGGACATGCAAAGATTAGCCGTCAGTGAGAAATGATAGAAAAGGCAATCAGCAAGTTCAGTTATTCAAATTAGGTGTCCTTTTGAGCAGCTGGTACTATTGACCTGCGTAAATTTTCAGTTAGTCAACAAATATACCCCTCATGTCTCGGCTAGTAAAGAGAACGCTGAACCAAGGGTAGGTATTACAGTAACAAACATATTAATGTTTCTTTTTGTACATTTTGTCGGAAACTGTTTAGTGGAGTTCGTAGGCACAAATTTGTGGCAGGATTTGTGATGATTTTTGGTTGATATTTTACTGATTCCTGAACATATCTTATATAATGATGGTCAGTTGCAAATAACTGACTAAGTGCCTGTCAGTTCCAGAATATCATTTCACAAATTCCTTAAAGTTTTCAATAAAACAGTGTGGAGTAATTCCATGTCACAAGATATCGACTCTATTCCGGATAACTTCTCTATAGCTTTCAATAGACCACATCTCACTTCCGCCCCCTCTCCCCCTCTCTTTGTATTTGACTGGCTAATTGCGACATCTCGCGAAAAATTGTACATCCATTCTTCATTCGCTCTGTAACTGTACAGACATTTCTTGGAAATTTTGTCTCTTTAGGTGCATGTTCTGCCAAATGGAAGCGAAGGGAAAGGGTTGCCGACCTTCTTTTAGTCATTTGTTATAATCTTCTTTGTGACTGCCGAAATGAAAATAAGTGACATAGTTTACCAAGAGTACCATTACACTGTGTGAGCATGTGTGAGTGGTTCTCTCTGAGCAGGCATCGACTGAGATGATCAGCTTCCATCATAAAGTCAATAACACAGACGTCAAACGTCATTACATGCTTTATAATTGCATCGATGGGACAAATATTATACTGTGCACGACAAGCGGTAATATATTTGCAGGTATATATCACCGCTTTTATTGTTTGTCAGTTTTACACAAAGCACACAAGAGTGGTTCAAAAATAGATGCCACGCAAAAATGGACCGTTCAGAAAATACGCCAAGACAATGCCATTAGTGTACAACTAGGCATTTTCAGACCAAAGTGCCGTTCTTCTATAAATATTAGATAAAAATATATAAATCAGATCGCATGGATGCCACGCAACGCTTCTCTTTAAGACAGTTGTATATTTGTTAAATGATCATTTGAGGTATTACGCCATGCATATGGCCAGTATTTCAGTGGTATCGCGGCAACACTGTCTACTCTCCACTGTCTCCACTGAGTTTTTACCGTTTACGTCACATCGCCCACTTATTGGACGACGGAGTCTTTACTGTTTACGACACACTGACGGTATTTCACTCTTACCGTGGCGATTACGTCTACAAGATGAGTGGATGTATCTTTTCTGTTTTCCGGCACACCGGTTTTTGTAAACGTGAACAGGTTGTATGGATGTAGGTCCAAAATGGCATCATTGAGAAAATACGAATTTTTTCGACTCCGGTTTTATGCCGTTTTCTAAAAACGGTCACCGTACCACGCCAGGTACCTGGTTAACCTCCTAAGTTAAAGCTATATTCAGCACGCACTAAATTGATCTAAATCAAGCGTATGCACTAACTGCCTGCGACACAACTTAATTTTTACATTGAAATCCTAGTCCAATCTGTGAATTCCATCTGAGGAGTATACAGTTTATTTGACATGAATTTCGTATGCAGATGTAGACCATTCGGCTTGGTGAAAACGCAAGCCTGACATCGGACATAGATTGGGGTAGAATGAGAATCGCAAATTGAACATGTCAGACCTTGTATGACTATGACAATAAGTCACATTCGCATTTGCCGCCAGGCGCTGATCGGCACACTCGTCACACTCGTGGACAGTGACGGCTGATGCTTGAAGCTTCGGCTGCTTTCTGCGGCTAATAAATTGTCTAACATTTTCTGTCTAGTGTTTTCACCATTTTCATGGTGAGGGTGATTTTACAAGTGGTAGTGAAGACATGCCGGGTGTTTTGTGAGAAATTAAGACTCACAAGATTAGATATTTTATGAGAAATAGCACAGGGCTAGATGTCTTTGTGAAAATATCAAATACTATGGGTATTTGGCCAGAAAACACATAGGACTTGGCGTCTTGTGGGGAAAGACAAATTACTAGGTAATTTAGGAGTTAGGTATTTTGTGGGAAAACACACAGGTCCTGATATCTTGTGGGAAAACACACAGGGCTAGGTGTTTTGCGAGAAACTACACAGGAGTGGGTATTCTTTGGAAACTTATAGAAGACTATGGATGTTCGGCCAGAAAACACACCAGATCAAGTTTTAATTATTGCAGGTGTTTCTCGAGAAAACAAGCACGACATCATAAACAAAACATTTTTTGTCTAACTAAATGTGCTAAATACCAAGGTGATAGGGAGCGTGTAGTTTGATACTTTTTCAACATTTACATGAAGAGTTAGAATCAAACCCTAAAACTGGGGTAAACTGAAGAGACTGTATTTTAACTGGTTGCGTTTGTGACAATTTATCACATGCTATCACACCGTCGACGTCGTCGCTGCTCTGGTTTACTTTTTTATTATATAGGTGTTAGATATTGCCAGCCAACCGCTAACATGAGATGTTCTGTGAGAAAAGAACTAGGTTTTTGTACTTAAATTGGATTTGGATTTAACAGTGGTTTGGTTATATAAACGGTTGCTTAGGATTCGGTGTTAAGAGATGTTCGCCAGGATACGTGGGAAGTAAGATTTGTGTTAAATCAGGCGAAAGGATATCACTTAAGACCTGTTTCACAGTTACCATGGTTGTATCTAATTCCACTAAACCCGGGCAAGAACATACATAATATAGAACGACTAGAGCATGGAGAGTATAGCCAGAGCAGTCAAGACAGTGTGATAATTGGCAAAAGGTCGTTTACCAGTTAAATCTGTCCACCCCTCCATCACCTACAGTTAGAGTTTCACCCCATCTGTCATTTGGGTAACAACGTACAGCACCATGGTTTAATAAGCATTTAATAAACGTTTTAATGAGCAATAATTAAAAGATCATTTTTTAGATTATGTATTGGCTATTGGATCATGATTTCATTACGTTGGGTGATATCTAAATTTAGGACGCATATGGTAAGGAAGAGATCGTTTGCACAGAGGTCCGGAACCCTGGCTGCAGATTAGGAGGGATGGGGACATGATTGGTCCCCGGCCCGGGGGTCTCGGGGGATAGGGACATACTTGCTTCGGTAAACTGCACAGTCCTTCCGGCAAATCCATAGCAGAAAATTCCAGCAAGCGATGACAAGCTGATGACATATATTTGCAAACTTAGTTTCTCAGTAAATTGCTCCACCGGTTCTCTCTTAATCTCCACTCGCGACTTGAAAACAGAGGCATCGCCAGGTAATCTCCAGTAATGGAGATCGTATTAAGACAGACGTCTGCTTGCGGCCAGGCAAAAGTGTGACGTCTGAACCACCTGTAAGCCGGATGATTGGAACTGGTGGTCAGACTACATCCGTCTGACGCAGTACGTCACCCTATATCGATGGATACAAAACCAAGTATCATACACTCCCGTGTCATCTAGTCCGCAGCAGTACAACGAGATGAGAGGGATCCTCCAGACCAAACATGTGTTGTCCACAGACGATTACAGGCTCAAATAAAGGAACTCTACACTTCCCGTCAAATGGCCTAGCTATTTCCGCGATCTACAGCCAGAATCAAAAGGTCACCTTCCTATAGAGTTAGGATGTTTTATGAGACCTGTGGTTAACAAGAGGTGACCGCTCTGAGGCTGTCACCTCCAGAATCACCCACTCATTCACCGCGAGACGCTTGTCTAAATTTATCTCGATATTTTCATTTCCAGTAGAACTAACTGGAAACACCTTTGTAACCTGTTGCAAAACGCAGTTCTATACTTTTCTCAAGCATGCTACCTAAGCAAAAACATTCCTTACAGCCATGCATTAAAAGTTTCATTCTTCACATACACAATTAATTTTTATTCGACAATTTCGCCCATATCGGAATGGCGTCAGATTACAATACAGGTGATGTGTTTGGCGTAATTTCATGGTGTTAAAATTTTAAACTACTAAATGGTATTTAAATTTAAACTACAAAACGAGACTGATGCATAGGTCCTTCAAGTGATACTGCCAAAACTGTTTTAAACGGAAGACCTGATTAAAATGTTGAGAAAATATATTTCATGATGGAGGACGAATCACGTGGAAATAAACTGCTTGTAATCCAAACCACCTTTTCTAACATATGTAGAACTATCCAACTTCCTCGATCATCGGGCCTACGTCGAGATATCAAAGATTCTCCGGCCTAGGTCAAGAAACCATGGATCGTCGGGCCTAGGTCGAGATATCATCGATCGTCGGGTCTACGTCTAGATATCATCGATTGTCGGGTCTACGTCGAGATATCATCAATCGTCGGGCAGACGTCGAGATATTATATCAAAGTTATATACGATCCATTTTGTTTCTGTCGGACTTCTTTCAGAGGTCACTTGATCATGTGCAAGCATCATGTGATTCAGAATCGTTGTTGTTGTCAAATTACTGGGCGCCGCCATGATGTGACTTCTTCAGGCAAATCACATTCGTTTTCCTTCACTGATATATCGTTCACTTTGGTTCACTTTTAGATGGAGACCCGTCACACCAAAGACTTTAAAATTGATACTTGCTGCTGCCTCGCTTGTTGACCAGTACTGACAGGATAGATCAAGGAATAGGACTAAAAAACTGTTAAGTGCGACGTTAAACTCCATGTATACATACATACATACCAAATAAGACAGACACAATAATCCGTTAACAGACCCACTTCGATACAGCCGGTCACCATCTACCCGACTGACTTACACAATACGACAAATTAGGTATAAATATAAAGCTATACAATCACCGCACGGCATGCAACAAAAGCTATGTATCAGCCAATCACATAATGTCACCCAGTGAGGAAAGAAACCGGACGCCAGAACAGTGCCTATCTGGTAAAAAATACGTTTAAGTGTGCGGCGTTAAACCACGATTGTCACAGTGACGTAAATTAACCATTAATTCTCCCCGTGTAAAATGCATGGAACACGTATTCAGGAAAGACCATGATATTCTTTGGGTTCTTTCAGCGACATCAAAAACAGCTTGAATGATTAACGCGTATCCTGTGGAATACCTGGATTCTAACAACGGAATGACCAATAAAGAATCGCTTTGATCCGGCCGATCTTTGATATGATTATCGTGTGCTACGTCACAGATGACACATGACAGATTATCTGGTGAAAAATGATCTGGCTTGATGTTAACTATAAAGGGCATAGTGTTGACAAGTGCTTCGTATACACAAAGAATAATGTTAAACTTCCTCCGTCCTCTTTATTACAAGTCGCAACTCTCACGACTTTTACTCTCCATGCCAAGATGAATCACAAGCATGGCTTATATATACCATGGCAAAGCGTATCCCAAATGTGTTCTAGTGGAATCCAGGGGGCACTCATGGGCGAGCAGATTCCACGCCTGACAGGGTGTATCAGACGGAGCGTGGACACTCACAGAGAGTATTGATCGTTTGCACGCTGTTCTACGTTATCAGAGTGACATTTTAACCCAACCATATACACTTCATATATATTCCTGTGAACTAGGCAGTTCAATACCTACAATGTAAATTGTTTTTGTGTGCAAACTACAAACCGTCGTTGTGTGACAATCACGTGTGTTTTCTTACTGTCAGGGTGCTGTCCTAAAATATCACATTCGTTTCCACAAGATCAGTTAATCTCATTGCATTATGCAATCGTGTCACGTCTCATTGAAGAATTCCAGGAAGACACTGACTTTTCTCTGTTTCTCTGTGCATGTAAAGAACGTCATCCTAAAATCTCAAGATCTTTGATTCACAGTAATCACAAGATATGTAAAGAGCCAAACAAAAAAGATCCGTCTTATTGTTTAATGTTTACGTTTGTTTATGGTTGATTGACTACATATACCAGATCAAAGTCTGCATAAACTCTTCACGTTCTGGAAACATTCTGTGTTCTTTTTACGTTGGTCTTTATATAACTGTCTCAATTTAGTTGGAAAAAAAAGACTGTCATTTTGTCACAAGCTGGGATGCATGCGCATTTTAAAAATGTACCCCTCCATCAAGAACGTGATCACCACTTACAACAAGAATAACAGCAACGATGTCGTCCTAAAGAGCGGTACGTCACAGCTAAATTGTAAACGGTTGCACAAAACAAGCGGTACGGCCGTTTGACATTTAGCTCCAGTCAGGATTTTAGTCTTGCTGCCAATAACAAGGCTTATGCTGTAGCATCAAGCACACATCATAGCTCCGCTGTTTAAATGGAACGAAAATCAACATCGTTCCTCTTGGAAAACATGACGGTTCCAGGTCCTTGTAGGGACAGACTGACTGCCTTGGGTGCCGATCAGGGTCCATTTTTCTACAGCAATCTTCGCGTGAAGTGCCAAAATAGCCGAGAAAAGGAGATATGTGGAATATAAAGCCTGATTCAATAAAGTTATATGTTGCAGTGTGAAGTTGATTTTAGGTGCAATGTATGTCACATCTGATATTAGATGTGTTGCCTTATGTTGCCAGGGTGTATATGTATATAATACAGTTTAAATGGGTAATGAAATGCGTGTAATGGCAATCCAACCCGGGCTGACCATCGTTCTCAGTTGTCAGAAGTGCAAATACTGGTGTGTCAAGGTTATTCCACCAAACATCTGTTTTTTTTATTGTATGTTTAGTGTGATGACAACACAGCACTTTGAGTAATTCTGGACCAGTGGCGTCTAATGAATTACAATTAACATCACTGCATTTTTTTACCTCGTTCTGCTTAAGCCATGGTGCTGAGGGTCATGTAATTTGCTACTGTTTAAGCATTTACATAAACAGAATAAAACCCTAAATGAGGTAAACTGACAGGAGGCCAGATTTCGCCGGCCACGTGTGACTATTTGCCAGCTATCACACTGTCGTCATTGCTCTGGCTTTATTCTGTGCTATACATCTTAATTATATTCTCTCAGAGTTTCCTCAGTTTTACAATATAATTTTCTTGTAAATAAATATAGACAGAGCGTTTGGAATCTCTGACGCTCTTCTTCGTGATGGTGTCTAATTACACTTGAATCGGGGCTATTGATTGTATATTCATCGTGTTGAACTAGATCGCCACGTTGGATATATGAACAGTTACAATCAAAGCACAACTACACGAGCTACGTATTTCATTATCGACGGCCAATACACTACCATGATACACGATTTGAAAACTGAGTTCATTCATTCGCCTAGAACATTACTTACGTCTTCCCAATATCTCTGAAAACTGTTGACCGCCTCTCTTTTCATGAGCTCGCCGGAATTGTTTTACATTATATTCTTTCTGAGTTCTTTGGTAGTTTGTGCCAATCTTCGTTTTGGCTATTGGCCTTACTATCACTGACTTGAAACTTTCATTTTGGTTAACAGCTGGTATACACGTTTCGACGGATAGTTTCTTGTAATATATGAGTACCACGTTAACCGTTGATACTCCACAAATCCTAATCGCTAATTCAGGAATGACCAATAGAGCACACACAGGTCTAATGTTACTCACTAAAATATGAATGATATCTGTCTGGAGCGGGGCCTTCGTGGTTTTAATAGTTACGGGCTTATTGTGTACAATATTTGTGACCCCCCCCCCACACACACATATTTACTCTTACCCTAGGCGCCTCTTCTCATACACAGATTTAATTCATTCAAATTTCAAAGGAATTTTTATACAATTGAAAGCTGCATATTCGCTGCTACTGTATTCCAGGCCATCGGACAATGGGATTGTGTGTTCAAATCCAGCTCTCGCTCTTTCGGCTAAGGCTTTACGTCATGAACTTAATCAGGCATTTGGCTAAGGTATGTGCTTAGTTTACTCCTAGGACTTTGACATTAAATCTGATTGCAGTCACACAATTAAAAGGATTATTTTAAATGCAAATCATCCTGGCAGTTCAAATATAACAAGACACACTGAATCATTTCTGGACAAAATAGAATAAAATCTTCCATAACAGTCTGATATTGGTGTGACATCAATACTGGACCTTTTTTACCGATTTAAAATATTGATAAGCTTCGCCAGAACATTTGGAAGGCTTATGTAGGTTTACGGCGGTTATCGTTTGCTCATTAAGTGTTGGCAAACTGTTGCCAAGGAAATGAACAGAGATATTATAAAATGTTGTCGCTTCGCTAGGAAAAATAAGCTCATCTGTGTGCGTATACAAGTCATTGAATGATAAACGGCTTGATTGAAAAGGTACAAATGTCACGCTGACATGTGATTTCGTCGAAATCCGTCCTGTATCGATTTGTTGGGTCTTTACAATGGAATGCACACTTTAACTACTCTATTGTCCTAGACCATGCAGTATCGAGTGGTCACTGGCCACTAGCGCGGGCTTTGGTTTCTAACGGAAGTCTTTACATCCCTGATACATTACTCTCACACAACCCGTTTCGTGATTTCACGTCTGGAGATTTCGAGCGAATTATTAAATTGTTTGCTTCGGTGAAAAGGAATATATATAATAGATGGAGCGGGCGTGAGGAATAATTCTAGGTGTTGTGTGGCGGTCAGCACAAAGGGCCAACGACGTTCCTCTGACATGTTGATACATGTCTTGTAATTTTATATGAATGACAAGACAATGGTTCGGCCACCAAGATCATTGATGACCAATGCTGTGCAGCTTTTTCTTACCACGGCATGAAATATATGTAATGTTTCTGCTACTAGTCAAAACCTATTGCCAGAAGCTATCCATCAAGTCTTGTATCGTCTTTCGTCATGCTGCTTGAAATCCAGTAGTCATACTTCCAAGCTAGCTTTTATTTTCGAATTCCTTTTTTTCTCTGTGGTGCTTTGTACACCTATAGGTAACATCAAAGATATTACAGATGAAAGACTGAATAGACTCATTTGGCTTTCTCGCTCAGTCTCGTCCCCATGAATTACTCTGTGATCTCTGTGAAATTCAACTGTGCATGGATGCAGCATGAGCTCCAGTAGGCTACTTGGGTTCACAATTACTGATCAGTATGTATACATGTACGATTGCACGTATACATGTGCTTGGGATTTTACGTCGTACTTAACAATTTTTACTCATATGACATTATCACATGGGTCCATGCCTACGAAGTGCTGCCGCCACTGAACTATCATGTCGGGTTTTGATTGCAACTGTTCATGAAAGCACGATGTTGATAAAATGGACATGTATGCTTATGCAGCTCCTAGCACCTGTTAAGCAGAATTGGACAACACTGTATGACACAAATCCGGAGCCCCGACTGGGATTTGAAGTGTAGGACTATACAGATTTTGTATTGATATTTTATCAGTATTTTAACTACTCGGGTAAAAGCTTTACAGGTATAGTAACTATATGCGTCGTTTATAAGGGTGTTGGATAGTACGCTTTTGTATGGGTTATAATTAGATGGGTACACAATAATACAGGATTGATAAATACCTATACTGTATATAGGCGCAGGATGACATAGGCGTAAAGTAACCATTCAATTTAGCAAAACAAACAATCCATGCAGCTCATTTCAAAGATATTTCCAGATCACATGGCTGTAGTTTTGTTCTCGCCACGACCGCCGACCTTCTTGTGTCCCCCGGTCAAATAAACAGATAAAAGGCTATTGTATCGGCACGCGTGCACGCGTCTTACATAGGACCAAAAAAAGCACATATTGATTTATGTTTATGCTATGTTTATAACAACTGAGATTTTGGCAATACAAGATGCGGTTGAGTTTTATATTTTATGTGTATTTTTCTAAGTTTTAAAGCTTACAGGCTTAATCTGTGCCCGTCCAAGTAAAGTTACAGATGTCAGAAAGATTACCACATAGATACAGACTAGCGAGCCAGCCAGGAACAGACATCTTTATGAGGTGACAAGTTCCATATAAACCTGCCTTGATTCAGCAGCCTGGGGAATGGCTGTAGTTTACTTCGGGTACACTGTTTTTTTCGGGTACACTGCCCATATACCTTTCCGCCGGCGTATAAGTAAAAAATTCCGACGTATGGCGTTAAACATCAATCAAATGAATAAATAAATTAAAAAATCAAAGTCTCCAGCTAACGCATTGGTCTAGCGCCTCACGTTTACCTTCGCTGATTTTATTTTTGGAGTTTTCGTTCTCATTGAATTAAATGAAGCCACATCTTTATTCCATAATTCTGTAGATTCCATATCACTTTGACATGACATCGGCTGATTGATCCTTAACAGTTCACTGTGCCCAGATGCCTAGATGACATTTCACGCCCGACTTCCTTGGTGTGACGCCCTAGCGAATCGTAGCCCCGTTAATATGCAAGGCCATTAACGCTTCCCTGGTTCAAAGGGAAACCGCTATGATCTCACGGCATTGATGTTCAACGCGACGTTAGATCGGAAGAAATCAGTTCATTTAACTTTTGGTTTGGAACTAATACGGCTATCCATGAAAGCGAACGCTATATATATATATATATATATATATATATATATATATATATATATATATATATATTTTTATGGACAACTCATGTGAGCGATAAGATTTCTTGGGATACGTATGGCCGTTTGCTGCTCTTGTTTTACCCAGTATGTTATAGGGTTCTGTGTATGAATTCATGAAATGTTTAGTAGTATAAGGTGTGTGTCAGAAAACAATTACTGTCCATCAAGATATGCGCGCTTCTGTTTTATGTGATTTTAGAACTTCAGTCAAATCTTCCGAATAATTATCTTTGTGTTGGCCTAATGATTCTTTTTATTTCTGCAGTGAGCCTAATATGTGTTCCTATAGCAGTGGGGGAGAGCGTGTACAAGGCTTGGCTTTTCGGTGGCTTCATGTGCAAGTTTGCTACCTTTCTACAAGGTAAGGCACACCTGCTTGCAGGTTCTTGTCTAATCGATCCGAATATAACTGACAAGTATGATTCATTGTCACTCATCGGGTAAGCTACGTAATGCTGTCATGAATACAATTAGCGAAACCGACAGACTCCAGGTGTGACCATCAACTGTTGATAGTTTGATATACCTTCATAGGATTCTTGAAAAGTGACCAAATGCGGGAGAGCAAGAGAAATGATGCCAAAAGGAATTTTGCACAATTTTAATTTTTTTTTTCGGGTTTTATTCCATGTCTCAACTCAAAATTACCCCTCTATTTTATAGTTTCTTTCAGAAATCGGAAATCACCCCCTCCCCCCACCGTAGGTTGCAGTTAAAAGACATTTTTACCACTCCCCCCCCCTCCCCTCAGCTCATCCCGCAAAGAAGGCTACGAATTGTTCGTCTTAGATATATTGGGCGCGTATATATTTTAGATATATAGTGCTTAGAATGGCGATCAAATGTTGACAATGGGATGTAGCACAAACCCCATGTTACCAGCCAAAACAAATAGTTTATTGGAATGTTTTTAAGAAACTTCATTTTTTAAAAAAAGAAATGAAATAGGATGTATATTCATCGTGTTGAACGCGATCACCACGTTATATATGGTGATCATATATGAACAGTTGCAAATCAAAGCACAAGTGAGATACATATTTTGTTATCCACAACTTATTTTCTAGCTTGCTCCATGATTTGAATACTGAATTGACTCAGTGGCCTAGAACATTCCTTGCGTCTTTATAACGTTCTATTTTCGTACTTTATATGCTTGTCCTTACTTATATGCTTGCTCTTTGGTAGTTTGTGTTAAACGTGGCCTTTTCTGACCACAATGGGACCACTGACGTCGCAAAAAGTCTTTGCTACTTAACATATATTTGACTGCTACGTTCATATTCGTATATTCATAGTTCTATGAACCCATTCACCAATTTGATCTTGAAACGAATTATGTCAGGCAAAAACTATAATGTGATGTAACTGATACCTTCTGAGTCTCAACCGACCACCCTAGAATCTGATTTTTTAACACAATTTACCTGGGTTAATTCTAAAAAAAATAAATCCGACTCTTTTCTTGGACAGTTTTTATTGTTCTTTCATCTCTAATATATACATCATTTTAGAGTGGTCTTTGCCTTTAACGAAAGCAAGGCCACAGTATTAAATCAAATCACAACTACGCACCTACGCAGCCATACCCTGGTGTGCCATATTTAACTTTGTAAAAAATGTCAATACAGGTAAATAAATGACAAACTATAGAGGCTTTCAAACATCTCCCACTTTGTGAAACAAACTCGAAATTCTTACCATGTTATGTTATAGGTGTTAGGCCATGTAAATGAACTCGTACATTTACCAGCCTGAGCCTCTACCAAATTTGAACTGGGATGAATCTTTTCCCTGTTATATCAGTCTAGTTGTCTCTGTTTAAAGTACTTCTATATAGCTTACACTACTTTTGGTGTAGAGGTCGGGTCTATAAAGTACTGTTGGCCAACGTGATGTTTGCATACGTGACGCTAAGCGTCATTCTACAGAGCTCACTAGCAAACCTCCATGGGATCTCTTTGGCCATTCTCCATAAAATTGACTTTATTTATTTATTATTTATTTGATTGGTGTTTTACGCCGTTTAATTATATAAAGACTATTTCACTTATACGAACATTATGGGGTGCGGGGTGGGGGAGACAGGGGAAAAACCCACGGCCATCGGTAGGTTGCTGTGAGACCTTCGCTATGTCCACGAAAATGACCGTTGAAAATATTTGTGATGTCATCATTGCTTACTCTGCATATGCCATATTTTCGATATTCAACACTGCACCTTCTAGGGGTCCTCAGCAAATACATCGCCAAATATACAGTCGCTCGGATAAACGTTTGTGCAAACAGCCAGAACAAATATTCCTTCCTTTATAGTTAGATTCAAAAAAAGATTGATCAAACTGTGTGCGGTTTACGTAGAAAAGGCTTTTTGGCTGCTAATTCTTTAAAATTCAAATTCAATCCAGTTGTTGAACTATTATTTGAACAACTGAATTTACAGGTAAAAAATTCCAGTTCCTTGCGGTAAAGCTAAAGAGCATTCCTAATAAACGTCTTTGAAATTAAACGATGCAGGGCGAGATCTAAACTTCTACTACCCAGAGTAAAAAGAAGCGGATGTGCCTGTGGTGGATTTGTTCGTACACATAAAGGACTCTTGGTCGCTGCCAAAACACTTATGTTCGTCTACTTCTATTTTCATCTTGTTCATGTCAGAATGTGCTGAACTTTTGACAACCCTTTACGTTGATTTGTTCTGAGTGAAGCTCCGGAAACTACAAATGCATCAATATGCAGCTGTGTGGGTAGTGTTTGTGTTCGGTGTCGTTGCCATGTGACAAAAGCACATAATCAGGTGCTTCGCGCTCTGAAGCGGAAAAAACTTCAAATAGGCATTCTTAAGGGCAGACAACAACATTTAGTGAAGGAATCATTCGGAACAAGCTCCGGGTTTTTCACTCATTTATCAAACTTCATCGGAGAGTTCCAATGGAATGACATATTGTATGACTTGGGTCCTACACCAGTCTACTTTATACCACAACTTTTCACCTGTGAAATCTAGACACAATGATTATTTGTATTCAGAGAGGAATTAATTCCAAAATTTGTTGTAAGAAACTTCACCGGAGAGTTTTAGCAATACATCAACCAGCATAAATCCAAGCGAACTTTTGTTAATGTTTTAGAATAGCCGAAAATAATTACCTCTTTCAAAATGTCAGCTCATATGTGCACGTGTTAGTGTTCAAAATCGGTAATAAACTTCCTAAAATGTGATTGGATTAAACAACAAATTTTCAAATTTTAGAATCACTTTCACACTATAAATAGTACAAGTCCGAGTCTTGTATTTTTGCAAGACGTTCATTTGAACTATTCGTGGTGAATAGAAAAAAAATTATTTAATTAGCGGATGTGGATTGTTTGCCAAAAATCTGCAGTACAGCCTCTCAGTTTAAACTCTTGTTGAGAATTCTCAGCTACTCACTAGCTACTCGTGTAAAAAGTCCGAGAATCTGAGAAAACTTGGACCTTTTCGGTTATGCGGTTAATCTTATTGTGTCAGCCAAGTTTTTGCGTCGCGACAACGATTTGTGGGTAGACTTGCAATTATGCACGAGGAGTTCATAAAAAAACCCAAACGTTTTAACACAGTGATCCAAAGCTGTGCAGTCTATTGCTCTTTCCTGTGGAAGGTCATACATTTTAGGTGAGCGGGTGGTGCTCGGGGTTTGAAGTCGCACTTAACAATTTTTCAGACATATGACGACAAAGGATTCCTTGAGTGTATGTAATGTGCCTCCTCGTTGCAGGACGGATTTCCACCGCTCTTTTATCTAGTGCTGCTTCACTGAGACGACTTACCGAAGGCAAGTAAACCTGCCCTGCCCGAGCCATTATACTGATACGGTTCAACCAGTTGTTGCACTATCCCTTTAATGCTGAACGCCAAGCGAGGACGTTACACCGGCCTCTTTATTAAGGTCTTAGGTGTGACCCTAGATCTAACGCCCCATGGAGCTGAAGCTCTACCAACTGTGCTATCGGGACCGGTTACACACACACATTTTGGTGCACGTGTGCAAATAAAACATGTTGGCAGTATACAAGTACTGCAGCATTACAACGTAAACAATGTGTTTTCATTCGGATTTGGGTACCTTTCTCCCATCAGATTCTGTCATTACAAGGGAACAACTGCTAATCCAGCTTGGACCAGAACTTCCATTTTGCGGGGAAATTTTGGGGCTAATCCAGATCCAGTCAATTTTTTTAACGGTGCTCGGGGAAACCCACGACCATCCGCAGGTTGCTGACAAATCTTCCCACGTACGGCCGCTATATTATACTTGTACATGTAATAGGTAATCATTTTGTTTTTAGAAGGCAAAAATTAAATCGTAAGTAATTCTACTACCTTCTGTTTACAGTTAGCAATTAGTTGATTATCGATTCCTGTGCTAATTTTTCCAGGTACGACTGTGACGGCCAGCATCTTCACGATTTCTCTTCTTAGCGTAGACCGATATATGGCTATCAAGAAACCTGTCATTTCGCGCCGAATCGGATCACCAAGGGTAGCAGCGAAACTGATTTTCTTTGTCTGGACAGCTGCCGCCTTGCCAATGATTCCTTTGTTCCTATTCAGGAAAGTCGACGAAATCAGCTTTCCCTCAGAAAGCAGTGTTCATTTTTGCCGTGAGGACTGGTTATCTCCCCTTGACAGACTGATCTACGACATTTCTGTTTGCGTCGTAGTTTACCTAATACCAGGCGTTACCATAACGACGTCCTACTCCTTGATTGGACGTAAGCTATGGCACGAGGACGAGAACTTACAGCGTCAAGAGTCTGAGATCAGCCGACGAATCAGCCGTCAGGTGATGAATTCAAGGAAGAGAATCGCTAAGATGCTCATCGTCTTGGCCGTGCTCTTCGCCGTCTGCTGGTTGCCGTACCACATCACGTGTTTGCAAATTGACGTCACTCACGTCCTCAGTGGCTTCCGGCGGAGTGACGTCACACATGCAATGACGGCGTTACCCTACACAATCCTAATGGGTCACGCAAACAGCGCTATTAATCCTATTATCTATTTCTACGCCAGTCGAAGTTTTCGCAGATGTGTGCTTAAAGTTGTCCGCTGCGCAAGGCGGACCGATGGAGAGGATGACCAGGTGAGTTTAGGCTTGTAAACGTCCTTGACATTGGACGGTTGTATTGTTAGTTTAGGGACTTGTTCACAAAGCGGAAAGGGCTAATCTTAGTCGGCTGACTTGGCTAGTCGTTTGTGTAAGCCGTTTAACAAAGAAAATATTTGGCTATCGACTTAAGCTTTTTTGTCCTAGCCCCAAACAATTAGTCATATCCGGGGGTGGCAAGAGGCGGAAGAAGCTAATTTATTCAAAAATAAGGCACATAGCACTCTCTTCGGATCTCCCTCAATTCCACAGCAATAACAGAAAACTTTAGTGGATAGTTGACTATTTTCTTTGTGAAACGGCGTCGACAAATGTACCAATGGACTGGCCTATCCGGCTAAGACTAGCCTTACACTTTTTGTGATAGAGGCCCCTGGAAACCGATAGAAGACTACAATACCGTGCGGTTTCGCTACGTCATTGCCTCGACCTTTGTAATTTAGGTGCAGACAGACATGCAGAGATTCTCTCCTCTCTACTCTGTTGCTGCGCTACCTTGCATTACATTACAAAGGTCAAGGTCGTGAGGTGAAGAACGATCCTCTATCGGCTTCCGTAATTTCTCTATCTGACAAAACGATGTTTGGATGACTATAAATTACTTTTAAATAATACTGAGTTATCATCCAGTATAAAAGATTAAAGTATTGAGAGTAAAATCAGAGCGGCGACAACAGTGTGATAGTTAAGAAAAGTTAACACGTGTGAATTTATGTGTGAAGTTAGAGTTTTATTCTAAATGTGCATGTAACTTATACGCTCCCTGACACCATGGCTTAAGCCAAATTAGTTAAAACAAAATACACCGATGACAAAAGCAACTTATTAGACGCCACTGGTCTAGAATTACGCAATAGGCTGTGTTGTCATCACATTTAATAAACAATCACATGAAAACAGTTTATAGAAACCTCGAGGATGCCTAGCCCACTAGCAGATCAAGATAGGCTAGCTCCATATATGGATGATGTCTAAGGAGAGATAATTCAGTCATATAGCCCATGCCTGGGGCCAAGTATGCTATATCATTATGCCTGTCTTGGTCCTTGGGCAATATCTCAGTATTAGTTCTCATTAACTGAGGCAATCAAAGTAGATATAAATGGTTTGCTCTTCCATTCAATATACTGATCACCAGTTGCCACTTTCAGAAAGCGGCGTACGACATTTTTTATCGTACATTTGTTGTACGATATTTTGTACTATTAACGTACTATTGTCCTCTGTGTCGTATATGTACAAGTGCGACATCTTTGTGAAAGTGGTCCCTGAGATTAGGCAAACGCCATATTTACAGTCTGATTAACGTTCAACATAGGATGCTTAAAATATGTCGAATTTAGTGTCAAATCTAAATTAGACTACAAAAGTGAATTTGTTTCCGGTTAGCGCGTAAACAGTTGTTTCATACACTACTTCGGTCGCATTTTACTATTCGGATAAGAACGAATGCAAAAGGCAGTGAGCTTTGCACTTTACCTGTTATAAATACGAAGCTGCCAAAGGCAACCTGGAACCGTTTCTATAAAAGACACTTTATTCTTGAATACCTGCAGAACTCCAGTCAGAATGGTCAGATCTGATCACAGTGTAGCGCTGCAGAGACAGATGACATTTATTATGGTGTCCGATGAGTATTTCCTTTTTCAACCCTGGAGGCCAGGCTTTTGGCTTTTGGAACAAATCCCAGTGAATTCCACGGTATTATGACGTATAGAAAAAAGGGTTAATGGCTGTATTCATATGATCATTAAGATATTTGACATGGAGCGAGAGTTCATTACAACTCTTTACAGAATTCTTTATACATGCAAGACCATATCATATTCTCCTTGTCCACGGAACATTATATTTTAGTCTAAGCATGAAAATCCTGCACGGCTTTGTTCATTTTTCTCTCCTTTTGGGAGTACAGATTACTGAACAGGCGGTACCGCTTTAGATTCCTTAAAATTCCTTGCCTCGAACATAATACCCACATATGCCTTGCCTTTATGCGACTGAGCCTTGGTAAATCTGAAGGATATAGTGCTTTGCACTACATATGGAACTCTCTGAAACGCTACAGTTGGTTTTGATATATAACACATAACCTTATACAAAATAAAATTAAAGATTACCGCATACAGAAAAAAACCCAGAGCAGCTACGACAATGATATAATTGGCAAATGGTCACACGCAGCCGAGGAAAAGCTAAGTGTTCACATGCATTGCTAATAGAGGCAGTAACGCCACCATTCTTCAGAATGATAATATATAACCGCTGCAGAAATATTGTCTTTATAAGCACCTAGCGAGAATACATGTAACTGTACTCCTAGGGTGCTAATTAACATCCGAGTTTCTGAATCGTGCGTTAAATGTCACCAGGCTGTTACGACGACAGTACAAAAGCCGTGGGCTATACTAAAGCCTTACAGAGCCTTTCCATAACATATGTTCATGGTGTTTGACTTGTACTCTGCTGCATGTCCATTTGGGCTGATCGTTAATGACACTGTTCATGACCTAATACTCATCAGCAGACCTGTGCTTAGAAGTGTACAACTCTTAATTACCTCAGCTCTGCTGAGATCAATCAGCAACTTGGAGGCTTTGTACATGAGCCGTATTTTGGGTATGGCTCTGATGGAATTCATGACAAAGTATATTCATAACGGAATATCTCGAATTGTTCATCCGCGTTTGGTAATAAGGACTTCATAGACAGCAAACGAAACAGCACTAGAGTTTTCAGAAAATATTTGACAATTAATTGAGAGTTATGTGCAGCATTTAAGGCACACTTGGTCGCTTGTAGTGAAGATCTCAAGCTGCGGAACAAGAAGTTGCCTAATAAAAAACGCGTTTACACTATGTGCATGACTTATCTAATCCACTGGTGGAATTTGGTTTAGCGAAATGGAAATAGGGCAGACACTGAGGGCATTACGAAGCGATCTTAGACTTAAATCAAAATTTGAAATCACTTTTAAAATTGTTATGTCTACGTAGCAAGGTCGAAATATTTGCTTGGCAGTGTAAATTGTGGGTAAGTTATTGAAAAATAGAAATCAGCTAAAATAACTATGAATAAAATAATTCTTCTTGTACCATTATTTTGTCTTTCACGATTGAACTCATCACGACGCGATTATCTTCTCCGCACAATCATTTTCCCGTCACGATTAGGCTGTTCACCACTTTTGTTTTCTCTTTGCCAGAATCACGTCGTCGTCAAGTATACACCTGCCACGGAAGGTCGACGGAAGCCGTTGGTTCGAATCTTGTCATCCACAACAACAGGAAAGAGGTCCAAGTCAAGATCTACAGCGAGCTCCAGACTGTCCCGTTCCACTAGTCTGCGGTCCTCTCGGTCATTCCGATCCTCCGGCAGTTTTCGTCGGCATGAGACGTCCGGAAAAGCACCCATGAAATGTTCACTATCCAAGCTGAAAGATGCGAAGGCACACGAGAAAAAAGCGACCATTCCTTTGATAAACGTGCCAGATGTCAAGTCATCAAATACATCAAACACTCACAACGAGAATGATAACTGCGATAAGCACCGTCGAGATATTTTCAGCTGCACTTTGAGTATACCCACGACTATTAACGAAGAAAGCCGAAGTTCGCGGCCTACAACTCCTATGCGCGATCTACCATCCGCCATTCCGGAGGAGGACCTTCCGGAAGTCACGAGTTACCCCATAAAGAGAGATATGATGGGTGTTTCCATGGGACTGTTGGATTTCAATCAGGGACGTTTACCAGCCAAGGAATCAACTGTGTTTATCTTCCCTGAATCGCCTTGTATGTCACCTAACGCCATCCCACTGCCTAAGATCCAGCTGACTTTGACGGGAGATATAACGGCCATACAACCGGGGGATATTTCAGAGGCGGAAGAAATAACTTATAACCAAACACCCAGTACTGATGACATTTTCCTAAACGGAGGAAATGGTATCTTTCATAGCCAAGCTAGAGACAATCCAAGACAAAATGTCCAAGATCATGGGCCTACATGTCAAACTGGAGACTACGTGATACCAGCTGGAAACTTTTCAAGCGACCATGAAATAAAAGCTGCTGTAAATATGTGCGGGGTGGGTGCGTGTGAAGGGGGGGTAAATGGTGACAGGGAGCATTCGGAAACGTAGAAGAGAAGGAAACATTTGGAAGCATTTGGAAGAACAGATAAGGAATATTCGGAAACATAGAACAGACAGGGAATATTCTGAACGTCGGCCAGGCAAGAAATATTCAGAAACATAGAGCAGACAAGGGATGTTCGGAAAGGGAATATTCGGAAATGTAAAGCAGACAGGGAACATTCAACAACGGAAGGTGCACACTGAATATTTGGAAACGTAGAAGAGATAGGAAATATCCGGATATGTAGAACAGACTAGCAATATTTGGAAACATGGAAGACACAGGGAATATTCTGAATGTCAAACAGGCATGGAATATTTGAAAATATAGAGCAGGCAAGGAATATTCAGGAACGTAGGGTGGAGAGTAAATATACGGAAACGAAGATAGGACAGGAAATATCGGGAACCCTGACCGGCCGGGAAATATTCGGAAACGTATATCAAAGAATGTTTCGAAACGTAAAGCAGACGTGAGATATTGAAATTTTGTTTGATGGGATAGAGCTGTAAACTTCACGCTACAAAATCGAGAATTATGTCTGCAATCATGTCAAGCAGAAAAAACACGAAAGATCAGAATGTACTGCAGTTGACGGAAAGAGAACAAAGGATGAACAGAAATGTAAACATATTTTGCGGAACGGGTAGGTGTGGTATGACATACAGCAGTAGACCAGTAGAAAGCAAAGACTGTGGGAAGTCATTGGCTTGGGTGAGAAAGTTACCACGTTCTAGAAAAAGCATAGGTTTCTCTTTTACTTTTTGTGTTTTTTTTCAGATAGTAATTCTGTTGAACTATAAACAGGTATCTTAAAATCACCTTTACAGAAAGAAAATCAAGAACTGTGTTACTGGTGCACTAGTTTAGCTGCCAAACTTGGATCCGTTTGCATGGGGGACGTGAGAGAGTGGGGAGGATATTAAAAGGCTGCCTGTGTACAGGAAATAAAACCTGGTCAGCAGAGGACAGGGGAGGAGAGGCCTGCATGAATAAAGACGCAATCCTCCAGCAGACTTGTTTAGATCAATACATCTGCGAAAGTATGTCCCTAGCCACAGGCACTTAATACACGACCAGTTTCTTGCATTTTTTTCTGTTGTTGACATTTGCGTGAGGTTGTTAATATTTTATCTTGTTTTCCTCCCTCAATCCCCCACCGACGACCTTTGTATAGCCGGCTCTATCAGATGGAGACGAACAATTGTTTGTGAGGAATCACACTCTTGGTTAGACTGTTGGACGTGTATAGTGACGTAAAACAGCTTACAGCCAGCCATCGAAGCGGCAAGGACAGTCGGGAGATTTCCACCATCGCCATTATGTTTAATTATTTCTGAGGTTGATATTAATGGTGTTAGCCTTTGGCAACACGGCTCCACCTGACCATTAGGCCTACGGCTTGCCTTTATATACACTTATCCCTGACTTTATTACATCCGCTGGTGATATCCTCATGTTCTGTAAAATGGCGGATGTTTGTACCCTAGATAATGGTATAACGCTCTGACAGATTCCCCCATTTGAGATTAGTGTGATCATTGCGCATGTCTATACGTGTTAAACATTGTTGCGCGTCATTTCGTGATTCCCTCCCAGGTGTATTTAGAACACAGGTCCGTACATTAAAGCTGGCCTATCCGCGGATTCTGTGATTTGGAAACAGCGCTCACGTTTTGAAACTTTCTTCCTGACACACACAAACCCGTTTGGCTGACAATCCTGCCTTGTGTTGAGCAAAGCTGTACTTGATTATAACTCACGTGAGCACGTATTTTGGACGAGATGGTCTTTACACTCCCAGACGATGATCACTATTCCGTTAAATTCGGGAAGTTTTCATAACGCTCTACAACACAATAGCTGTTATATACAATTGTTATCAGTGAAATTATGTAACCTTGTACGTGTTATTATGTTTTGATCTCGAAATCACAACTCCGCTGAATACCGGTACTATCGATATTCTTTTATGAAAATGAAAAGTATTTTTTGGAATATACAACGATTATTTCGGCCTTTTTATTTTCGCTTACATAGTTGTTTCCGACAGATATGAGTCTCTCTATGCGTTCTAGATTATTGCGTAGAATGTTTGGAAAACGTTATAGAATACCGTGACCGTGACATGATACAACGTGAATACCGTGACCGTGACATAACGTGACCGTGACATGATACCATGTGATTTAAAAAATGTTAACCGAACTACATTAAACTGTAATTTTGTTTCCTGCAAATGCACACCAACTAAAAAAAATATTCAAGGCGTGGCAGTCGGGCTCAGTCCGATCATATACTTGTAGGATTTTATATTGTCGTTTTCGGTCATTTCTTTCAAGAGGAAACAGTAACGCCCAATCAAAGAAATATTATCTGCAATTAATTAGCCAAAGGGAAAGTACTTCATGCATGAGTTTTCATGAATAATTCGTGTATTAAAGTTTAAATATGGGATATATATCTAGGATTACAGTTTCGGTCCCAATAAAGGCTGTCGGGCGGGTGAATGGGAGCGGATAAAGGAATCTTAAACTGCACATGCAAAACGAATAGAACTGTAGCTGGAATACAAAGCCGTAAAGTGTAACTATTTGTATAGTACATACACACTGTGCAAGGGAATTGGAATTCTGGTTACCATGGCAAAGCTCAGCAGATATGGATAAATGAGAGGTGTGAGACATCATCCAAACAACTGCATGTGCAAGCCAGTTACACTCATTTGTAAACCACTTTACACATACAGCAAATGGCAATTTGGTTACCATGACAACTGCGGAAACAGACAAATGTGAGACGAGCTACCACGACGACAACAATGGGGACCCGCTGTCTTTCTCATTAAGATCTACCCTCAAAAGACGAGATCTATAGCAACGTAAGGGTGGAATACAGATGCAAGAGGAAACGGAAGCTCTCTTATCACAAACACGACTAGTTTTACCAGTGGTGTTTAACAAAAAACATATAAATAAGTGAAACTAAATTTTGCGATGGAAACATATACAGGTACCTTTTGTACGCAATGGTGAATCGGGTCCAAGCCAGACTGACCTTTGATCTCATGCAATACATGAGAGCTAGGTGATCAGACTGGCCACAAATCGTCATGGCAAATGTAGGCATGGACAATGAGCCAGCAATTATAGTGGGAGGAAACCGGACAGAGCTCGGGGAAATACAAGACCATCCGCAATTTGTCGGCAGACTTTCCCACGTACGTCCGGAAAGGAGGTCAGCATGAGCTAGACTTGAACTCACAGCATTGGTGAGGTCCTCTATATCCGATCTCGTTCTTATCTAAAGAGTTGGCACCCTGTTGTTACTGGTATACAGTATCTGGATCCGGCATGTCCAGTTTCGTCTACGCATGGACAAATCCGTCTGCCGTTGTAAAAGTGAAATATTCAATGCAAGACATCAATAACACAAACAAATAAACAACTATAGGTGTCTCCCGTGCCTGTATACCTTCCTTAATACAACCAGCGAGAAAAAATTAAATTAATCCCACCTCAGCACAACTGTATGCTACTAGTATGTTGTATAATTACAATTTCTTAAATAGCGAACGCCCCTTTTGGTAGGAGGTAATATCGTACAACTGGTGGATGTGTACAACTGTAACAGTTATGCCAGGGGAAAAACTCTTTCTTTTATGATTTTCCAAAGCTCTTGGATGTTTTGAAAATTTGTACCTTTTCTAAAATTTGATAGCGAACAATGATTATTAAGATAACAAAGAACGTAGACGCAGCCGAAACCGCTTTCGGATCTGCTTATTTGTTTTTTGTTTTTTTTGAGTTGATAAGTTGAAATTGGGTACACCTTACAAGCTCCGTGTAAGCATCAGGTCCAACACGAGTTGAACTTTTGGGATTGTTGACGGAGCAACATACTGTATGAAGTCATGAGCTGCTTTGTTAAGTCGGCCTCTAACCTATTAGGAAACATATTCGGTGCATGGGCGAGGTTTATTTGACAGATCAGCTAGGCGCTACTTGGCCGAAAGCACGAGGTTAATTCCTAATTAATTTGAAAGAGCGAGTACTGAGCGAGTGCCAGTGGTGTCCATTGCCTATTTCAATGTATAGATAGGTTACCAGAAGTGGCTAATACAGAAAACCATGCCATATTGTTTGCTTTATACTAGAACCCCGGATGAACCGGCTGCCACAACCTTAATTTAACTTCTTTGCACCTAGTGTTCATTGCTAGATTAGTTGAGCTACCACACATATGCCACTAGATTAGTTCAGCCACACATATTCCGCTAGATTAAGGCGAGATATAGTTTTCATTTGAGTTTACTGTAGTTTACGACCCTACAAGGAGATGATGGATTACGTATCAAAGTTCTCTGCCCTTAAGCTTCGTTATTCACTTTTTCGCAATTTTAAATCATATAAGGTACAGGTGTACCCAAAAGAAAGCCATTGCATGTATTTTTTTTTAATACATACTCAAGCTATTTCTGACAATTCTGAAATTCTGAAAGCCGTTCAAAGATGGTGCAGTTAGTGAAATGCGAAATTCTGCCTCTCGACGTGACATTTGTTTGGAATAATATACATGTACAACTGACCGGTGAACACAAATTTATCTGATGGTACCAAACTGTTACTCTAACATGAATCTCAAGCCGTTTGGAACATCCCAAACGAACGCCTGATGCTAGTTTCCCCTCTGGTCGTGGGTGGGGAGGTTTGCCAACAAAACAAGGGCTCTGCCCAATTTTCTCTCAGGATAATACTGCCCGCCGTCCTGCAAGTGACATATTCTAGAGTACAGCGTAAAACACCAATATATATATATATATATATATATATATATATATATATATATATATATATATATATGAGGCACAGAGGGCGACACTGGCCATCGTTATGTAAATAATCGCAAATCAGTATCTCTGAAGTGAAGACATGTTTTATTACGGATGTTGGCCAGACAGTTTTCAAGCTGGTAACAAGACCTGCCAAATCTAGAGTGCTGTAATAAGAGGCCAAGACAAATTTATCTAACGTCTCCTTTAATTTGCTGACTAGAAGCTGGTGATTTGGTATATCACATTTGAGATCAATATGCGTGGCAGCCCACACAAACCCACCTACTTCCCGATTTCCTAAAGTTGAAGATAAAATGCTTTTTCATTTGTCTGATGTAAGAAGCTACAATAGTTTCGGTACCGCCCACCACTGCTCGTCTAAAGTGTAGTCTTTCCAATTAATCTTTTCGAAGTATTTCCCATCCCTCTCGACAGCATTCTCCAAAAACTACAGTGCTGTGGCAAAAATGCTCATCCACATATTTTTTTCTTGCACCAGCACGACACAAATCATGTAATTTGTCCAACATATCCACAATGACAGCAGTACGGGACCACTGGTATACATGCCATGGTGCATATGTAAATTTGCGTATATACCTTATACCGGTTTGTGTCTAAACCTGTATACGTTGAAACACGGTCATATTTTACAGTCAACTGAAGCATAAGTGCGGGTCGCATCCCCTTCAGCATGTTTTCTGACAGTTCACGAAGAAGAACCTATCCCATCAGACGGATCTAATTTGGTCAGGTCAATGATAAAAACGGTCACTACAATGCCAGATTTATTTATACATTTGATTGTTGCTGAAAACCAAATCGAAGTTTTCATTTGTACGGCGGGCGTTGGAATCCTGAGTGTCCGATGTAAACCATCGGTCGGTGTCAAGTTACTGACTGCAAAGACTGCTAAAAGACATACGAGGATCGTCAACCACTAATTGTCATCAAGCAAGGTGAATTTTCTGGTTCAAGGCCGGGACTAATCCACATGTCCCAGTGACTCGAAGACCAGCATCGCAACACTTACATGCTAGACTTTCTTTCTTGCTAATGACGGGAAGCTCTGAGTGAACGATTAGGAAGCATACGGCAACCCAAACCACAGGACAGTAAACGCTTACCATGTATCTTCTGACAAGACATGGACAAACGCTAACAAGACAATCGACTTTAGACATTCTTGAAGATTTAATGAGCTTCTAAATGAAGTTCTTAATGAGCCTTAAACACAAAACAGAACCAATGCACTGGTTATTTCAACATACCTTGAAGAATGTTCGTGCCGCAAATAACTTCTTGTACCGAAAATAATAGACCCAGCTATAAACGATATCTGCGCCGTTATGATCGTCTTCGAAAGAAAACAGTTTACAAATTTGCATAGATAACTTATTATTGGTTAGGACAAAAATGCATACTTCTTGAGTTCTTATACAAATGTGGTTCCTGTCTGTTAAAACGATATAATACAGTAATAAGTTTTGATTTGTGTAAAGGGGTAAAGAATCGTCACTTATAGGCTAGTATGAAAGACAGGCAGGTCTAGGCTATGGTTAGTCAATGCTAGATTTTAGGCCTGACCGCGACTGAGGAGTTTAAACAATGGAAGCCGTATCTTTGCTGTCAGGTAATCAACCTTGATTCTATAAGAGGATTACTTCACAAGAAGTATTGAAACTATCGAAACCAAGTCTCATCTGCCTTCTAAGAACAAATCTTTATGCCATCTACTAAGAAAGTCCATGGCTTTGCGTACATGCCTTTATATTTACCACCTAAAATCTTTCTCTTCCAGCAATCTGCGGATGGTCGTGGGTTTTTCTCAGGTTCTGTCCGGTTTCCTCCCATGCTGGCGTCCGTTGTATAAGTGAAATATCTTTGAGTCTCTCACTAATCCAAAAAGTAAATGCAACAAAATCGTAACTGCGCATGCTATACCCTATATTTTATGGAAGTTATGGCACCAAAACATTCGTCTCCCACACACCATAATGTCGGGTTAAACCTCAGTTATTAATTTATTCCAAAACTTTTCACCTTAAAGCTTCACGCCACATCATATAAATTCAGCAGAAATGGCATCGGCAAGGTTTTAGTCTTCTACGACGTAAAAACAACAAGAAATGAAAAAACAGAAATGAAACTAGTAGGTGGGCATGTCCCTCAAAGTCTAAAACACTTCTTCAGGACCAGGTAATTTAAGACAAAAGGACATAAAATGACAGCTGATCAGTTTCAAACGTCAGTCTTAAACCACACTGAGTTAAATGAGATCGTCCCATCAGCTCTGGGAGATCGAACGGACTAGCTATGATTGACAGCTTACATCATGACAAAATATAGACAACTGGGCAAACGAAGGGGACAAGGATACCTAAATATTTGAGCAGTTCTTCAGGAACATGACACTTTACGCTTCAAGCTGAATTTGATTGAATTGGGCTTACCGTGCACACGAATTAAGGGACAAGGGAGAGAGAGCAGCTTACATATACTACATTGGAATTTAAGCCGACACGTACATATATATATACCGAGCCAGGAGCCTCTCACCAATGCGGTCGCCGCGAGTTAAAGCCCAGCTCATACTGGCTTCCTCTCCGACCGTACCTGGGAAGGTCTGTCAGCAACATGCGGATGATTGTAGGTTTCCCCCGGGCTCTGCCAGGTTTCCCACCATTATGATGGCCGCCGTCGTATAAGTGAAATATTTTTGAGTACGGCATAAAACACCAATCAAACAAATAAATCAACTATATAAGGAATCATGTCCAGCCCTGTGAGCCAATGCTGCATGAAGCTCTAAGGCCCCAACAAGATTGTGTCCACTTGAATTTATACAGCCCACATTGCTAAAGCTGCTGTTCTCTGAGAAGTTACACTTTGTGTTACAGGTCACTGATATCCCTCTCATAACCTGCTGTATAGCCTAAGTAAGGACTCAGTTGTTATGTCGTAAACCTCATCTGACTTATTCATTCACTGATTGATGTTTTAGGCTGTAAGAACATTTCACTCTATGCGCCAGAGGACAACATTATGGTGGGAGGGAGCCCGACAGAACTTCCAATGTACACTTGGAAAGAAAGTCAGCATGTACTAGACTTAAATTCACAGTGGCTGCATTGGTGAGTAATTCCTGAGTCATTGTGCTGTGCCAGCACGCTGACCAGTCGGCCACGGACACAAACTTAACTGAATTATGCCTTGCCGTTCTGGAGTTATCACAAGGTTCAGCTAATATAATGCCAAAATACAGATGAATGGTTGACCACCCAGACAGATAAACCTCAAAAGTTGATCACCATATTTAATTACCTGTATCAAGACAACGTGGTGAACAGATGCACCCATCAATTCTGAAGACACTGATAAGAGTTACTTAGTTACACTATACACACATGTACCTAATCAAAATGACAATACCTTTATCCTATATACACAGTATCACCCTTTTAAACCATCATCATCCACACACTATGATACATTATAATATCACAATGATTCACAGATACAAAAATACCATAAATATTTCCCATATGTACAAGATTTTGTAATAAAATAGAATAGCTTGTTTACACAAAACCACACACATACACGTACCCTGTACGATGTAGTCTTCTCCAGGGCTAAATGAGATTGTGATCTGACATGTAAATGTGCCCAAGGCAAGGGTCACTTCCACATAATAGATTACACATTTGTGCCGATGTAATCGTTTTCAGCTTCACTCGGAAATACAGTGTACCAGTACAACAAAGCCTTCTGCCCAGCAAAGGAAGTTGTAAAATAATTTGTTCATGTACCTTCAATTATATTCAGGAACACAATAATCTGTTTTCACAATGATAATAAAGATAATAACTGTGTTTCAGTATTAACCATCAAATGTTTAGATGAAAAACACATAAACATAAATGATGTTTACTAATGAACATTTAGGTATGCCTCTTTTCATATTCTTTTTTGTGCCACATTACACACAAGGGGAGACAACCTCTTCATCAAATTTCCAGGCGGCCACGAAAGGAGCTAATTACATGCCCTTACCTTTGTATTACGTTAATATCACAGAAGGCATATTTCACGTTACCAATGCTACTTAGAACTCCAAAATCCATCCAATCCCAGAATCAATTCTGATTTCACAAAGATTTACAAATATAATCCACTCTGACTTTGAACTGTGAATCAGATTAGGTTTAAAAATTTGATTTTGCATGAAGTCAAGTGGTCTTAAATTGAATAAAGTCATTATATGAAAAGGCAGAAGATTTGAAATGACAAGGTAGGCGTCTTGTTTTCACAGTTTAATCCACAGTGTTTGTGTATGTTGTACAATGACAATTCACATCATAAATGTTATCACATACATGTGCATCATCACAGTGATTCTTCACATGCAACAGGTATCCAGCACTGTCACACTGTTCTTATATCTGCCCTGGTATCCACACATGCAACAGAGATCCAGCACTGTCACACTGTCCTCATGTCTGCCCCGGTATCCACACTCACAAACTCTGCCTTATTTTCATCGGAAGACTGCTGTGTTTGATAAACCTGAGCCCAAAAAAAAAATAAATAAAAAATTAATATCATTATAACAATAAATATATATCACCGGTGCAAAAACATCAATATTCACATCAGTAAGAAACTTTCATTGATAGTTTGCCACCATAACATGGCCTAAACAAAAAGAAAATTCAAGCTGAATAGATGCTCATGAATATGTTGTTTATAGATGCAAGTGTTTCCTGTTAATATCGGTATCAAATATTATCTCCAGTGAGTTTTTCTTTGTGCCTTTATGTCTGGATGGGCGTTAAAATGGAAAACAAGCCCACAATCATTACACGGAAAAAAAGTATTTTATCTGTGCTTCCACACCAAATTAAATTGTTGTTTTACGACTGAATGTCAGAGGAGAATATGCAAATAAAAAGCATTGAAATTCATCTCATCCAAACATGGATTTTCTCAGCAAATTTTTCATGTTAAGGACATAATTACATGTACATATTAAGAAAGCAGTGTCACCTCTATCTCAATTTCATTCAGAAAAATTTTATTACAACTGAACAGGGATAGAACAAGCGCCCAGGGATTTTACTCCCATCTTTCCAACTGACATCTTACGTAAACATGCTGTAAATATTTGGTGAAATAAAAAATGAAATCAAATAGCAAATTCATCAAAATACCTCAAGACTGGACAAAAACGGTGCATTTTCAGTATTATTTTTGTTTCACATTTAAATCTTCTGTGTCAACTAATCTGTAAAACAAAAAAATAAAAAGAGCAAAATGTGTTTCTATCAGCTGTCAGGATATTTCAATATTACCCCTTCTTGTAACAAGGTAGTTCCAGATAAATACACTGTAATGCAGTAATGCAATTTAAAGACAGCTACCTGTTCTGTGAAGGTCCTCAGTGTGTGATAGTAATCCTGACACATCCACGTCTCATTATGAGTGCCCCCCTCAAACGTGGCCAGGTGCTTGAACGGGCTGCCACACATCTGATAAAAGAGACAAATAATATATGTATTTGCGGGTATCAGAGATACAAACAGCAATTTGCTTAAATGAACTGTCTCACATCTGATACAAGAAATATATCATATATTTATACATATGACTAGGTGCTATACATCTGTCATCTACACGTATGTAGTCTTATCCTGTATCAGACAAAATACTCCGCTTTTCACTGGACAGCAACGGTTATGTGGGAAATGTGTATACTGCTACTCATATCTTTTACTAGGTTATCTCCCTTTATTCAGTTATAAAAACAGTGACATTGCCGAATCTTTTCGCCGATGCACCTGCCTTCGGCGCAGAGCTGAGGGATCTTTGAATGAATAAATGAATGATTATGGCTTTAATAACATCACATCGGCAATATATCAGGCATATCGTGGCAATGATGGGTCTTTGAAGGAAAAATTTGTTACACAGTTACTCAGTCTGGTTTCCATAAAAACCATATATTTGTGCATCCTGTCACTGATGGTACAAGTGACTATCATCATGGAAGTATAAGTGATAATACCCTACAATACAAATCCTACTAATGAACAGCAATATGTAAGACAGCTTTACCTCATGTAATGTGTGCATCATTTGTGGTGGGATGAGGGTATCTGAGAGACCAGATATAAACAGCACCGGTACTTTGATCTTCTTAATCCTATCCAGGGACGGATACTGAGGATGATCACAAAATCATGTTTGTAAACAAGAAAAAAGGATGCATGATGGAACAACAAATAATCGTACCAGTATGAAGGACAATCACAGACACAGGAGATGTCAGATATGTGTGGAACAACAAATAATCGTACCAGTATGCAGGACAATCACAGACACAGGAGATGCCGGATTTGTGTGGAACAACAAATAATCGTACTAGTATGCAGGACAATCACAGACACAGGAGATGTCAGATATGTGTGGAACAACAAATAATCGTACCAGTATGCAAGACAATCACAGACACAGGAGATGCCAGATATGTGTGGAACAACAAATCATTGTACCAGTATGCAGGACAATCACAGCCACAGGAGATGTCAGATATGTGTGGAACAACAAATAATCGTTCCAGTATGCAGGACAATCACAGACACAGGAGATATCAGATATGTGTGGAACAACAAATAATCATACCAGTATGCAGGACAATCACAGGCACATGAGATGCCAGATATGTGTGGAACAACAAATAATCGTACCAGTATGCAGGACAATTACAGACACAGGAGATGCCAGATATGTGTGGAACAACAAATAATCGTACCAGTATGCAGGACAATTACAGCCACAGGAGATGCCAGATATGTGTGGAACAACAAATAATCGTACCAGTATGCAGGACAATTACAGGATGTAGGTATGGACTAGGATTAAAGGATTATGAGTCAGACAGTAAGCAATTACAGATAATATGTACATGTATGACAGTAATGTATAACCCACTTAACAAGGTCATGGGATAGAAAATTTTTACAGCAAAGTCAAAGGTTTTATGGAGATGGATACTTTAAATCTTTGCAGAAGCCATGTAGAATCTCTTTTGACCTACTGTAATACGTTTAAAGGTTTACTATTTACAAATACAATAGATCCCATCAACCATCATTTTAACAAGTTTTTTTTATTAATGTACAGTGTATTGTCTATGTATGTATCCCTTTGCCCCAGCTTACCTTGTTTTTGAAGGCCCACCTTGGTAGGTATTGGATAATCTTCACGTTAAATATATTTTTTCCAATATCCGGAAGAGATGTGAAAGTGTTTTCTAAAACAAGAGCGAATATAAATCTGGCATAGTAAGGCTGGGCAGCGAGATGAGTAGCCACACCCCCTCCCAAGGATCGGCCAAACACAATCAGTTTCCTACGGTCAATGTCTGCCTGTCGCAGGGCAAAGTCCATGGCTGCTTCTGCATCAATGTACAGACCTGAAATACACACACACGAACATCCATCTGTTAGTAAAGCAGGACAAAGTCATACAACTTTATTATACAGCTGTTATTTGATTAACAGGAAAGAAGTAGTGTGAAACTTTATCATATACCGTAATTCTTCTAATTTTTTGGACAGATATTAGCAGAGTTGAAAGTAGAATATTACAAGTATGACCAGAGAGGACACCAGCATATGATGGAATTGAACCTACAGCGATTCCATCCGTGACATGCTCCTGAGTCACTGTGATATGCTAGATCAATAGCTTTGTATGCTGTATATCGGGATAGATGTACATCTACTTTGTGTAGGTGTACATGTAGCTCAAAATACAGTACCGATCTCCGATATTGAGCCACCACTCTTCCCACAGCCTCTATATCTGACATGAAGAATGTAAGAAGCAGCACTGCCAGGGCCGCCCAAGCCCTGTACATGTACATGTGTGTGTAGACAAAAACACTATTAACCATACCTGACTGATAATGTGCAGACTAAAGCAATAACTGCCTCACTCTGGTATTGACCCAGTTAAAAGGCTATTTTGATATTAACATAACACTGTTATAACATGTACGGTATTGAGCAAGTTAAAACACTATTAGCCATACCTGACTCTGAAACTGAGCAAGTCAATCATTATTAACTGTACCTGACCTGGCAAATTAAAACACTATACTAGTCAATACCTGACTCTGATATTGAGCCACCACTCTTCCCATAGCCTCTATACTCCACAAGAAGGACGTTAAACCCACATTGGTGGTACATTCCATGAGCATTCATCAATCTGTAATCAGAAAACAATTTTATAAACAATCATTATGGTTATTGCAAATATGGGCTTCACTGTTATTTACAAATTTGACGATTATATAACACAATTTGAATTTTAAGGTCTTATGTTTGCAAAAAATCATTACTGTCTTTGATAAACTGTGAAAGACTACAGAAGCTTCTTATTAATTTTATGTATGACACACAGTCGAGAATTACATGTACATGTACATTACATGTAATTATGTCACCTACTTTTAATATTTAATAACCAGTTACCTGTGACCAATATTGCCAGCATTGCCATGGAAATAAATAAGTGTAGGACAACTGCGACAGTCTGGCGACTTCTGTTTGATGAGCACAACGTTTATGAAGACCCCGTCCCGGGTCCTGATGAAGTGATTCTCATAGGGGAGCTGGACAATGCTGGGGAGGTCCACATAGAGGCGTGAATTGGGCGGTTGGCAAGGGTAGTATAGCAACATGTCCTGGCCATAGTACAGCAACCCTGCAGCCCAAATCAGTAGATTGATACCAGAAAACACAAAATACTGTATTTCACCTTGAGTTTAGCCTGTAAAATTGCATTTTCAGAAGAATATAAAGGCCTGTACCCTAATTTCTGAACCTTTTCACATCAGGAAACTACATATAGGTTGGATTCTCCAGTTTCAGGGCTTCACAAAAGGTATCACTCTATCAGTCTACATAGAATAATGTCTTGAATAAACACCTAGCAAACATGTAAAAAGACTGAAGGATTACAGTAAATATATTTGATGCAAAGGCTTTTGTTTTTTCTGATAAGAAATTGAACAAACATTACAAAAATCTTTAGTACAGAATCAAGCAAAATGTGTTACTTCAAAAAAGCTGAAGTTCAGGTGAAATACATTGCCCATCCAAAATGTATATGTGTCACATGTACTTTTACTCAGGGTCGCACAGCAGATCTCATAAAATATAAATCTGGACTGTTTCACATTCAACTCCATAATCAATGAGAACATTTAAATATTCACCCCATTACATTGTCTCCAGGCTCACCCGAATAAAAAGAATGTCTTACATATTCAAGATCAATGACAACTCTATAAATGAACATTTAACCTGGAATTCTTACTTGCATGGCCAGGGGGTACACCCCAAATCAGAAACACTATGGTTATCTTGATCTTTTAATTTCACAAGTTAGTTTATACAAAGTAGACTATATGTCTGTGTATCCAACTGTTTGTGTGGATTGCTCAGCCTTAACATTCCATGATAACTCTATAAATGAACATTTAACCTGGAATTCTTACTTGCATGGCCAGGGGGTACACCCCAAACCAGAAACACTATGGTTATCTTGATCTTTTAATTTCACAAGTTAGTTTATATAAAGTAGACTATATGTCTGTGTATCCAACTGTTTGTGTGGATTGCTCAGCCTTAGATTGCACTATTCAGCTGTAATTAAATTAATTAGCATGTAAGTAAATAATTGATATTATAAAACTCACAAGTATTTTTCTAATTTAAGGTAACTTTACAATGCATGTAACATGCTGCAGCCACCATACTATCTTAATCCAGCAGTGCATACATATTCATGTACTATTTCTCATAATTTCTTTCCATGAAGGTTTACACTAGGTATAAATTGATGGAGTTGATATCTGTCATGTAAAACTCACCGATCACAGCAAAACAGAGAAGTAGAAAAGTCACTAGTCCCCCTGACATCCAAAATGTCAACAACAACAACAGAAGAGCACTTGTGCAAAGTTTCCAGAATCGAACAATCAGCATTATGGTGATTCTGCTGACCAGTTCTATTGTCCTGAAGCCCGTCTTCCTTGCGCTGAGGCCTCCCACCTCCCTGGTGTCCATACTGATACGAGCTTCTTGACTGTCACTCACACTGACACTACTGGTGTCCTGAATGGTGTCCTTCACAGGCTGCTGGCCTCCCTGGTAAGGCACTATCATAGTATGATAAACAGGAACTCACTTTGTGTGTTACCCTACTTCAAACTATTCTGTGAACAAAGAAATAAATGAAGAATTGTATTAATTTTAATAGCCATATTGAACAGTATCAGTAATACCCCAATCTTCACATTTTATTTGAATGAGTGATTGTGGTTTAATTGACACCACATTCGCATTATGGCATTATGTCTGGTTTAATGTCAATTACTGATGAAATTATAAGTCATGAAAATATTGTCAAGCACGCATAACACAGCTTAGAGCACAAAATCAAAACTGCATCATCATTTTTGGGAACAATATTTGAAAAATTGTTTTGCGATCTATATATCCACTTTTTATGCACAGAAGAATGGAATGCACAGAGAAGAATGCACAGAAGACAATGAAACTCCGACTGATCTGTGCATTATTTTTGTTATATAATAAGGAAACAAAATGTCTAATTTCCTTAAATATGTAATATCTATATATAAACATCAATTTTAAATAAGATACATGTTGGCATAAAGGAAGAAAATTATAATTAAATACCATAGCTTATTATCAATGCAAGTGTGTTATTGTTATGCAGAGTATATGACCTACTGTTGGGTGGTTGAGGATAATGCAGTATCAGATGGTTTTCCAGCCAAACCACTTCATACCTAGTCATTTTGTACTTGTCACTTCACTCTCACGTCATTTCAAACCCAGTTTATTTTTACCCTGTTAATCAATCCACTAAACTTGCAAGAAGACTTTGAGCCAAATCCATGTTAAGATCATAGTGATGAAGATTTTAAGCTGGCTTAAAGCTGGATTAAGATAGACAACTATGTTAACCCCAGCTTAAAGTAATGAGACAACAGACAGTTATGTTCAAACCAAATCTCACCTGTAGCACTTGATTATACCTGAAAAGCTTACTTGTTGCGATAAAACTGAAATATTGTTGAAAGCGACGTTAAAACTTTCACTGACTCACTCACTCTGAAAAGCTTACAAGTGTCCACAATTTTAACACAATGTAGAAGGAAGGGATGACAAAATAGTGGTAGGGCCTATACTTTAATTACTGCAAACTACAAAGTCTACACTGGCAGGCTATCCATAATTATCTATTATCTATTATTCATGCCATTTATCGATGCATATAGCATATATTTTAACAGTTATAATATAATTAATGATATACTTCCTGTTTGAAAACAGGGTAGGCCTATGCATATTCCGTGCACCACTGATAAATATCTCAGGTACGAAATGACAAGTTGGGTACGCCAAAATAACAAGACGTTTCCTTTTTATTTTAGTTTTACAACGATGTAGGCCTAAATTTAGGCCTATAACACTAACAGTAACAAGAAAAGTCAATTTATAGAAAAATGGAATAAACAGTCTGGATTTCGAGGGTATCTAGCATTAGAAATATGCTAAAACTTGGATCACACTGATCAGGTCTACACAATGTATGTATCATTCTACATGTAGGCCTATGACCATGTGTCATCGCTTGAGCTATTCTACTGTACACTATCTCTGTCAAGTGTCCCTCTCGAAGTGACAGTGGCAATAGTGTGACGCTGACTGAGCTAGATTCAACTTGGGCGTTGAATCACTCATTCCTTCCACATTTATCATTATATGTGTACTATCAAATTAAAATTATGTAGGTACCTGTCATATTTCCGACAGCTCGCAAACAAATAACAATAAGATGAAGCTTAGAGGCTTAGAGTCGCGTGGCAGTTTGACAGAAATAAACAAAATTTGTGGAGGTAGCCATCTTGGTTATTGCAAAATGCGAACTCCTTGCATATAGTGGAAAGCGGACTTGAACAGATGTTTCCGCTCACCAATAAATGTGCGATTAAGATCATTTTTGTTCATTTATTTGATATTTATTAGACGTATTAGATGTTTACCTGAAATAGAGCTGGGGGTTGGGTGGGGGTGGTTTGTGGCCGATCTAGTGTTAGACATGCTAGCACATCATAATGCCCAGGAGTCTCTCAACCATGCGATCGGTATGGGTTCCATCCTCTCCGGCCAAATACGTGGGAAGGTCTGCGAGAAACCTGCTGATGGTCGTTGGTTTTCTGCAACCATAACGCTGACCGCTGTCGTATAAGTGAAGGAATAAGGCGTTGTAAGGCCTAAAGCACCAGTGAATAAATAAAATAAATCACCGACGTAAGTGTTATTGACATAAAGGACATACATAGACCTGTCTATGAATGAGTCGAGATACAGTCTGGGTGAGATGCAGTTGATTGGTGCATATTTTACGTCGTACTCAAGAATATTTCACCAGATAAAGAGGCCGGTATAAGCTACCCTACTATCGTCTTTGTCCTTTCGGGAAAAGAGAGACAATTCCAACATTTGCGATACTGCAATGATTGATAAATTCAAGCCTGATACATATACATGTAGATAATATTTATTGTAACAAATAAATAAGTAAGAATTAAGATACAGAATCAGAGGAAATCTCCATTCTAGCCCCTACGAGTGGGTTAATTAGCCTATAGCTAGTTTGTTTTCAGCGTTAGCCTGGTTGCACGATGCAGCCACAGGTGAAGAGTTGGATATACCCGTACCTGAACACGTACATGTTTACTGGCTGTTATTATCGCAATGTAAAAGATTACCGTTGCAAGTAGAAATACATTAGTTCATCTTATAAACGTGGAATGGTTACTGTAAAAGGTAAACATTTACATTTTATGAGTAAAGAATAAAGATTAATCGCTGAATGTTTACTAGAACTTCTAACAGTGTACTTAAAATATGCCAAATAGTTGAGTCAGTCGATTGGAAATATCGTTTAAGTTTCCGCCAAAGTGTATCGAATCCAAAGAATAACGCATACACCGTTGATGTACATTGCACTTGTTTGAAAATAGCCTGTAAGCTATGTTGTTATTGCTTCTCAATTCTGAGTAATTTATTTTGTTCATTTTAAAATTTGTTCTATTTTTTCAGATTTTTCTGTGTTTTATTTCTGAGTGTGCCAGTGAGATATCTGCTACCTGTGAACTTGTAGTTTTAACTCAGATTATCCACTGCCAGCCATATAGTGGACATTCATAGAAATAAATCTTCCGTCCAATCTTTCGACTGGATCATGGAACACTACTTGCTATGTCTGCCAGCTAATCATCGATGTCAACCAGGCCATGGGAATACAACACCCTAAAATTACATATGATATAGTTTTAAGAAGAATGGGTCATCTAAGTCACTCAAGACAAAATGGTTTTCGGCTTTCAGGATTTAGTCCAATGTTGCACGATCTGAATTTATGCAAATTGGCATATTTGTTTCACACTGGACTGTTTCTTGGTAAGCCGGAGATATATAGTTTTGACCACTATGGGATTTGCCAGTGCAATGATCCGATCTAATTCTCTCCAAAAAATTCATCATGCATTTTCAAGAATCCACATGTTCATATTATATGTGGCTTAAATATCCTGTTTCCAAGAAATTCATAATAGTGGAACAAACCGCATTTAGGTAACATAAAAGCACCCATATGGAGAATTTGCTTTCTTGTTTCTCTGTAGTAACCTTCAGTTTCAGGCTCTTTGGAACTGACATACGGCTCTCGTGCCTTTATGCTTTTTGGGGAAGGTGGAACAGTTTTACATTATTTTCTCCTCCCCACTCCCTCTACACACACACACACACACACACACACACACACACACACACACACACACACACACACACACACACACACACACACAAAGTGCTTGAAAGGACTATGGCGTCAGCGTCTTAACGGCAGTGTTTTTGTTGCACTGGACTCCATTTTCAGCTTTATTTCGTAATGTTTTGTCCAAGCGGTTTGTTAATGATTTCAATTTGAAATTGTAAATTATCCATATTTGGACAGTGTCCTACATATTTGTACAGTATCCTTGCATATATGGACAGTACCCTGTAATATACCACCTGGTCCTGAGTATGGCCTATATAGATATCTAGCTTTAGAGCATTTGTTAGATCCCGTGTGAAATGTGATGATTTCGATAACAAGTTAGTGACTAAGAAACTAGTGTCAAGCGAGGATACTCCATCAAACATACACCGTATTCACTTTTTCTAAGCTTCTACATTGAGTATAACACTCGAGTTGGCAAATTTTTGTCTCTGGCGATCTGTGTCATTGTTGAGGGTAAAAGCGTTATAAATATCTATGTTTATTACATCAGAATGTTTCTTCTATGAGCTGATTACATCAGTATGTTTCGTTTTTGAACAGTTGCATTCAAAGCGCGATTTAAAATTTGAGTTGGATGTATAACATGTCTAAAATATGGACTGATTTGTCTGCGTCATTGAAAGCGAATAGTTAGTCCTATCTCACATATTATTTTTGAATTACTTGTTAAATATTCCTTTGGGACCAGGTGTTTTAAAGACGGTTTTGGAGATGGGCCTGTTCATGACGTTTGAATGATGCACGAACACTTAAAGATAAGAAATAATATATTGTGCGTAAAAGGCACATACAAATATGTTTTTTGGAAAAGCTGAAAATTATTTCTTATCTTCACCAATCTCAGAGGTTACATGTACGCATATCGTCCAGGATATGACAGTTGTGACTGAAAGAATTTGCAGTAGGCCTAATGTCTGCTTCTTTTGGAAATTTCTTTAAAAAAAAAAACAAAAACAAAAATGAAATAAAAGCAGAAATATTTCAGGACGTGGGAGCTATGGCAAAACATACCGGACTAAGGGAAAGATATTGTTTTCGTTCAACACAGCCGTTGCAAATGGCTGAGATTATAAGCGTTCTCTCTGAGACTGGTCAAGATGCCAACTTATTGTTTCGGGGCCTTGACTTATTATCTTGGAGCCACAAAGTAGACTTCTTCACTTCCATCCTCTCCCATAAATGGGTCATCCTTTTACATCTCCGTTTACCATAGAAATAGAAAAAGTTTTAAACATAAAAGTCATGTGACTTTTAACAGGGGTTCCTGTTAAAACAGAAATCACATTTAAAACGAATATAGATTGTTTCTTACAGAAATAAATAATTATAATATGTTGAAGGCTGTGTGCAAAGTACAATTATGTTTTCTTGTCTCATAATGTGTGAAATTAAGCAGTTGAGCAACCTGAAACAAGCAATCAGCCGACTATAAATAAAGAAGTAAACAATAATACAAGAATTACTGAAATAAAATGTGTTGTCCACTAAAAACGCTGTACATGAATACAGCATTGATATATCCTTGATAATGCTGATCGGCGTGTAGCGTTACATTGTTTTCCAGGAAGGCGATAAGCGGTTTTGCACGAATGTGCAAGCTTGCAACACAAGATGGATTAAGAAACTATATTGTGTACAGATGTTGCTCTGGTACATTGTATCCAGTCAGCGAGATAGAATCAACGTTATCATGATGGTTGTTATCATTGTGAACTCTAATGGCCGATTTTGGCTTGTGACTGTGTTAAGCCTCATGTCAATGAGGCAATAGATCGAGATTCAGCTGGGTATAAGAACATGAGGACCCATTAAGCAGGCCAACAGCGAACAAACACGCTGCTAAATCCCCAACATCCGCCAGAATCACATCCGCCTTCCACAGAAACTGGGACAAGTGATACAGCTAACTATGCAGTTAGTTATTTACGTATATCCAGTACGTGTACTTATAAGTCTGTGTCAGAGTGAGAGAACTGTCAAAAGGTACATAAGAGCCTAACGTGACAACACCTACATCTAACTCTTGATTAACCCTGGTGTGCGTTATGGAGACGGCGTTGTGCACTATTGCTGTGTTGTTTACTGTGTTGGGCCATATAGATGGTAAGATCATGATGCATGCATATATATACTGTGAAAAGAGCAACTCCAGTTATGCTACATGCATGTGTACGGAAAACAGAGAGATATATTGCTGACTAATGTAGAATTAAAAAGTGGTTTTGGCAAGTTGAGAAAACTGAGAATTCAGATGAGAAATTGAAAGCTTAAAAATATTATCGAATAATTAGGAATTTCTTAATTGTTTAAACACAAAGCAAACAACCTGTCATGGAGGAACAATGACAGAAATAATATGATATGATTTCTTCTTTACGTAATTTAGTGGTAGATGAAGTTAAATAACAAGTCCTTTATATGCCCTCTTAAGAAAAGAAAGTGTAAATGACCTTAACTAAAGTGTCGCGGTATAATTATTAAAAACAATAATTTACCATAAATTTATTGAATGTACATGTAATTACGGTGAAATGACGTTATAATGACCAGATTTTACAATGCACTTAACTGCTAGCCTGAAACATCAAACAAAACAACTGGAATCCATTTAACTGTTTTGTTTTTGCTGAAGAGAGAGGGAGAGGCGACTGATAACCCACGATATGTCAAGCATCGTCTATGTTCTTCTATAGTAGCCCTTTTACAAGAACAATACAGGCACTTTAGTGATATCCGAATATCACAAAAGTACAGCAGTATACAGTGTTTGGCTTTTAATCCTCAGGTCACAAGAGACGTGGGTTCGATCAAATTCTAGGACTGTGAATTTTCAGGATTCCTATGCTTTGATTTTTCTCCGTGCCACTTGGCAGACATTTGCTCTCTTGTGTGGCCTTCTGTGGCCCCAACTTTAATCAGTGTGATAAAACATGGCAAAGTTCATCACTAGTTCGGCAATTGTCGGTGGATGACTTAGGGCGCTCCGGTTTCCTCCATTCCAAAAAATTGTTTCCTTCGTATAAATGAAAAGTTGTTGAATATAAGTACATGTGAAACAGTAATCAGGTAAATGAATAAACCCGTTAGTCTACAATATTCATACTTTGGTGTGTTCTTTCCCATTATTATAAATATCAGTTTTGTTCAATAAACCAATGAATTAGTTGTAGATTAAATGGTTATGTGCCCGGATGTGTAACATCAGAGGTGTAATAACAGTTGTGCATCAACAGAAGTGTAAAATATAACAGACGTTTAACAACAGAAATGTGATGTATAACAGGCATGTAACAATATAGATGTATCAACGCCTGATATAACAGTGCGAAATATCGCTTTCAATTGTGGTTGATATCATAATATTTCACATCTATACAATACTTTATGAGAAGCAGACAAACTGACCGTTCTAACTTTTATATCCTCTTTTTTCAATACAGGTTGGCTATTCTCATTTGAATATCCAACAGAGAATGTCTCAGACTCTGTGTGCTACGATCGTCTGGGTTGCTTTGACAACCAGCCTCCCTTTGATGAGGGTCATTTACCTGCCTCGCCTGAAGAGATAGGCGTTGTCCTCTACCACTACTGGGCAGATACCCCACATAATGGTCATGTTATAAAGAGAGAGATTCCCATGCCGGATTTCCGGCTTCCGGAGAATTACAACTCGTCCCTTCCGGTTACAGTGGTCATCCATGGCTATAATGAAGACATGTACAGTCCACATCTCCTGGCTTTAGTCGGAGAGTTGGCTTTCCAGGTAACGTATACATATACAAGATTAAAGGTGATTGCCGGGACTTCCTGAGATGTTTGTATTTATCTCTATGATCTTTACTCAAATTCACAGATGCTATGGACGTAAACTAATAATAATCTGCTTGTCTATAAAACATTTCTGTTGTAAAATTGACCTTGAATACAATTTAGATTGATAAATAATTACAAAATATGCTATTCACCCGGAAGTATACTGTACTTAAATATTTCCGGGTCGGGTTATACCACAAATGCTACTTGTTGCTGCCTCGCTTCGTACTCAGCACTGAGAGGACAAATCAAGAAAACCAGATTAGTTGGCCAGGTGTCAGTATTATGTGACTGGGTGTGGTGTCTCTCCGTCGTGGGAATTTTTTTCTCACACATATGGTTAATTATTGACCGGGCAAGTAGGTGTACTTAAGAGAGGATCAGCAGATATGAGCAGTTAACTTAAGCCTCCTCGAGGCGCATTGCTTTTATGTTATTATGTGTTATTTGTGCCAATATCCCAGCGTGGCGCGGTGATCCAGGAGCCTCTCGCTAATGCGGTCGCTGTGAGTTCTAGGCGAGCTCATGCTGTCTTACTTTTTCGGGAAAGGCCTACGGATGTTCGTGGGTTTCCCCTCATGCACTGCCAGGATTCCTCCCACCATAATGCTGGCCGTCGTCGTGTATATGAAAATATTCTTGAATACGTCGTAAAACACCAATAAAATGAATAAATAAATGTATGTGCCAACATAACATTTTAGGTATATCTAGACCCATGACGTCTCATAAAATTGCTGTTAACGTCACTACATTTTGTTTACTTAAATTTTCTTTAGACATATGTTGCTAGGAAAAGTGTAAGTTACTACGTTTGCACGTCTAAATGAAGTGTTAAAAACCCCTAAAGAACGTAAATTGACAAAGGGCCGAATTTCACAAGTTACATGTGACAATTCTGATGATGTTACTCTATATGTTATAGACCAGCGGTAAGTTATCAGTAGTCTTGCCTTTTCTCTTCTAAGGGTACAGTAAACGTGGTGGCAATCGACTGGGGGGAAGGAGCCCACGTGTTATATGACAAATCGGCAGCCAACACCCGCGTGGTAGCAGCTGTGGTTACCGTGTTCTTAAGAAGACTATTTGAGGATGGCTTTATTGGTCCAGAGTCCGTTCATTTGATTGGCTACAGTCTGGGTGCCCATGCCGCCGGCTATGTCGGCCAGTCTATCCCCGACATTGGCCGTATAACAGGTAAGTTCTCATTCACGGTAAGGGAGTTTGTGGGGTCGTGTACCTGATGAGTTCTCATTCACGGTAAGGGAGTTTGTGTGGCTGTATTACTGGTGAGTTCTTATTCAGGGTGAGAAAGTTTGTACCGCCGTATTACCTTTGTTTTCTCATTCAGGATAAGGAAATTTGTGCGACTATGTTACTGTAAAGTTTTCATTCAGGGTAAGGGAGTTTGTGTGGCCATGTTATTGGTGAGTTCTCATTCAGGGTGAGAAAGTTTGTACGCCCGTAGTACTATTGGTAAGTTCTCATTCAGGATAAGGAAGTATGCGCTGCCGTAGTACTGTTGAGTTCCAATTCAGCGCATGGAAGTATGTATGACCTAGGTACCACTTGTGAGTTCTCATTCAGGTTAAGGAAGTTTGTACGCCCCTAGTACTGTTGAGTTCCCATTCAGGGTAAGGAAGTTTGTATGACCTTAGTAGCACTTGTGAGTTCTCATTCAGGGCAAGGAAGTTTGTACGGCAGTAGAACTGGTGAATGTTTTATTCAGCTAGGGTAACGATGTTTTCACTTTATTCGTAGGAAACTTTATAATCGAGATGAAAAGACTTTCAGTTTTACAATAAATTTTCCTCCTTAATGAAATAACAATGAAACATCCGTAATTAGGCCCAGGTTGTAATAACTGCTACTGCTGGTAGGACAAATTGTTTTCCTTTACAGCGACGGGTATCATTCCTAACAATGGATACGTCAACAACAGCTTCGACTTCATTTCTTGCGAAATAAACACCATACTATTCCATCTGATACCTGATCGATCGCTACCTTTGGAAGCGTGTATTAAACCACTTTATTTGTACCATACGCCCTTTTCAGCCCCAGATAGCCTTCCTCACCGGTTCTCTCCCCTTTACAGGCCTCGACCCTGCCGCACCCTTATTCCAAGCCATTCACACCGATGTCAGACTCGACTCCAGCGACGCCCTCTTCGTGGACGTCATCCATACCAATGGCGCTCCACTATTCGAACTAGGTAAGATTTCCGCCATGTCGACGTAAACTGAAACCGGACACTATACTGATACTTTGTAATTCATCGTAAGGTATAAACAACAATGAGTATTTTTTGCCACATTAGATTCGAATGGACGCATTTATTAGTGCCAATGGGGTTGAATAGGCATTTATTCAACAGGAAACCATACGTAATAGTCAGAGCACCTTTCCTATGTCTATTAGACTACACGACTGTGATGCAAAACTTGTTGTTTGGTGTAGGTAACTATGCACTTTTCCTCTTCTGTAACAGCCTGCACAGAATATTACATGTTGTTACTGATAATATATCATCACTCTCTGCATGCCAGGCCTATTGCCTCTCATACTGATCACAGAAAAACTTCAACATTCATTTATGTTTCGATTTGAGAACGAGGCTCTTCACGCATCAGCTTCAGACGTTGTTTTAAGTTAGGGTGCAGCACAAAACTCCCATCAAGGTAGTGATCAATATGAAAGGAAAAGCTCGGTGTAAGGTGTACGAAAAAGGTTGGATATTATTTCCCCCTTGCATATAGAAACCCAACCCGAATTTCAGTTAGCAATAGTGAGTTAAGTATGATTTCAAATCGGAACGCAAGGCATCGTATTATTGCACTTCCTTAGTCCGCTACAGCTGGTGAAAATAATTTGTTTTTGTGAGCAGACCTGCTCTTTTAGTGCGCTGGAACAGACAATTGAGAATATATTAATCTTACATGATATTCCCTCTGTACTGGATTACTGTGACCACTCTTAGAACTGACAAACAATTGATACATATGCATACAGTCCGGCCTTCCCGCTTTTTTGTACAGGTTTTGGAATACATTATCCCATGGGTCATGCCGATTTTTACCCTAATGGAGGCAAACGCCAGCCTGGTTGTGAGAGTGCGTGGGACCGACTTTTATCACTGATTACAGGTTCACGTTCAGGCAAGTTTTACACTTCATATATCATTACACGTAGGCTTCCAGTAAATGTTACAAGTGTAGGTCTATACACGCAAAACCAGCTTAAATCACGTTCGCATATTACAAACAGACTTTATAGTAGGCCTACATTACAACTGGGAGCGCCCTATATCACATGTTACACACAGACTTTTTGTTACAATTGGAGCCGAGCAATATCATATGTTACAAAGAGACTTTGCAGTAACTATGACAACTAGGGTCAGCCTATGCCAAAAGTTACAGATAGATTTGTAACATTTATTACGACTGCAACGGGTGTGTATACCATCCTGCGGACTGTGTAGTAATTGTTCCAAAAGTGTCTTCGCACTATTATGTCATCGCTTTATACCATTGTGTCACGACTCTCACGATTATGACCTTTACCAACTTCCATATCTTAGTGACCATAATTTGCGTTTTCTTTTTCGTTTCAGACTTGGCATGCAGCCATCGAAGAGCTGTTGAATTATTTACGGAGTCTATTCACTCCCCTTGTGAGTTCAGGTCTGAACTGTGTCCTTATAACAGTATAAGTCATAATTACTGCACGCCGTGCCAAGGTGATGACTGTGTTTCCATGGGTTACCACGTGAACCGAACATTGCGAGGAACGTTTTACCTGACAACTGCTGTGGAAAGACCGTTCTGTGTGGAATGAACGGATAAACACATTAGCGCTCGGGTAAACGGAAAGAATGCTGTAAATAAATAAGAGTGATTTAAGTTTATTCACGCGCCATGTTTTTTTTTTGGACTGAGGTCAAAACGGCCTAAATTGCATGCATACGATAGGCCAAGATGCAATCTGCTGGAGATGCGCTTTGAACTTCAAAACGCGTTCTGGTGTAAGCTACATCTGTACTCATCTTAAGCTTAAACAGACGGATGTGGCCAAAACAGAGGGAGCTTCATTCTAACTGGTGACCGGTGAAAGTCTAGATGTTCTGATTTGTTTACTCTTGTAGGTTTTAAGTCTACTTCAACATCACTTTGGTATAATTATGGCGGCATCAGTGGCAAACTTACTGGACTTAATGCCTATATAGTTATGGTGCTGCCTCACTGAAAGGCTGAGCTCTGAAAATCAGACATAACGGCCCACGTTGTCAGAGTATACTGACATTATTTCAACCATTAATACTTGGTCAAGCGATAGAGCGTCAAAGATCATAAGCTGATATGGTCGTAATATCTTAATCTTGACCTGACTTCAAAGGGAACGTGAAGGCCAATTTTATGATACTTCTGACTGAAGAGGCTATAACGGAGACATTGGCAGATCGCCATTTGGTACTCGTTAATACATTTTCTCAGTATACCTGTAATAGCTCAAATCTATGCCTTTCAGAAAATACCACACTTATACCTTTATAGCTTTTATGTTAAAATGATTTTAAAATTCGAAGTTTGAAGTGTTACGAATTCATCCTCAGGCGAGGCTGATATTTTGTGAAAGGAAATTATTTGGGTTATTCCAAAATAATTCCAAAATAATTACAATAATCCGATTGGTTTTGCGCTGGAGTTTGGATTTGTCAAAAGTTACCGATAACATTTATACTAATGTCCTAAAAGCAGCCTTCGAGGTCAAACCGTATAAAATGAGATACATGCGTGGAAAATCTTCACGTCATAACATTCGACACTTGGCGACACCATTTCGAAGTAGTAGGTTGTTTGTGCCAACATCCATCACTCACCCACTTTCAATGTAAAGTTGATCTTTAAATTTCTCACGCGCAATTGTTGACAGTCGTTGACTACTGCGGCGGAAGGGAAGAAGGTTGCTCAACTGAAATCAGGTCAACTGGTACATAACAACCGACAACATGTTTAAGACAAGTGGTCTAAAGTCTAGAGATAACTTGATCAAGACCAAAAACCATGTAAACCATGAGATATCACTGACACGCTAGAGAGCTGTTTTATTGGGTAATTTAAGATATATCACAATCCTGTTTAATATGTGATTGATTTTTTTATTTTATTGATGTTATACGCCGTACACAAATATATTTCACTTATACGACTGCGGCCAGCATTATGGTGGGAGGAAACCGGGAAGAGAACGGGAGAAACCCACGGCCATCCGCAGGTTGCTGCCAGGCCTTTCCATGTACGAAGACGAAGCCAGCATGAGGTGGACTTGAACTCACTGCGACCGAAGTGGTGGGAGGCTCCTGCGCCATTGCGCCGTGTTGGCGTACTAACCTAAAGTATGATGTATGCTCGGTAAGTAAGCATCATAAAATGAACCATCTGGATTTCATCAAGTCAGTGGGCACATCACGATCTTAAAGTGGTTCGTTACTTTGCAATTGTGATATGTCTCATTACGTGGGAGGTAAATGGCATGTTTATAGAGTCTACTGTAGGGAATGCTACGTGTGCAAAACACGAGAATGGCCTCACCATACACCGTAGCGGAATTAAACCAAATTTTAGAAATATACACAATTAATTGCACAGGAACTAAATAATAATTAATTAAAAGCAATGTATAGTTTCTTACCCATCAAAAAAGGCTTATTAACAGTTCAGAGAAACTTAAAATTAATGAAAATAGTTTGAGTAGTACTTAAAAAAACGCTTAGACTCACACAGTAATACAGAGTGAGACACTATGAAGTACAGGTAAAGAAAACACATGAAGTGAAATAAAATGTACAATAAAAAGGTGGATGAACAATTAAATATTAGGAGGCCATCTTCAAACTGTCAGAAATATAAACAAGGATATCTGATGTATCATTTTTTTTATATCATTATACATGTACAATAAATCATCTGAAAAGCATTTAATTGTCATTGTAGTTTGAGTTGGAGATATGAGAGCCCTCTGACATAAAGTACTCCGTATTAGCACTTTTGGTGTACGAGTTAAGCTTTAGGCTTTATTTGTTTAATTTGTGCTGTGGTTGCCGATTTTCGTATAGAGTAAATAAGTAAATATAATGAAGGTTAAAGTACCTACATGTATAACAGAAAAGAAATAAGTAACCTTTATCTAGTCAAATTGTTAATTCTGGACAGAATAATGATGTTTTTGTAATAGCTAGGCTTGGTGGAATTCGTCCCTGAGCACTCAAGTTTCCTCCACCCCTAAGAATGGTCGTCATCGTATAAGATAAAAATTCTTAAGAATGGCGTTAAAGGTAAAGAAAACGCTACACTGAAATGTATGTCAGATGACGTACCATTAGATTTATTTATTTATTTGATTGGTGTTTTACTCAAGAATATTTCACTTATACGACTGCGGCCAGCATTATGGTGGATGGAAACCGGACAGAGCCCGGGGGAAAGCCACGACCATCCGTAGGTAGCTGGAAGACCTTCCCACGCACGGCCGGAGAGGAAGCCAGCATGAGATGGCCTTGAGCTCAGAGCGACCGCATTGGTGAGAGGCTCCTTGGTTATTACGCTGCGCTAGCGCGCTAACCAACTGAGCCACGGAGGCCCCTCGTACTATTAGACATTGTGCAGAAAAATACATTTACTTCAATAAATTTATCCAACAGATTAAACTGTCCGGAGTCATAGTCATTCAGCATGGATGTAATGACGGCACATTAACACTTTTGGTCAGAAATAGTTTGTTTGAAGTTATATTTGACAAATGAAAAATTTAATTAATAGTGTTGTTACGCCGTCTGTTTCAAGCCTATTTCATTTGTACAATGGTGTCCAGCATTTTGGTAGGAAGCCAATTAGAGCTGGACTTCAACTCCCACTGACCGTCCCCGATATCGCAGTTGGTAGAGCCTCCTTTTCGGGGGCGGTAGATTCAGGGTCAATCCTGTGTGCCGTCACACGTAAGACCTTTAAAAAGAGGAAGTGATATTTTCCTGGCTTAGCGTTCAGAATTAAGGGGATAGTGTAACAACTTGTTGACCTGTATAATGGCTCGGGCCGGGCGGCTCAGTTGCAACCGCGAAAGTAAACAAACGTGATTCGCAACACACTGTCACCTCTGTATCCAAGTATCCACCAAAAATTAAAATTGCACATAAAAAAGAAAAACAATTTTGTAGCCCGGAAACGAAGTCATATTTATTTTTATTATACCTCATAGTGATTCTTGATTTCCACTGGTCAATACGCGGTCAGATGATGTTCCGCAAAACATGATGCACAACGATCTCGTTCTCTAGGCATTAGCTAACGATCTCGTGCTAATGTCCAACGATCACGTGCGATTAGTCTACTGCGATTACCTCCCTTTGTGTGTCCTCTTCGACGTCTGCTTGTTTGCAATGTAGGCCTACACAGCTGGACGATTGCTGGCTCCGCTTTCGATGTCGGCAATTTAAAGCATACGCTGAGCATGTACCGTGTTTTCTCAGTAAAATGATAAAGCGAACATTGAGGACGGGATATCAGGAATTGTAGTATATAGGGAAAATGGCGATCTGGTTACCTTGACAAACACGGCAACGGAAAATGTGAGTAAAGACACATAGATATATCCATCAAGAATCAAGAGAGTACAATTGTAGATTTAGCCTGGACAAGGACACATGGCCGGCGTACACAGGAAATCCTGACACATTTATATTGATAATGCTGCCTCAGAGAAGCACTATGACGAAGACACCAGACATATTGCTCAAGGTAGTCACAGTATATACCGACACCATGCGACCAGGTGTTCTCCTGTCTTTTAAAGCTAAGAACCTTTGAGGTAGAATCAAGACGGCTCATTTAAAAGAATCATATATCGTTTGTTTTGCATGCATGATGTTTCTATGGATATGTAAATGTTATAATCGCTTTACAATCAAAACGGTACTGTAACATCGAATTATCACGAGAAAAGTTTAAAAGAGCTGAGTTAATCACTGAAGATTATGCTCATTATATTCTAAAACAGCTTAAACAAATTTCACAAATCTATGTTTATATACAAAAACTAAACGAGAGCAACTGTGTGGTATAAAAATAGTGTAAATCCTGGAATGCACAACAGTCATGAACAAACATTTTCAATACGTACATCATATATGATGTACGTATTGGTAACGTTTGAATTGAATTCCTCCATGGTTAACCTTCGGGTTAACCATGGTTAACCATCATGGTTAACCAAAGCGTGCGCTATTGCACGCGTGTTGTGACCCTCAAACAAACTTATCCCAAGGTGGTGTTTTGATGTTCACTGAGAGCCCTTTTTAGAGCATTAACATCCAGGATTCTTTCCATATCTCCCATTTACGCGCGTTTGAAGGCTTTTAGTATAAAGCGAGTCTTGCTCGTTTCTTCCTGTTGGCATAATACACATACTAGGAAACTACTTACGGTTCCTTTCCAAGTTTGAAATTTGAAGACTACACCCTGTTCTTTCCATCATCGACATCCTGTTTGCAGAGAATGCTTAGCCGCATGGCAGCATTTCCGATACAGAATTTAACTATTGCAGGAATCAACATCCCTAAAATGTACCATGATTTCATCCTTAAATATCTGGCTGCTTTTATGCAGTAATACTCCTGTGTCATTTGAATCGTATTTAAATCCGCTTTGATTGGCGGATTAACTCGTAAATAGACACAAATTAATTTTTTGTTCTTTCAAGTAACTGGAAGTAAAAATACAACTCGTTTTTCTTTTATTTTTCCGATATTTGCTCTCATCAGTCAATCTATAGAGACACGAAGGCAAATGATAGCTCTGCATGACAAAGAAAACAAGTACAAAGATACATTTCAAACTTGCACAGTAATTATTTTATTGGATTATACCACGTGACTGACAAATAGATAATGATCTAATACAATGGCTTTAACAGTGAAGATAGAGCCAGACAAAATTTAACACTACATGAAATTCCTGTATTAAGTACTATATTTACAAAGAGCCGTCTCAAAGACTTTGTTCAGGCATGGTGCTGGAAATACAACGAACTAAGCAGCAGGTCGGGCAACTGGATACAGAGAGATTGGGGGAACATAGGTGCAGCCTGTAACCCATTCAAAGATGTTGCACCTTGCAGACGTGTCTTTCACAGGTTTCAGGCTGCAGCCATTTAAAGAGTATACGTGCTCACTGACACTATATAGGGCCTCACAGACACTATATAGGCCCAAGTAGGGGGAAGCAACCTACAAAATAAAGAAAACAGGTGCGATAGACTCTGTTCAGAGTTAAAAAAAGAGAGGATTATATCGCCTGGGACGTGATAGTGATTAGATATGCGTGCTCCACTTATGCTCTGTATGACCGTGCTTGGGAGGTCCGTGATACGAGGGAGATAGAATTAAAGGCTGCTAGGGTTGAGAGATGTATGTTTGAAGGACCTGTATAATGCGTCGTGACGTACTAACATTGCAATCAAAGTAACGACATCTACACATAAGGAAACGTACGGTAGGGGAAACGTGGTTTCAGAGTGACGAGAAGAGTAAGAGTTTGAAGGAAAGATGTGAAAAGCAAAACAAAAGCGTAGTGATTCATTCGAACATAATTTACTTTGTTATTTAGTGATCAGCAGTGTTCCTTTAAATTAACACTTTGATATTAACAGGACTTTTAAGAACAACAGAATCTGCCTTTTGGAGACATCGCAATACAGGTAGTTGTCTCGAGCTTTAAACGGGTATCCCTGGTTACGGCGGTGACGTCACAGCACTGTTGACGTTGTTCCCCCAACACAAGAGGGGACCAATAGTGATGATTCCAGACTCGTTGCCAGGTTCACCTGTGGAGAGGATAATATACCATTCCACGAATATCAGGTACCTGACTGCTGACAGACAAGACCACCGCTGGTGACGAAGCTAGAAGGCCACATTACGGTGATAGCTAGGCTCTAAACTACTCACAGTAAATATAGTGCGCGTCACAAAACGCATGATCAGAGACAACTTCCTGAATTGGTGTTCAACTTTCCAACTGATATGTGCGTAGTTGGGTACAGGCAAGCAAATAAGCAGCGCCATCTTTAAGGTTCTTCTCCGGAGCATCTCAAATCGCCGATGGTGACAATGCCAAGTTCGATATTTTCCATCCCTGTACACAGTGTAAGAAAGCAGGTGAGAACACACACACTTATATATGTATATATATATATTACAACTTACGTAAAACTTGCTTCACTACTACTAATGTGAACTGGTGCTGCACATACAACGGTCATTGACATAATCAACACAGATCACGGTGGTCACATGGCACGTTGTCTTACAATAGACCAATCATCAAACAGGATAGAAATAAAACACAAGTATAACAACTGATTGGTGATTGGTCTACTGTAAATGGGAGATAATTTGTGATACGTCTTGATTATTCCGCTCTTCGGACGAGCTGGATCATTGGAGGATCAACTCCCGGAAACATTGCAATGGCCCAATCACAACGGAGCCGGCTTCGTCAAGGTTACCTTAAAACATAGTAGTATTATAATAAACATTATGCACAAGTAACTATGTCCAAACAGTTTTTGTTTGCAGACTTTTTACGATTTATTTCAGATTTTTGAAACTGTATTTTGCAGCATGAAAGGTGATTCTTGGAGGAAAATACCTGAATACAGATATATGTTAGAAAAACTGCCTATTTCTTTTACAACCTCTGGAATTCTTATATGATCAGCCGTAAGATTGGGATGTGAAATGTATGAACATTTGAAATTGGATTCTAAACTGTTCCTGAAAGGATAGGGGAGACTATTGAATTTTATGTCTCACAGATATATAACCTTGCACAATCGTAATTTTTATGAACTTCGCCTACAAATCTTTGCAGATGCACAGAGGCGAATGCTAAACGGCAAAAGTGTAAAGCAAACATGAACAATTCGACGAAGGCAATGCAAGGTTGCAACACTGATATTTAAAAAGAAACTAGCAACGATTATGAAAATATCGCACTGACAGTTAGGGCATTTCCATTATGTCCATTGTTACAATGACGATCTGAAATATGTTGGTGATGATAAAGATACTATTAGGGTAGTGTTTTTCAAGATGTTCCTGGGGATGATGGTGAAGAGTGTTAGAGCAGTATTTCCAGGATGATCGTGATGTTGATGCCGATACTGTTAGGTCAGTGTTTCCAAGATGTTCCTGGTGATGATGGTGAAGAGTGTTAGAGCAGTATTTCCAGGATGACCGTGATGTTGATGCCGATACTGTTAGGTCAGTGTTTCCAAGATGTTCCTGGTGATGATGGTGAAGAGTGTTAGAGCAGTATTTCCAGGATGATCGTGATGTTGATGCCGATACTGTTGGGTAAGTGTTTCCAAGATGTTCGTGATGGCAATAAATATTTGGTACTTTATATGATAAAGATGAAGGTACTCTATGGATAGTGTATGTAATACCATAAATGACGCACAGCATGCAGAGTAAATGCAGGGCAGCGACGGCAGTGTGATAGTTGGTAAATGGTCAAACGTAACCGGTGAAATACGGCCTCTTGTCAGTTTACCTCAGTTAAGGCCTTATCCTAACTGTGCATGTAAATGCATACAAGATGTTCGTCATGATGGAGATAATCTTAGGGCAATGTTTCTTAGATGTTCGTAATGTTGATGACGATCCTGTTTGGGTAGTGATTCCAAGATGTTTATGATGATATTAATAATAATAATAATAGTAATAATAATAATAATAATAATAATAAAAATAATAAAAGCACAGTCGGGACGGTATTGCCAAGATATTCGTTATGTTTATGAAGGTATTGTTACCGCGGTATTTCCAACATGTTTGTAATGTTGATAAAGATAATGTTTGGACAGTAATGATAACGAAGATACTGTAAAGGCTGTGTTTCCAAGATGTTCAATGACGGTAATGAAGACTTTTTAAAAAATTCTAGCACGCAGTAGATGGGGTGACAATAAAGGGAAAAGTGTGGACAACAAGAACTTACCAGTATCTCCAGCAGCGAAGGAGGTGACGGGCAGATCGTTCTTAACATTGATATATCCAGCATCCTCTCTCCACACTGCGTCGTTGGAGTCACAATTACATGTCGCTTTGGGGTCTGCACATGTTTTAGTCACACCGCAGTCACAGGAGCCGCTGTCCGGCGGTGCCCCGCCCCAGTAATCAGCCGCTCCGCCTGTGCGGTTCCGCCAGAAAGTAGTCAGGATGTAATCCTTGGTCTGGTCGTCTAGCTGCGAACCTCTGCGGTTGTGCATGAGGGCCGCTTTGCACTTCCAGCTGACGAACTGACGACAGGAGGCTGAGAGGTCGACTAATGCGAGTACCTGCTCCCAAGTGGCGTTGTACACCAGCTCTCCAGTGTCGTACTCTCCGGCACCCTCGTACCCGTTCACCTCAATCTCTTCTTCTTGGTCATGCCCTAAGACAAGAGCACAAGATGGACTGGATTCTTGAGTTCACTGACAAGATTACTCTCTTATTACATACAAAGAAACGACCGAAACAGTTTGATGTACCGGTAACTCTTAGAATACTTCCGTTTGGGGTCAATCATTCATTTCGACTTCCTTGATGTCTTATGTCTACCCTGCAGGCATATGTATGGGTGTGGTTTCAAATTGAGACGGCTTCTGAGGGTGGATTTCAACAGACACTTGACATAAGCCAGGAGAACATCATGACTGGCTAAGTCCATATACATGCTGATAGTACTGAATAATTTATTATGGAAAGACATTAAAATTACAACTCAATTAATTGTTAAAGATTATGGGAACCCATTTGACTGAGCTTTTGTACCATCTAAGTTCTGTAAATCGGCTAGGGGTCATTTAACCGACTAGGACATTTCACAAAAGTAAAACTGTCTAAAACTTAGCCGGCTTACCAAAGCCCGCCATAACACCGCTCTGCAGCAATCTGATTGGTAGAGTCCATGATGATACCTGTTAAATTGGCTATATAATATAGTATTTATTAGTATATAATAAATATACTACATTACTATGTATAAATAATACAAACGGACAATAAATCTCTTCTACATTTTTCGTTTTTAACGACATCTGCAAGCAATAAATTTCACAACACAGGGTTGAAGTGAAAATTCAACAACGGATGTGTTTTGGCGCTTTGTCAAAAGGCCTTCATTTACTGATAGGACCATATTTATTTCCTTTTTTTTTCTCCAATCAGTAAATTAAAGTGGGGCGTCTAACACTTCCTACGCCGAATTTATTTTCTCCTGGCCGCCCAAGGGTTTTGGGCTATCTGTCAAATCTAGGACAAAAGCTTTAGCTGATAGCCAAATATTTTCTTTGTGAAACGAGTTAACCGTCTGAGCTTAGACTTTTTGTGAAATGGGCCCCGGTAGTCTTGATTTAGCACTTGATAGCGAAGCTCACCTGTTGACTATGCACCTGTAATTGAACAAATGTGATCTTACCTATGATGGTGACGCCAACCCCACCCTGAGCCTCCATGTCACAGAACACTCGGACAGGGGTCTCCCCGGAAGGCCCATCTGGATCAATATCCGCCTCCGCACTCTCTGTCAAGCCTAGGGTTCGCAGGCCGGAACAACTGCGGGCTAAACGCATGCAATATGGATTGTCATTAACTCGAATGCTTAGTATTTATATATTTATTTATTTATTTGATTGATGTTTTACGTCGTATTCAAGAATATTTCACTTATATACAACGGTAGCCAGCATTATGATGGGAGGAAACCCACGACCATCCATGGGTTGCTGGCAGACCTTCAGACGTACGGCAAATGCTTAGTATAAATGGCAACTATTCAATTGTGTTGCTTCGTAGGTCTTAATTACGAGTGCCGTCCGAACTGAAAATAATTCCCCACTGCCACCTTGCGTCTCCCTAACCTGTAGAGTATTCATTCCACAGCTAAGAAAAGTATACATGTGAAATCAACATTTGTGACGTCGCCGTTGCTAGTTTGCATTCAAAATGTGCAATTTTCGGGTACTGGACAATACATATCCTAAATTCCAACGTAAACCACGTGAAAAGTGTGAAGTCAATCGGATGAATGGGTGTAGAGTAAGCCGAATGACACACATACATAGAGGTTACCTCCCTTATCGTCAGGTAACTTTATATAGCATATAATTATACACCTTCTACGTTGACATTAGTAACGTGACGTTATGGTGACGTCATCCAATGATACCGCGAATTTTAACTAAATTTAACTAAATTTTGCTCTGTGGTTAACGTCGTACTTTACAATTTTTTCAGTCATATAACGACGAGAAATCATCACACTCAATCAGGTGTGTGTACATATAGCCTACCGTGTCTTTTTGTGGCAGAGCGAGTCCATGCCGCCAAAGTGCTGCGCCACTGAAGTATCATGCCGAACAATCCCACTTGTCCTGTTTTCTTGCTCTAACCACCGAGTGCTGAGCGACAAGCTAGGCAGCAGCAAGTACCATTTTCAAAGTCTTTAATATGACCCAATTCGGGTGTGATCACATGTCTTCCGACTTCATGTCGGACGCGCTAACCACTAGGTCACCGAAGCGGTCGGCAAAAGGATAACTCGTCCACATCAGTCGGTATTCATCCAATTACTGATAATCGTTTCATAGCCTATAACTGTTTAATGGACTGGTCGAACTGTTGAGAAGGTCAAATTTCTGACAATTTCGTTTAGATAGTATGATAACCAGAATAGCTATTAATTTACTTCACGCCGGACAATCGATGATCCGTATTACACCACATCAAGCCCTAGTTAGCAGGTTTAAGCGTTTAGACACCTGAATTTAATGAGACACCTTTATCTAGTGCAACTGTCATTCGGGCTCTCGCGTGATTGATCATTGTACTGTGGTAAAGCATTACTACGTTACCAGTTTGCACGATAGGAATGAGTAAAAGATTATAGCTTCCGGCCCGTATTACTTTAAGCGACACAATTTCCTCTGTAGACAAAGGCCACAACCCAGCAAGAGAACGAAAATAAATGCAATATCAAGATTAAAATTTCAAACATCAACCATATAAAAACAAGAATCAAAATATATCATGAATACATTTCACCTCAACGACATGATGATTTACCTTTCAGTAATGATTCAGAAGACTGGTGTAGACAGGCAACTATAGCGGCATAATAAGCGTACATGTATTTACTTCATAGGCGATAAAACATTACCATATGGCTGACAGGGGAAAATGTGACATTCCTCATCTTCTTCTGGATCACCGGCGCACGGTGCCGTCAGGTCTCCGTGTGACGTCATGTCACACTGGCGGGATCGCCTTCGGATACCTCCGCCGCACGTGACAGAGCATGACGACCAATCAGACCACGGTTCCCAGTCACCCGGTACTTGAAAGGTAAAAAAACGAATTTCAGAAACATAGTGGTGTCATATGAAAACAGAGCAAATAAATGATATTGAAACATGTCAAAGTTTTCGGAAAAATCTTCTTAAATATTCCAACATAATATTCACATATTCTTCAAAAATGAGATGGCTTAGAGGCCCCTGTCGAATATGCTGTTGAAGGATACAGGTTTCCTCTTTTATGCGTTTTCAGCAGATTGAATAAAGATTTGAAAAAGATGAATTTACAGCAAAGCAATAAATAGCATATGAATCAAAAATATATGTTACTTAAAATGACAAATGTACAAAGATGAAGATGGTAGGGAGGTAGGGTGCAGAGAGCTAGGGATAGGAGTCATTGTGCCAATAGCAAGGGACAAGTAATGACAAGGGAACAGTGAAAATCATCTGACGAATTTACAAGCACGTTCAAGAAGATACATTTTTGATGACAACATTTCTAATACAAGCTAAAGTTAGCTTTAGGATGACTAGCTTCTCAAGCCAGGTGTTGGGTTTCCTTTTGACTTTTCTTAGATTACGATTTGAGATTACAATGAAAATGACACATTGGTGTAACCGATGGTCAAGTCAGCCTCCATTCAAAATGTGTTGCTAGTGAGCTTTGCACTACCTAAAAAGAAACCAAGGCTTTGAAAGCCAATTTGTGAAGTCTTAATTGACGAAATTACATAGGGATATCAGCTTCGCTAAACAATTACGGAATAAGTTCACGTAGGTGTCGAAATACGCCCACCATCAAAATTTAATATTCAGATGAAGCACTGTTGAGTTAAATTACTTGAGAAAAACGATGCCAAAAACGTCATTGTAAGCAAGTTTTCCTGATTGATAAATGCGACTCAAGAGCTTAATTAGGGACCAAGGTAAATACGAGTTAAGCTTTATGTTAGCTTGTTACTTAACACTAATCAATTATAACGTAAATACACCAGTTTTAAGTATGAGGATATCGCTTTTTTGTTGGCGTTACTGACTAAGGCAGGGTGGTTGTTGACATTCCCTGTCCTCCTCGGCCAATCCTTGGCAGGGGTTACCCCCGTGGTATGGCCCGTCACACGTCCGCTCTCTTTGCTGTGTTCCCACCCCACAGGTTTCCGAGCATGGGCTCCACTTCCCCCACACGTTCCACCGCCCGTCCACTGAAACGATCAGCGAGCAGAACATGAATCACCAGGAAAAACCCTTAAGATCAATCATATGCAGGTTCGTACGATCCAAATTTGAAATTGTGACCCAGGTAGGTGATGTCCCCAAGCAAGTGGACTCTTATATGGAAACAATATGGCCATGGAAATGTCCGATTGACTGTCTCAAAGGAGGCAGTCTCATATTTTATCGAGCTGTTAACCGCTACAATCGCCAGTGCTATGGAACCGAGATGGCGGCTATCCAAGTACATGGAATGGGAATCTGGAACATTTTTCTAAAACTCATTTTCCAGGTTTCAGTAAACTTTTTTTCGATAAGTTTGACAATAAATCATTTAATCTCAGACTGTGGCCTCTTGCAACTGTGTCAACTACCTGGACAGTTCTCCGTGCCACAGTCTTCAATCTGGAATCGGTCGCCATTACATGGTTCGCCGCCATACTGTGGCAGGATGCAGTCTCTCCTCCGCGTCCGAGTCCCTCCTCCGCATGTGACTGAACACTCGCCCCAGTCACCCCATGGAGTGAACTCGCCATCAACTATAGCGACATAAACACACATTTACCAGCGAGTAGGCGAAAGGTACCTTCAACGGTTTGGTTACTTGATCTTGCAAGAATTTACGATATACTGGATGTCATGTATCCACCATGAATTAGAGACTAAAACGTTGTATTATAGATATATGAGAAACTCAAGGAAAAATTTCTTGTAGCGAAAATGCTCAAATGAACCTTTATGGTTCATACCTTAACTGTCCCTTCTATATATAATCATACATACTAAAGGATTACGTACACACTTGATTCGCTAATTTCAAACAATTTCAAACAAAGTAAAATACAACAGCTAACCTTGCTGTAGGCAAAAAATAAAGAAGAAAAAAGGAGAACGATCTTAATTTTCCAGATGAAACAAGATGTGATTCTCTTAAGACAGCATTTGCTTTGTAAATATCTGCACTTACCGGGACACGGGTTGGTACTACACTCCTCAACTTCCCAATCACTTCCCTCGCAATCTTTTCCGCCATGAGCTGTCCCGGTGCAGACACGTTCACGTTTACGTGTACCTCCACCACACGTGAGCGAACACGTGTTCCAAACCGACCAATCTTCCCATACACCGTCCACTAAAACATCCCAAATACATCATTGATAGAAATCAGCGATAAACACCACCATGACCGACAAATTCCCAAGGTTCCCAAGAATGTCAACACTCCATTGACGGAGGTGAGTGATGGACATCCCTGTGACTGGCAAACTGGCCATCATACACTTCCCAAGGTTCCCAAGTATATCATCACTCCCTTGATGGAGGTTAGTGATGCACACCTCTGTGACTGACAAACTGGCCGTCACACACTTCCCAAGGTTCCCATGTATATCATCACTCCCTTGATGGAGGTTAGTGATGGACATCTATGTGACTGACAAACTGGCCGTCACACACTTCCCAAGGTTCCCAAGTATATCATCACTCCCTTGATGGAGGTTAGTGATGGGCATCTATGTGCCTGACAAACTGGCCATTCACACACTTCCCAAGGTTCCCATGTATGTCATCCCTCCCTTGATGGAGGTTAGTGATGCACATCTATGTGACTGACAAACTGGCCAATACACACTTCCCAAGGTTCCCATGTATATCATCACTCCCTTGATGGAGATGAGTGATGCACATCTATGTGACTGGCAAACTGGCCGTCACACACTTCCCAAGGTTCCCATGTATATCATCACTCCCTTGATGGAGGTTAGTGATGCACACCTCTGTGACTGACAAACTGGCCATTCACACACTTCCCAAGGTTCCCATGTATATCATCACTCCCTTGATGGAGATGAGTGATGGACATCTATGTGACTGACAAACTGGCCATTCACACCTTTCCCAAGGTTCCCATGTATATCATCACTCCCTTGATGGAGGTTAGTGATGCACACCTCTGTGACTGACAAACTGGCCATTCACACACTTCCCAAGGTTCCCATGTATATCATCACTCCCTTGATGGAGGTTAGTGATGCACACCTCTGTGACTGACAAACTGGCCATCACACACTTCCCAAGGTTCCCATGTATATCATCACTCCCTTGATGGAGGTGAGTGATGCACACCTCTGTGACTGACAAACTGGCCATCACACACTTCCCAAGGTTCCCATGTATATCATCACTCCCTTGATGGAGGTTAGTGATGCACATCTATGTGACTGACAAACTGGCCATTCACACACTTCCCAAGGTTCCCAAGTATATCATCACTCCCTTGATGGAGGTTAGTGATGCACATCTATGTGACTGACAAACTGGCCATTCACACACTTCCCAAGGTTCCCATGTATATCATCACTCCCTTGATGGAGGTTAGTGATGCACACCTCTGTGACTGACAAACTGGCCATTCACACACTTCCCAAGGTTCCCATGTATATCATCACTCCCTTGATGGAGGTGAGTGATGCACACCTCTGTGACTGACAAACTGGCCATTCACACACTTCCCAAGGTTCCCATGTATATCATCACTCCCTTGATGGAGGTTAGTGATGCACACCTCTGTGACTGACAAACTGGCCATTCACACACTTCCCAAGGTTCCCAAGTATATCATCACTCCCTTGATGGAGGTGAGTGATGCACACCTCTGTGACTGACAAACTGGCCATTCACACACTTCCCAAGGTTCCCATGTATATCATCACTCCCTTGATGGAGGTGAGTGATGCACACCTCTGTGATTGACAAACTGGCCATTCACACACTTCCCAAGGTTTCCATGTATATCATCACTCCCTTGATGGAGGTGAGTGATGCACACCTCTGTGACTGACAAACTGGCCATTCACACACTTCCCAAGGTTCCCATGTATATCATCACTCCCTTGATGAAGGTTAGTGATGCACACCTCTGTGACTGACAAACTGGCCATTCACACACTTCCCAAGGTTCCCATGTATATCATCACTCCCTTGATGGAGGTGAGTGATGCACACCTCTGTGACTGGCAAACTGGCCGTCACACACTTCCCAAGGTTCCCATGTATATCATCACTCCCTTGATGGAGATGAGTGATGGACACCTCTGTGACTGGCAAACTGGCCGTCACACACTTCCCAAGGTTCCCATGTATATCATCATTCCCTTGATGGAGGTGAGTGATGGACACCCCTGTGACTGACAAACTGGCCATTCACACACTTCCCAAGGTTCCCATGTATATCATCATTCCCTTGATGGAGGTGAGTGATGGACTCCCCTGTGACTGACAAACTGGCCAATCACACACTTCCCAAGGTTCCCAAGTATATCATCACTCCCTTGATGGAGGTTAGTGATGCACACCTCTGTGACTGACAAACTGGCCATCACACACTTCCCAAGGTTCCCATGTATATCATCACTCCCTTGATGGAGGTTAGTGATGGACATCTATGTGACTGACAAACTGGCCATTCACACACTTCCCAAGGTTCCCAAGTATATCATCATTCCCTTGATGGAGGTGAGTGATGGACACCCCTGTGACTAGTAAACAGGCCGTCAGGCACCTCCCAAGGTTCCCAATTATATCAACACTCCCTTGATGGAGGTGAGTGATGCACATCTCTGTGACTGACAAACTGGCCACTGGCCAAACTGGCTTGATGGAGGTGAGTGATGGATTGGTTACCAAGTATAGCAATATAGGGAAAATTAGCATACCACAGGCAAAAAAATCAACAGGCGCAACACAAACTGATCTCTGTATATTTACACACCAAGAAGTAAAACCCTAGAAGAAAACAAATAGAACAGCATGAAAACGTACGTACGGACCAACGGGCCGAGAGACAAAATTGACAAAATTGCTATACCAAAATACGGTCTGCCTGAAGTTAATCGTATGACACACTTGAGTATAGCATCTAAATCCCCAAACACAGTTTGACGAATGTGTTCTCAGAACCGTACCAGGACAAGGCTGTGTGTTACACGTGTCTTCCTCTTCAGACTCCCCCACACAGTCCGTCCCACCAAACTGAGGAGGGGTACAATCCCTGGTCCGAGTTTTAATACCGCCCCCACACGTGACTGAACAGTCTCCCCATACAGACCAGTCCTGGAACATCCCGTCAACTGACCAGAGAAAACCAATGAAAATCAAAGTCACTTTTTTGAATTGTACATTAAAAACAGCTCAGCAATAGTTAAGGATTTCAATTATCGTTTGTGGTTTGCTTCAGAAGCATTTTAATTCACACTAATAAATTATGGGGGACATTTATCACATAAACATTAGTTGTGTATCCACACTTTAATTTTCAGCAAATGTGTGTAAAATCAAAAGTGTATTTGGGACCTACTATCTGAAGTATTAACGGAAGGCTGTCCAGGAGATATATATGTCATATATAGTAAAAGTAATAGTGTTTCATCATTTTTGGGGCCATCCATGTACAATCATTCTCTATATATTTTTAACTTTATTGTACAGCATGCTGTATGCTAGTCTATACAAGTTGTACAGATTGTATTGATATCTTTATAATATATTCCGCATAAGTAGTCTAATCCTAATGTTTGTACTGTTTTAAAACATCGACTATAAACAAAACTGTTTCATTTACATTACCAATATAAAATTTAATACTGCCTATGTTGAGGTTAAACATCGTGTTCATTGGTGTGGGTTATTTCCAGTAAATCAATTTTTGTCAAGCTCACACTGTACGCATGCCTTCTATATTACCACCACTTTGTTACAGATATTTACGTATGTTGTATCACCAAATCACATGACAATTTCTTGTACTGTAATCTGGTGATTCAACTGTTTTATGTATATGTATACCTTACTAAATCTCGAAATGTTCTCGTGTGGAGAACATTTGGGATTTCCCAGAATCTAACGACATGTACCAAATCGCAGTTGCTTCACTTTGATTGAAACATGAGGGATTTATGCATTCGGTAAAAGCGTTTTACTTTATACAGTTGGATTTTCCAAATATATTATTAATGGTTCAGTTTCAAACGGGCTTCTCTGAGAGCTGAATCGAAAAACCTATACTACAGACCTGGCCCCCCTTGGACATGGGCAAGAAACCTGCAGCATTACCTCATGGCATGTTTATCCACTGTGGAAGGTTACAGTGGATGCAGAACGGTGACATATACCGTCAAGTCGACATAATAGTGCTGGGAAACATAGTATAGGCGGGGGGGTGTACATTTACATATATACTGGAGACAAACCTTGCTTACAAACGGATTCAGAGTTTAGTGTAGATGGAGGTGACAAGGAGAGAAGCAGACAGACAGGAGTCAACAACTTTCAAATAACAACTCATGCAGTCAACAACTTTAAAATAACGACTCATGCAGAGACACAGTTTTGCTTTCTGTGCAGAGGGTGGGGGGGATGATTTTAAATACGTTGACAACTGCTGTAAATCCGGGACACACAAGCCTAAAGTCCTATAGGTGAAGGCGATCAGGGGAGAATCTGACAGATAAAAGTAAACAATTTGAAAATAACGACTAATGCAGAGTCACAGCTTTGCTTTCTAGGTAGGAGAGAGGGAAAGGTAATGTAAAATACGTTGGCGACTGCTGTAGCCAGGGTACAGAAGCCGTAAGTCCTGTAAATGACGCACAAATACTGACCAGGGCATGGGTTGGTACTACACTCCTCAACTTCCCAATCACTTCCCTCGCACTCTTTGCCACCATGAGCTGTCCCGGTGCAGACACGTTCACGTTTACGTGTACCTCCACCACACGTGAGCGAACACGTGTTCCAAACCGACCAGTCTTCCCATATACCGTCCACTGAAACATCCCAAATACATCATCATAACAGACTGCTTGTCAGGCTGACAGATTGACAGAGAAGCAAACAAATATACACACAGTGATATGAACATACAGACTTACAGCAAATGGACTGGCATACAGGTGGAAGCCAGACAGATACAAAGGCACACAGACATACAGACATATAAATGGAATCACAGGGACATTAACCACAGACAGACACAGTAAATCGGTTTCTATTTATTTATTTATTTGATTGGTGTTTTACGCCACACTCAAGAATAAGTCACTTATACGACGGCGGCCAGCATTATGGTGGGAGGGAACAGGACCCGCGAGAAACTCACGATCATCTACAGGTTGCTGACAGACCTTCTCACATACGGCCGGAGAGGAAGCTAGCACGAGCTCCTACTTTAATAACAATACCAAAGAGGGAACCGGGCAGAGCCCAGGGGAAACCCTTGACCATCCGCAGGTTGCTGGCAGACCTTCCCTCGTACGGCCGGAGAGGAAGCCAGCATGACATCTGTTTTTGGAGATTCCAGACAATAAGCAGTTAGGCGCAAATTTACGCCAAAGCAACACGATCTTATTCTGTTTCTTATTACAACATTTCTGCATGCAGAGGTAAAATGATTTTTTTCCGGAAATATCGGAATTACATTTTTCTTTTTCATTTGTATCAATAATTCAAGCATGACAATGAGTTTACTTTATGTTTTTATGTTTTATATAGTTGTGACAAGTAAAGCCCAACATCACAAAACTTCGTGCATAAGTTTTTCGTAACTTTTTTCGTCTTACGGCACTATAAAATAGACATCGTCTAGTTTATAGACGACATGATCCGACTTTGCACTGGCACTCACCCGGACAGATCAGTTACTTACCCGGGCAAGGGTGAGGATTACACGTACTCTCCTCTTCTGCACTGCCCTCACACTCTTTTCCGCCAAACTTTGGTTGGACACATTTCCTGGTCCTGATTTTCGTGCCACCACCACACGACACTGAGCAGTCTCCCCAAATGGACCACTCCTGGAATACTCCGTCAACTGAAGGGATGGGAAAACGTCAAGTAGTTAGAGCCAAACAATAGGATCTATGCAAGGGAAACTAGGCTGTTATGTGTACACTTTATAAGTACTTAGTGAAAAAGTAAAAAAGAACTATAGACTTGAAAAATACTTTATCCCTATAAAGTGACAGCAATGCGTGTGATTCGCTGTAATCGCCTTTTTGATTGATGTACATTTGTGTATCATATTTGCATGAGATATAATAATGAATGAATTAATTTCACCGGGGATGTACGCCGTACTCAAGAATATATAGTAATTAATATTAGCCTTCTTTATGTGCAGACGTAATATATGTGTCCCCTTGTTTGTACTTTTGAGCCATTTCGAAAGTTCGACTATAAGGTCGCAGCACGCATTTTGGTGAGAAAAAACCGGACAGAACCCGGAGGAAACCCATGGCTAACCGAAGGTTGCTGGCAGACCTGCCCACGTTCGGCCGGAGAGGAAGCCAGTATGAGCTGGGCTTGAACTCGTGGAGACCACATTGGTGAGAGACTCCTGGGTAGAAGGGTATATGTGTACATAATCTCGTATTAAACGGCAATTTGTACCATTACGAGCACGGCTCTACATCAATAAATATTTATACCGATTAAGAATTTAAGAACTCAGATTTAAAAGTCTATATCTAGACTCAGTCAATGGAAAAACATCTTTGTTCACAGTTGGAATATATAGGCTAAAACAGTGAAACATCACAATCAAAAGGCATATCCGATACAAACTGTTAAAGGCGGTTACATAAAAGGAAAGGTTGGAATAGACAGGTTAGTAATAGTCAAACAGTGTCTAAAATCTAAGGCGTCTAAATTGTGAATTATTGAATTTGTGATTTGGTTTCTGTTACATAACAACACGTGACACACAACACGATTCACAACCAATCTCATCCAAGCCTCTCTGCCACACCGCCGCAGTCTTGAAAAGGGTAACAGTTGAGCGTAACTATAATGGCGGCGTCTTCTTTGTTTAACGTTGCCACGACAGTCACGCGCCTGATTTAGCTGGGCGTCTGCTTTGAGAAGCGAGCCATGGATTAGTTGAACAAAAATCTTGAGTGATGATGTAGTGAGTGAGTGGAAACTCTCGCTTCGTTCTCCAGAGAGTCCATGTAACGGTTCTTGTGGCTCCTCTAAGCTGGAACTTCGGGGCGTATTGTTGTTTTGTAACCAACGCTAAAGTAATTTGTCGGAAATCTCAGCCCTTATTTGGGGAAATACCACCAGTCATACTATGAGTTTTCAAATGGCTTGTCTTAATGGCGGAGAGATACTGAAAGGCAAGACTGAGGCGCTATGACAATACTTTGTGAAATACATTTAGCAATAATGATATTTCCAGTAAGGTATATTTCTGTTGGTGTTGAAGGTTGGGAGAAATATGAAAAGCCAAATGGGAACACCACATGGATATCAAAGAAACTAGCACAGGAGAAATCCAAATGTTGGTCTAGCTGAAAAATAGAATAACACAAAATGTAATATGAGAGTCAGACGAGCAAAAGAAGAATGGTTATGGAACCGAGAAAATAAATAATTATAAATTCCAAACAGAAGGTAAAGACTCAGAGATTACATTCGATTCAGATACACAATGAAAGATCTTCTTACAGTACATCTTAAAATTCTGTTTTCATTACAATATCTTACAGCCTAGTTCATGAAAGATAACCTTAAAAAGTGGATGGCCTTTATATTTTAAATGTAAATTTTTATTTCTAAAACAGGTATCTCCCCAGAATCTATCATGCAGCTTCGATATCTGTTTGTCCTCATTTTACCCGAAACGACGTTATTTTACATTTGTCTCTTTGACAAAATTTGGACTATTTCCAGTATGGATTAGCAGTGCGGCTTGGATGCCCAGTTTGGGGCTAACCAAAGACCCACTAATTCAGTTCTGCTCTCACATCAGATTCATCTTAAATCGTATCCGCACCTTTTTGTTATCACAACGTTCTCTTCTCGCTTTAGCCGCTGAACCATACAGCTCTCTGGGAGAGAACAACGGGATAGCTTTTACCGAGCAATAGCGACTTGGTTCGAAGTTCAATTGACCATGGATCTCTTGTAATATATATACTCTATTTCTTTTAGAGAGTCGTGTTTATTCAGCTGTCTGTAAAATCAACCATTTTCGCTACAAAAATTTATCTGTAGCCAGTGACACGTAACATCCCAAGCACATGTTGAACGTCTACGGAAAATGCACTTACAATACTGTATCTACTTCAATATGTTAAACTACATGAGCTTAGTTTAGACACCAAGAACTCATTGCCTCGGGTGACGTCATAATTATTCAAAAGCAAGTTGCATGCTGGACAATGGGCGTGGAGAGTAATTTGTTTTACAATGGTTCCACCAACAAGCGGTTAGAACAAACTCCACGCAGTAACACAGCCTACACTATTATCTCTGCGAATAGAATGCATGGCTTTAATTTCCTAATATCCATCTCTAAATCCACACTGCCGTGAGACCATATACTACAAAAGATAAAATAAAATTCATTTATTAAGGTTATATCATACTAAAACGTGTAAACAAATTCAAATATGGCGGTGTCAGTAACAGGGTTTACAGTTGACAATAGCAGTTTACGTAACTGGTGTTCCCATTCATCAAAACATGTTTAACTCCGCCCAGTATCCACCATGCCACTGGTTTTTGAATAATTATGACGTCACCAGGGCAAACGGGTTCTTGTCGTCGAAACCGATCTTATGGACTTTAACATTATGAATTAGAAAAAGTATTCTAGTTTCATTTTCCTTGGAATAATATGGACGTTCATGGGCCGGGCTTGGGTTGTTACGTGTCGCTGGCTAAAGGTAATTTTGGTAGCGAGCATGACTGATTTTATAGACAGCTGAATATAGGCGACTCACTAAAAGAAATAGACTATAATACGTTGCCAGCCTGCCCGTAAATCAGGCAGAAGTTCTTTGGGGAATTGGCTTTGCCATTGATTACCTGGAACTTCCATTTTGGTTGACGGCTTGTATACGAATGTTTAGTTTGACTCCAATATTAACAATTTTGATCTGAAATGCTTTAGGTGGGACAGCTTCCACAGAGCCCCAAGTCAAATAATACAGCACAAGAACCTCCTAGGATAAAAGATACAAGGGAACGGCAGCAGGGGATGTGAAATGCGGCGCAATGTGTCGGGGATGAGTCGGGAACATGCGCAGGGCCAGACTGCATAAGAACGTTACAATGGCATGCACGGTAAGGCCAGAACAGTGCCGACAGTGTGACAAATGGTCACACCTAATCTGTGAAATCCAGCATGCTTAGTGTATCAGTAGAACTAACGCGCTCCACGGCCCTGTCTTACCTGGACACGGGTGGAGGTTACATCCCTGGTTCTCTGTCGTACTTCCATGACAGGGATTACCCCCGTACCTCTGCCCCTCACACACCCGACCCCTCTCCTGATTCCCGCCCCCACAGGTCACCGAACAGACGGACCAGGTAGACCAGGGGCTCCACACTCCGTTCACTACAAGCAGTATGTGTAATGGAGGTTGAATAACTTTGCTTAATTGATTTTCTGTTTCAGGTTACGCATAAACTTTTTTGTACACCATTTTAGGTAGGTACATTTGACATGGAATTATTTGCATGGGGCTCACCACCTACCTACCTTAACACTTATTTACTTATTTCACGACATACTCAAGAATATTTCAATTATACGACGGCGGTCAGCAATATGGTGGAAGGAAACCAGGCTGGCGAGAAACTCACGACCATCCACAAATTACTGACAGACCTTCTCACGTACGGTCGGAGAGGAAGCCAGCATGAGCTCCTACTTTAATAACAATACCAAGGACTTCGATAACACTAGCGGTACACTACCGATGTTTGTTACAAGAATTTATCACTCACATAACGGCTGTCAGGTTTTTATTGTTGCAATTGCAACAGTAAATGATGAAGAACGGTGATGCCCAAGTCCAGTAACGCGAGTCGATAATCATTTTAAAGTCGTTGCAGGCTCCCAAATAAAATGCATGCTACAAACTGCAGGAAGCGATTGAATGTATTTATATTTAGATTTAACTCGGAATTTTTCGCTTATAAGGTTAGGTAATATAAGGAAGATAAAATAACAGTGTATTATCCCAGCTGAATTGACAATATAGTTGCACTGGAGACCGGGGCTTAAATTATGTGCATTCATTTTAAAATGTTCATCCTTTGCATTTGTGTATACTCGCAGTGGCTGTGTCCCCCTACTCAGACAGGCAGCCGCAATTAGTTGTATTTATGTACAAAATAACAAATTCTTACCAGGGCAATGATGGGTGTTACACTCCTGTGTTTCTAAAGTCGGACCGGAACAGTTGGCTCCGCCATGTTTACTTGGGAAACATTCACGCATGCGTGTCCGAGAACCATTCCCACAAGACACTGTGCAATCTGACCAATCAGACCAAGGCAACCAAAAGCCGTCCACTACAAAACAAAGCGTGGGTTTAGAAAAAAGCATAAAGTTTTGAATACATTTTATGTAATATGGTCTACAAATATATTTGAGTCTGGTTAAAACCTTGAAATATCTTGAATTATATTGCGTCTGGAGATTTTATGAAGTCGAACCAAGTATTTTTCATTTCAAGATTAACTGGAAATCCTCATATGGACATTTTGGTCAGACGAGCACAGTTAGTTCACATATGTGTTGTTTTAAGTCTAGATATCAGCAGCAGTGCCGCGTAAATACAAAAGCTAGAGACACCAGTTCTTGTTAGGTGACAATCAACCATTCTGTAATATTTGTGCAAATGAAAAATAAGTTTGAGTTGCAATTTACAAACACCCATTAAACGTAAACTTTACAAACACCTGTTGACCGCACACTTTAGAAACATGTGTTAAACGAACGATTAACGAACACTTGTTACACATATACTTTGCAAGCTCATACTGAACGTACACGTTACTAACACGTTGAACATACACCTTACAAAAACGTGTTGAACATAAAAGGTGACCACATGCGTGAGGGAATGGGGGTTCCCATCGGATAGGGCTGGGCATAAGGTATGCCCCAATTGACGACTTATTTATGTTTTCGTACATTTTTTTACATCTTAAATCATGTGATTTTAGGCAATAACGCCTTTCTGCAATGTTTTCTCCACATGATACCATCGCGCACGCGGGACAGTATTGTGCTAATGACTATTTTCTACATCACACATCACAATCTCGAAACAACCCTGTTTTCCCTAAAAGTCCCAGATACTGATGCTTCGAATAAGAATCCGGTTTACAGTTTTATTTGAAACCATCAATAAGAACAGGTCTTGAATTCTTACGGTGTATAAAAACCAATTCCATGAACGGATTAAACCTGTAATAGACATACACTGTGCCTTTTCAAATGTAACTTGTTCCAGCCTTCCAGCTGTCGACATTGACTCGTCGTACAAACAAATACAATAGTAATATCTGTTTGTCCAAATCTAAGAATATGTGACACAACAGAAGCAATCACCTGGACACGGTTGTGTGTTACACTCCTGGGTTTCACTGAATGCTCCGGAACAGTTCGCTCCGCCATGTTTCCCAAGGTTACAATCACGCATGCGTAATTGAGAACCATTTCCGCACGATACAGTACACAATGACCAATCAGACCACGCCAACCAGAAACCGTCAGCTGAGACAAAAAGTTACAATGAATTCAGATCTGATACTGCTGATGTGGCAAAGAATGAAACGACGGCAAATTGATAGCGGCTAAATATAAACTGGGCAGTTCAAAATGGACTATTTTATATGAATTTTCTGCCATATTAGTTAGATGTTCATAAAATAAGAAATATTTGTCACCTGGGCAAGGATGTGTATTACACGCCTGTGTTTCTCTACTGGACCCGGAGCAGTTCGCACCGCCATGTTTGCCAGGGTTACAACCACGCATTCGTACTTGAGAGCCATTACCACAAGACACTGAGCACATTGACCAATCAGACCATTCCAACCAGAAACCATCAACTAAGGTGAAAGACAAAATTCTCAGTTAACCGTTCGGCTAAATACGCATAAAATGATGGAAGCGTTTTTTGGCACTTCTTTTCAGTCGCAAACAGCAGCTGTCTACAGGTCTTTCTATCTATAGATGTGTCGATGGGTCAAATTTGTGATATTCTATTTTTTACCATGGCCATTGACTTGGCGAGGAGTAATTAAAATATAATCTATTTCACTAATACACTATTAGTTTGTGATGTTAAAACTCCCTAATTAATGTTTACAGTTATTAATTTCTCTTTATAGTTAGATGAACTAAATACACACCCGTCAGCCACTGGGAAAGCATAAAAAAGTAAATCACCTGGACAAGAATGTGTGTTACACTGTTGTGATTCACTGGAAGATCCTGAACAATTAGCGCCTCCATGTTTACCAAGGTTACAGTTTTGCATGCGCACCTGGGACCCAGTTCCACTTGAAGTTGTGCAAACTGACTAGTCGCACCACGATAACCAGAAGCCATCAACTTAAACCAGATAAACCTGAGAATATTTCATTTGCTACTTCCTCACAAATGTGTCATTATTATATTTATTTTATAGATATATAAATGCATGTTGTCTGTTATATGAGCGTTTAAACTAATTACATTATATGTTTCAAATGCTATGCTATGCCCCCAACACAGAAGATTTTGAAAAAAAAAATTGTTAAGCAAATCAAACTTCTGTATTAACCAAGAATAACTCAAATTACTGCCCTCAGCTGGTTAGCGCGCTGGCGCAGCGTAATGACCCAGGAGCCTCTCACCAATGCGGTCGCTGTGAGTTCAAGTCCAGCTCATGCTGGCTTCCTCTCCGGCCGTACGTGGGAACACCTGCAGCATGGTCGTGGGTTTCCACCGGGCTCTGCCCGGTTTCCGCTCACCATAATGCTGGCCACCGTCGTATAAGTGAAGTATTCTTGAGTACGGCGTAAAACACCAATCAAATAAATAAATAAATCAAATTATTGCCTATTACTAAGTATGGGACTGTCTTGTACCGATACAATTTATAACGTTGCTTATTCTAAACTAACAACATAAATCGTTTGGAGCTGGGCTTTTCGACTTTTTGCACAAAAAATAACTGTATAACGTCTAGAAAGAGCAAACTGATTTAATCTAATGAACATGTAAGAGCCACATCTTAGTTGATGTTTATTTTGGGGCAATTATGCTGTCAGGATACTGGATAAACACCTAGTTCATAGTTTCCTGTTGTGGGTATGCAGGCCCAACGGATTTACTTTACTGCAAGTTCCTAGCCATCGGCGGTACAAACGCAATGGCTGCTCCAATGATTTTCTAATATCTGGAATTTCATCGCATTTTTAATGCTTGTATGGGCGTGTTTGAGGTTCCAAAAGTCATGCTTATAGTTTATGCACGAACAAACTGCGTTACTGGCACAGTTGTAACTACCATTTTATTCCTTTAATTTTATATATTTATTTATTTGATTGGAGTTTTACGCTGTATTCAAGAATAATTTTCACATAATAATGTACTCCAACTCTCTGCACATGTGAATGGTTGTAGAATAAAAACACGTGTCTTAAATTTTGTCACAAATGAAGGATATACATAAATAATCACCTGGACAAGGATGTGTGTTACATTCCCGAGTTTCATTAAACGATCCGGAACAGTTCGCACCGCCATGTTTCCCAGGGTTACAAACACGCATGCGCACTTGAGAACCATTACCACATGCCTCGGTACACATTGACCAATCCGACCACTCCAACCAGAACCCGTCTACTATGAAAGACACACAAAGAACAGACTGTCACCCCACGGATTTAGTTGTTTTAAGCACTGATTTTCCCATGTGAATGACGCACAGGAAGGGAAGGAAACTCGATGGGCGTTAGGGAATAATCCCTGTAAATAAGTTTTACAACTAAATTTATCAGTATATCTACACTGCAGCATGGAGACTAAAAATTTATTTTCACTCGACTAGTCGAATTCGGCGGGTAGAGTCAGTCGACAATCTCATATGGTGTGAACGCGGCATCAGATGTGTCAGATGAAGTGTGCTTCTAGCATTATTGTTTTGGTTAACTTGCTAAGATGAGTCAAATGTAGTGTGCTGTTTGTGTTGAGTCTTACGTGACTCGGTAAGATGGGTCAAATGTAGTTTGCTTGCTACGTTGTATCTAGAATGGCTTCTATCTCTTCTTCGCCCTAGACCATATTCGTGTTTCTAAACAGCTGGTCAACAAACCCATTTTCATTTTGCATTACCTTAATCTATTATATTTCTAATTAAGACGAGACAGTACATGGGAAGGTTTTCAGTAGCCTGTGGATACTTCTCACAGAAGTAGCAACCGTCCACAGTATTGGCAAATGCCATTTGTATAGTTTGTGCATAGAGTCGTAATGGACACTGACCAATTCACAGCCACTAGGACAATGTGCAAATGCCATGCCAAAAACAAGAAAGAACTAATTGAAATACAACAATACAGACGCGTGGATGTAAAAAAATCTACAATGCCACTACCGGCATCATTTAGAAGAGTCTAAATGTTTCACATAGCGCTGAATTCAGTCGTAATTATGAATTGCCGCTGAATACACCAGTGAACAAAGTGAAAAGTGCAAATATAATTAAAAGCTTCGTAAGTGTATACAAGAAATGTGTCAACTGCTAAGAACATAAAGTAAAATGCGATTTGGTCCTTACCTGGACAAGGATGTGTATTACACTCTTGAGACTCTAAAGAGTCACCAGAGCAATTGGCTCCACCGTGTCTTCCGGGGACACAGTCGCGGGTGCGCTCTTGAGATCCCACACCACAGGGCAAGGTACAAGGCGACCAATCAGACCACTGCCACCAATAACCGTCCACTACAAAGACAGAGAAAGAAAAGCAAACTGTTTGAGGCTATTCGCATTTATCTCTCAGAATGTAGCCAAAGTAGTGTCCAAATAACAATAACAATATAATATAAAAGTCTACGGCATAGAGAGTACTATCAGAATACAAGAATTCTTGTACCAGAGAGTGCTGTTGTTGGCAAACTGGTCACCCGTAACGGGTAAATTCCGGCCTCTTGTCAGTTTACCTCATTTAACATTAGAAAATTACACGCCCCCTAGCATCATGGCTTAAGAGCTCCGCTTCACGGTAAGACGTAACATCACAAGTATGTCTCATCCAGTATAGCCAGTGCCACTGTAACACCACTAAAATGGCATTCCACTCATAAAAGTTAATTCACATGACAAAGCTGCACGAATTAGCTACCATTACAGAAATACGGCATTACTAAATCTAATGATAAGAATGACTACTTGATGAACAAGGCAAGAAATATCAGGACAAGGCAGGTTTTGCTAGTAATATATCTCTCTCATATTGTAGCCATGTTTATCTAAGCTTGGCGCGTTGTCTCCCAATCTAAACAACGGTGTGTGCTTACCTGGGCAAGGATGGGTGTTACACTCTCTTGTTTCATTGGATGGTCCAGAGCAATTGGCACCGCCGTATTTCCCAGGATTGCACTCACGCATGCGCCCCTGAGATCCACTACCACACGGCACAGTGCACACTGACCAGTCGGACCACTCCAGCCAAAACCCGTCAACTGCAATGAATAGACAAATTTTTTAAATTCCTCGTATGTTTAGTGGTAATGTCTTGAAACTAAGCAGTCGCTACGATTTATATTTAGTCCCTTCAAGTTTTTGTGCCTAGTTGGTTAGCATGTCATCTTGGCGCAATGACCCAGCAGCCTCTCACAATGCGCTCGTGGTGATTCCAAGTCCAGCTCATATTGGATTCCTCTCCGGCCCTACGTGGGAAGTTCTGGCGACAACCTGGGGATGGTCGTGAATTTCCCCTGGGTTCTGACCAGTTTCCTCTCGCTGTAATGCTGGCCGCCGTCATATAATTGAAACATTCTTGAGTACGGCGTAAAATACCAATCAAACAAATGAATAAGCGTTCCCGTGCCATCACCAAAACTGCACAATGTAATTACTACCAAAGAGTGGGTGTAATAATTCATAAAATGGGCAACTTCAAAATAATGTCAACATGGTGATCGTTAGTTCGTTATACCTATGACACGACTAGTCTTCTGAATATAACAATGTTTGACGAATTACCTGGGCAAGGGTGTGCGTTACATGATACTGTATCTTGGGACACGCCTGTGCAGTTGATACCACCATGTTTGGCAGGATTACACTCCCGCATGCGCGTCTGGGACCCACTTCCACATGAGACAGTGCACTCCGACCAATCCGACCATTCCAGCCAGTAACCGTCCACTGAATGAAAAATCCAGTACAACCCCATGAAGTGAAGGACACATAAAAGGTTAAGTGAATACACTGAATAAAAAATTCAAACATTTTAGTCTAAAATTTATTTCAGCTTCATTTAAACATATGAGAAACTTAGTCAGTGGAGCTACTGCAGGGTAAAATAAGACTGGACAATGATAAATTCATCTCTTGTCTGACCATTTTGATATGGTTTAATTGAGCAGTGTAATAATACATATTCTGTTTGATCACTCAGGTGATAATGGGATTAAAAGACACTAACCGACGTGTAAACTAATCACCGATGAATAAAGACAACTCACCTGGACACGGTTGTGTGTTACAGTCTGTCACCACCCCTGCTTCCCCAAAACATTCTTCACCACCATGACGAGGGTCTGTACAGTTCCTCTCACGTGATCTCCATCCGCCTCCACACGTAACAGTGCACTGGGTCCACGCCGACCACTGCTGCCAGAGACCGTTGACTGTTGGGCAGCACTGTCTACATTAGCTTGTGTGTCCCTACCGCTTCTGTTGTATTGAACTTTATGACATGTCTAAACCTCTATAGCTACTTGACCGGGGAGAGGGGAGATTTGGAAGTCTTGCCCTACCAACAGGAAAACTGGGGTGGGGACGGACAGAAGATGTCATGCTAACAACACAGAGGAAAGGCCAGTGTAGAGACAAAGTGGTGAGGGTATACAGATAGGTGGTGTCACAAACACACGCACAAGACAACAGAAAAATTCCATTGGTGGGCAAGTGCAGGATTAAACCTGGACCATTTACCTGCTGGGAAGGTTTTATAGGTTATGCGCTGTACTAAGCAAGGATAGGGGATGGGCTCTGGTCATCTACAGCCTAGTCTAGAGAAGCAGTTCTAGGGGAATGCGGTACAGTATGGGTTCTTCCGAGGTGGAATATGAATGTTATAGCGGAAGAACATTGTGATGAAATGCACTGAATGTAAAGCTTCATTGGTAAATATTAAAAGCTGAATAAGTCTTCCTGAAAATGGATTTATCACAAGTGTCTTAATCAGTCATATCTCTTAACGCATGTCTGTTAGCTTCTTTGGATCGCTATTAAATTAACGGAATGGATTGTGACGACCGCGTCACGATTTCAGATCTCAATTAACACCTAACCATCGTAAATCGACCTCGATACATTTGAAACGCACTGTTTTGTAATGAAAGATTCATGTGTAAGCTTTTGACAGTATGGTTGAGTACTATTTTATTAACAAGTGCTGAGGGTATCTAAGGAAGCTCTACGTATATAAACACGATTACAGGTAAACAGTCCAGGTTTTTAGAGACTTAGGGTGAGATGAAGTGTTAATGTGAGATTTAGGTAATGTCTGTACCAGGACAGGGAACGTTGGTACTACAAGCCTGGGTTTCTTCCGTCGCCCCACTGCAGGACACCGTGTCGACACAGATCCGGTATCTTCTGTGGCTGCCATCCCCGCAGGATACATCACACGCCTCCCAGGGACCCCAGTTGCCCCAAGTCCCGCTGCCTAAGAAGAAGGGTCGGGTCAATTAACGAGGCGCTTAGCACAATGCTAGGGTGTCATAGGAGAAACCCATCAAATGTTGTGCCCTTCCGCATTCTTCTGAATGTCCCCGCAGAATTCCAGATTTGGGGCGGGCCGTTTGGCTTAACCAAGACTCCATCCACAACAATGTTATTGTAAGTGACTCATGCTTGAAAAATTGAACATGACATTTAGACAAATGAAAGATAGGGAGACAAACTGGTGATTCACAACTTATTACAAGTCCATTAAGTTGGTGACATCATAGGTTTATCAACACAAATAAAAGAAATAAAGAGCATCGAGCAAGACAAGCATGCTATGACATTTACATTGTGAAAAGCTTATATATGCCACTGCACTGAAACCCATTCATGGATTGAACGCCGACTACACACATAAATCCATAGTTTTGAAAACGATTCACAACATCATGGTAACAATATACAAACATTCATCATGCACTATTCGCAACAACATAGATTCTCACCAACATGCATTCTCAACAACACAAATTTTCAACAGTAATAAACATGGAGGAAAAACCAAAGATTACTAGCAGGGCAACTACACTTAGACTAAGCTACTAATATACTAATGTTCATACAGCTAAGCCAGGCAAGCAAATATTATAAATATTTCAAATACCTTTTGCCATCATTATAACTTATTTCTCTTTAAACCTCTCTCGGAATATAAAAGATCGTTCCTAAATGTCTCTCTCTCTACACAAATCATTCCTGAGATGAGAGAAAAATAGGCGGAGAGAGCTCCATCACAAGGAATGCAGGAAATATGTTATATGTGACAAAGCAGAGCACCAATACTCCGCTATACAGCCAAACAGACATGTAATATGTAAAAAACAGCACTAAACTGGCACCACGACCTCAAGGAAAGACAGCCACGAGCATTGCATAACTTATATTATAGTTTATTGTTATTGTGGTTATATAAAGTCTACAAACAGTGAAATAACGTTAATATTACAACTTGGTCCATATAGTAGTTCATAATTACTCTAAGAACAAACTTTGGTTTAGGTTGTCCAAACACAATATAAATTTTCATAATCAATCATAAATCTCGTGACATCTTTGAAGATTTTGCGGAATGAGTGTTTCAGAAAAGATAACATTCTAACCCAAAAAGTTTGGCTCTTATACTCTACTCCAGAAACATTTGTGTTTACATACGAAATGTCATTTAGATACTTCATACATGTTTTGTCTTCTAGTATCATGGCGGTTAAACTTGAGGTCGTGAAAAGTGAGAAGCTGCTGCGCAAAGCGTGACTGACTACGCAGTTACCTGGACAGGGCGGCTGGGTACACGCCCGCTGTTCGATCCCGGGGCCTGCACACGGCTCTCCTCCATGTAGAGTCGGGGGAAGGTCACACATGCGGGTCCGTGTTTCTATCCCGGTCTCACACGTGACGGAACAAGTGCCCCATGACGTCCACATGTTCCAATCACCGTCCACTGAAAGACGGAACCGCGTCACAATTCATCAACATTCATAGGGGCTGAATTTTCCATACAAATAAACACCATGAAAACAGACTAGGAAGTAATCTAAAGTATGGATAAACACTATTTAAATGAAAAGTTTATTTATTTATTTGACTGGTGTTTTACGGCGTACTCAGGAATACTTCACTTATATGACGGGGGCCAGTGTTATGGTTTGTGGAAACCGGTTAAAGGAAAAAAAGAAGTTTACAAATTCGCATATATAAATCACGCAAAGCACAAAAATTTAATTGCCATTCTATCAATCCAACTTAGATCTGCCTTACTTGCTGTAGAAGAAAACATCATTGCGCCTTAGAAAAGCTAAATTTAACGTATTCCTAGAGTAAATGTAGGCTACCGATGTCAAAGTGAAACCAAACATATCGATGGAGGAAAACGTCCAGCCGTACTTTTTATCTTTACCTTCGGGTTTCTTTCTAACAAGGTAGGCCAACGACAAAACTATGTGGGTTTTACGAAAAATATATGCAGAAACATTCAAAGCATAGGCCTACGTTTGATGGAGCGCTCAAAACGTTTCAATGCGATCTTGCCATACGCCAGGTTAAAGCATAGCGCTGTGGTGGGGCTAGAGTATAATAAAGCTAACCCTAGAATTGCACTGTCAGTAAACACGTTCTAACTATTCATTTGTAGAATACAGTTAGCAGTAGACAGCAACTGAAGGATGAGGACGTCGCGGGAGTTAATTCCTCGATTCCGCTAGTATACTCACCCTTACACTTCACCCCGGCAGCAATGCCTCCTGCACACTCTGTGGTAGCGCTCCACACGCTGTGACGACAGCCCTGGATTTTACGTCCGGTAGTCGGACAAGAAACGTCTGACAGAGTTATCGTTCCTGTACCCATTCCATACCGCCCATCTGTAACCACTGGGTGTACACAAGAGAGACATTTTTGTGGGTACTTCTTGTTATTTGGTGGCTGTTAAGGTATCAAAAGTCTAAGTTCTGAGTGAGTGAGTGACTGATTACAGGGCTGATTAAGTGGCTGATTGATTGATGTAGTGTGAGAATGAAGACAGCTATGTGATTGACGAAATTTTAATGCTCTGAACTGAGATATTGGCCAGATGGCCAAGGAAAAGTTGTCGATTTCTGTAGTTAGTGTTTTCAGTATGTTAAATACGTGAGTTAGCAGTACGCATCTAGCTTTACCTTCACTGGCAGCGGAAAATCCCATCTGTCGGCACGCAGTATTGGCAGCATTCAAATCCCATTTGTCAGCACAGATAGAACCCCACCTCTCGGTGAGATCATTAAACAATTCAATTCGTCCTTCTCCAAACGTCGGTCCATCCTGTAGACGGACTGGGGCTGTGACCACAACAATAAGACATTCATACGTTTGACGTAGTGATATTACAGATCCAATATCTTTTGTCTTACCTGTGTATGTCTAAAATTCCCTCTAAGGACTCCATCTCTATTGAATCAGGAGACCTGAAGACTTGAGAGGACAGGTTTTCTTTTAATTTAACAGATTGCTAAACCCAATAATCATGTATCCTCACCTTTTTTCCTTGATTGTTTCCTGACGCTGTACTCATGAATATTTCATTTATATGACTACTGCCATTATCATTTTTCGTCTATAAGCTGAATGATCTCTCACCTGAATATGCTGAGGTGAATTACGAAAACTATTACGGATGAAAAATGAATGATGAAGTTCTCAAAGGTCACTGCTCTACATAATTGTGACGGTGTATCTCTGTATGCAACTAGCTTTCTGCTTTCACATCAAACTGGCACATCAGTGCGTTTACTGCTACAGACGTCACAGTAGAATGTATTCAACATTTTCTGCTTGACGACATAGTCACGACAACTGGAAATACAGATTTAAACCCTGTATTGAGTTTAAGGGCGGTAAAACTTCTCATTTATAAATACCTGTACAAGTTTGTAACTAACTAAACACGCGCTGAAACATGGCATTTCTTGTCGAATGTGCAGGTAGAGTAAATTACATATAAGGGTAAGGGGTATACCACCCGAAACTACCACTGTTTCAAAAAAAAATGTATACAACGAATGTGACGCCAGTTTACCTTTACAATCAATGCCCTGACAATACCCGGTCTGGTTCAACGGCCCCATACAGAAGCGATCCACCCCGGGGGTTCCGCCGTTCGAGCAGGTCCGAGTCCGTGTTCTGAGCCCTTTGCCGCACGTGGTTTCCGTGGAACAGACGCCCCAGTTCCCCCAGTGGTTCCAGCCTGATGGCAACATCATCATAGTAATACTATACTATTGACCTGTTCTTCGCACCCTTTAAATTTTAATTTCACTTCCAATGGAGCGATTTCATGATAAATGCAAAACTATTTTTTTTTCCTGTGTACTTATACACTTCCTCTATATGATGACTTTTAAGTAAATAAATTGAGGAAACCAGAAATAGCAAAGAGGAAGCAACGTATAATCAGACATCATCCGGTGGAAACGAAACACATTCCGGAGAAAATCAGATATATAGTTTCGGAGGAAACAAGACATATAGTTCGGGGGAGACATAACCATAAGGAAACCACTGCATCTTGATAGGTGCCTTACAAAATGACAACAACTTGAATGTTCTAATACATGCATTATGAATACGGTTTTGTTGACTGTCCAATGACCATCAATTGACACGTGCGTGACGAAGCTCACAATTTTTCTTAGAAAGAAAACTCCAAAAATGAAACTCATATAAGAAAATACTTCTGTGTATTGGCGTCAACTTGAACCATTATCACGAATGTTCTCACAGAAAGAAACATGGAGGGTTATACAGATATTTTGTGGTGTTTTGTGGTCTTTCGTCATATGCTTACATCATGCTTAGGTCATGCTTACGTCATACTGTACGTATGTTTATCACTGTATGCGCACTATGCGGGAATCTTGTACAGTTGGAAGAATAGAACTCAGTGTGTTAACTTGTACATCCGCCTACCTTGCCTAACTACTTAATTACTTCATATCTATCTTAAGGATATACCATAAAATGATCATGTATTTACTGTAGTCCAAATACCTGACGCCAAGGACAACATATATTTCGTATTGGGATTGCCATTGGCAATTACTAATAACAACCTCTAGTTCGGATTAGTATTTACTACTACTGGAAAATAATTATGTCTTGTGAAGCTTTAAATTCAGAGATTTTTTCGTACTGGTAAATGCAAAACTAATCTGGTTTGTTTCTTAATACTGCATACCACCTAAGGATTTCATTCAGATGATCCAAGAATTGCATCATTGATATAAGGCTCAATAATTACTGTCATAATTGCCACTGATAGTCTTTCGTCACATATTTCGTTTATGTCATTCAGAAGACCTCACAGCCGCGAAAAGTAAGTTACAGTCTTGACTTACGCGGACACTCCTGGTCATCACATTCCTCTACGTCTGTGTCCTTCCCGGGGCATCGCAAGGAGTCCGTGACCTTTTGAGTCTGTCCATCCATACACTTCCGGGTTCGCAGTCTCCAGCCTAAACCACAAGTCACGGAGCATGCGCCCCAGTTCGTCCACGCGCCCCAATAAGGCCACGGTACTATAAAAATATAGATCAAGAATAGATCAACAGTACGACAATAATAACAATATCATTCAGGTATAACCTACAATGTCATAAATTATTGGTTTAATCAGCTTTAGGGGTAGAGGAACCCGGAAAGCCTGGAGGAAATCTCCGTCTTTCACCAGGAGCTGATGGGCCGCTGCTAGAACTACGCGTTAGCGAAATGAACCAGCAAATGTCCATCGGCCTATTTTAAAATATGAATGAAGCGAATAAAATCTAGGCATTAATCTAGAGATATTCCTGAGTGATAAAAGATTTATGTGGTGACAGGACGCACCTTGAGTTTGACAGTGGTCTCCCGCCCATCCCTGGACGCACACACAGTGGAAGATGTCGGCCCCCTGAGAGTCAGTCGTCTCTATACACTGTCCTCCATTCTCACAGGTCACGCCCGTACATAAGCCGAGAGCCAGCTGAAACAGGTGTCAGAGTATTTGGATAATAATGCAGTTTTATACTTAGTTTAATAGCTTGGATAAATATACGCGTTGACGAAGATCAATGCACACAATGATTTAAGTATTGCGTATTGAAAGCTCCAGCAATGGTTTTAGTGACTCCAAGCACTTCCGCTGTTATCATACCAATGCCATTGATATATAGACCGTTACCATACGAGTATAGACCATTGCCAATGGTAAATAGGACCTTAGCAATGGTATATAGACAATTATCGTTGGTATGCAGACCATTTCTAGCGGTATATAGACCATTACCTTTAGTACATAGACCATCACAATTGACATGCAGACTATTACAATTTCTACACAGACCATTTTCATCGGTATACAGATGATTACCATCTGTATAGAAACCATTATCACTGGTACACAAACCATTATCAATGATGTGTAGACCATTACCACTGGTAAATAGACCATTACCATTTGTTTACAGACCATTACCATCTTCATACAGACCATTATCATCAGTATATAGACCATTACCATTGGTATATAGACCATTATCATTGGTATATAGACCATTAGTTTTGACATATAGACCCTTACCATCGGTATACAGACTATTACCATTGGTGTACAGGTCATTGCAATTGGTATATAGACCACTACCAACGGTATATAGACCATTACCATCAGTATATAGACCATTATCATTGGTATATAGACCATTAGTTTTGACATATAGACCATTACCATCTGTATACAGACTATTATCATTGGTATATAGACCATTAGTTTTGATATATAGACCATTACCATCGATATATAGACCGTTATCAACGGTGTATAAATCATTGCCACTGGTATACAGACCATTACCATTGGTGTTCTGTTGACCATTGCCATTGGTATATAGACCATTACCACCGGTATAACATTATCATTGGTATATATGATATTACCGATTATCAAAACCAATCAACAAACTCATGTACTGATTTCAAAGGCTGTATGCAACATTTGCAGGCCAGGGAACCTTAACCCAGAGCTATAAGGGGATAATAGTGAAAGATGCTTGCGATAAAATGTCGTGGAGCTGCTTCAGTGGTCTAATGGTTAGAACATCCGTCTCTAAGTCGGGATTCCTGATATCAAACTCGGGTAGAGTCATGCGAAAGACTTTAAAAAAAACTTGTTGCTGCCTCGCTTGGAGGTCTGCACTGTGGGGTTAGAGCAAGGAAACATGACTGGATGGCCCGGTGTCGGGGTAATGTGACTGGTTGGGGTATCATGTCTATTGTTTTCGGCATGATATACTTCAGTGTCGGAAGCACTTTGACAGCATGGACTTTGCCACAAGGAGGCGCAATATTTGTACATAAACCTCCTCGTCGTTATATGACTGAAAAACTTGTTGAGCACGACGGTAAACTCCAAACATACATACACACATACATATATACATGAAAAAGTCATTGCAAATAATGGACGATAGACTGCCCACACACATGTGAAACAGTAACAGCAATACCAGTATTAAAATTTAAATTCATTTCGATTCCTTTTTGGTTACAACTTTCGGCTAAAGTCCGTAAAAGCTTGGGGAAGTGTTTGAGCATGCGATTACATATATTTTGTACCGAGAGAAGACTTTGAGTTTAGTCCATCATGACTTGATGAAACAAGCTCCAGTTCTCGCCGCAGCCGGCCGGCCCCTGGCCAATAGCGTCATAGGTTCGAATCCAGCTCTCGCTGGTTCAGCTTCAGGTTTCAGTCAGAAGTTTTGTCGCGTTCCTGATGAAAGGCGCTGTTTGTCTGCTTACGACGGACGCAAACCAGGTCGTCTTATATATGAATATTTTTGGTTATATTGAATTCAACACCAAAGGAGTGTACTGGTATACGTAAAGTAGAAAGCACTCTCTATGGAATCCAGTTAGGGCCATCGTCGTACTATCGTACAATCGTACCGTTCCATCATCCGACGATCGAACGAAGCGATTGAACGTTACTGCGAATCAATGGAACGATACTGTACAGCCATGAGAGATGATGCGAAACAAAGCATTCATGGCTGAACTACTGTTCTGACTGCTTATTTCAAAGTGTTTGTATATATACCAACATTTCATTGGCATACGATCAAATCGAGAAATGCTCGATTTGTGTTACGATGACTTCCACTATAAACTAACACTGATATACATGTACCCCCTTCCAATTGGCCAAGTTCAGATAATCTTTCGATGGGGGCCTGTACTGACATTCAGTACTTCCACCAAAGCTGAATGTACAAATTTCCCCACTACAGAAAAAGGGACAATACTCTGTATTTGTAGCCTTTCTCGCACTAGTAAAAGAGTCGCTAATAAGATCCTCCATATGCATCCAGATTATTGTCTAAATTCAATACACTTGGGCTTGGCTCAAGCTCAAGTTGTACACATGATTACACCCAAATCCGTAAAGTTGTTGATAGAGAGACAGACAAATAAACGCTGGCGAAGTTATCATCTTCTAGGCAGGGGTAATTCCACATGTGTTTGAATCGTTGCTTAGAGCGACTTGTGGATGCTTTGTATGATAAATAATCTAATGTGGAAGGTGGTCAAAATTAGCGTGTGAATAATGCGATCTAATACGTTACTAATGGTGGATAGTTGCCCAGATTTTTAAAACATATATTTGTGAAACGTTTTCAGAAAATATTACAATCGGTTTAAGAAGACACTAGCTGATGATACAGGCAGCACTATTTAAGTGGTAAAATGAAGATTATACGCATGCTAGCTGAGAAATTGTCTAAAATGAAAGATAATGGCAGGGTGATTTTATATGGAATTCATTTAGAGCAGTAGTAACCTCCGACTCTTCTACTGAGTATATATCTAATTGTAAAAAATCGTTCTGTAATGCGCAAATCTGACTTACATTCTACGATATTAATCGGTTGGAAAAATACTGCGTGCAGTTAAAGGCTGACTTACTGGATCAATGGAGAATGCCTCCCGCTCATAGTACTCTGACGTGGTGTTCTTGCGCAGACTCGACGTCGGGACGTCAACGTGGCTCTTGTCGTTGAGGACACAGACTGCGGGATCGGACAGGAAGTTGTAGGACTTACACCGGTTGTCCTTTAGACAATCCATGGCGCACTGCGTCACCACAAAACGGTTCTGTGTCACCTGGAGCGGAACTACGTGGAGGAACATGTCCTTTGACGGATAGTCTATCTTTGCTTTGGTCCAATCGTACACTAGCCCTGAGGCGATGTTAAGCCAGCACAGACATATAGCAAGGCGGAAAAGACCATTTCCTGGGGGACATTCCATAGTGCCTCACACTAACGTTTTTGCAGTTTTTCTAGTAGCCTTGTACTGGCAGTTAAAAAGACTGGGCTGTATCGAACACCCTATTTTGCCCTTTTCAGGACTGGCAGCTTGCGATAGAAGAATTCGATACACGGGATGTATAATGTACAAACCCTTCGGCCTTCCAACTTTCCAGCACTGGAGTCAAACTCTTCCACTCTGCCAACTGTAGGATATGTTCGGTCAGATGCGGAATTTCCGACAGGGCTCTATCCGCCTGACTGATCACATAAACACAGGCGAGATACTAGACAAACATGCCATAGCGACGAGCTTGAAACGTAATTGCCGGCTTAATGAATAATTAAAATTTAATTAAGTCTTAAATGTGTGAAGAATCTATTCATCGGGTAAATAAATCGATTGATCTATAAAATGTATGTTGTTTATGTGTTCAATAGATGTGGTAATTGGAGGACAAAAGGTTAAAGAGGTCGTTCGACGGAAGTGGACCATTCTTACTGTTTGATATTACAAGTGCATGAGTTTTCCTGTCAACAGCAAGGGTTTCGTCTGACAAAGCTGTCGCATATTTAGTGCATTTACTGTGGCTCTGTGCGTCAAAACAGACATTCGTACACCAGCCGTCAACCAATAAGGACGTAAGGACGTCCCAGGTCAATAATCGCAAGGCCAATTCCAAAAACGACGCATAACACAAATCCCCAAAGAACTAATTCGTCTTCATTGCTTTATACGCCATCCGGAAGCTTCCTAACATGATTTGCTGGGGAGGTGCAGTCAAATACCTTCGTCTAAGTGTTAGGCCACGTCATCGGTTCTACACACACGGCATAAATTGTCTGTATATAGACAGGACATTGCGTGTCAGCAGGCGCTAACAGACTATGTTAATCTACAGTCTTTATTAATTATTCAAGATAAGTCGCGTACTGCATCAGAGCCTTTGCACACATTCCCCAATAACAGTATAACACTGGATTAAGCCACGTAATGAGTTAACACAGGATCGATATAGAATTAATTGCATTGTTTGTTATGCTAAATCTCTTTGTACGAAAAACAGTTAATTTACGAGCTAATTGTGAGCAAACTCTCCTTCAAATCGTCTTTGTTCTTGGGTTGAGCATGTGCAAGAAGAGTGGAAGAAGCTTGTTTCTTTCTTTATTTATTTATTTATTTATGAGTGTTGCTTAACGCTAGAATAAAAAAAAATTCCACTTTTACTTCTACATAGAGTTTATTGGGTATTTGCCTATGTGTGTGCGAATGTGTGTATATGTATGCGTGTATATGAATACGTGCATGCGTGTGTATATGCGTGTATATGAATGCACGAGTGCGTGCGCGTGCGTGGGTATGTCCTTGTAAAATTTATTCCGCAACCCCTTTCCCGATCGATTCACTTGGCGGATGTATTGCTGAGGATTAAAGAGACTGTACGATCGATTATTGAAACATTGCGTATTGTGTATGCAAATTCTAACAAACAATAACGCAACGTTGTTAGCTTTTACATGCTTCCTCCCCAATAACTGTGTTATAGATGATGGATAACATATGAAAAAGACATTTTACACGGTGTGATAGATATGGCTTATTTTCATTGGGCACTGCATTAGTGTGTACAAAACGAGTAGACCCTCCTAGGTTACCATCTCGGAAATCGGACTCGAGTGGGCTACTGTCTTTAAACAAGGCTAGCGCCGGAAGGTCGTTGCACTCTACTAGGCTTAATCACATCATAGTGACGTTTAATGACTAGATCGACGTGTAAAGTTTTTTCAAAAATTTCTCACATATTAGATTGTCAAGTTAAAAAAGGCGAAAGCAACAAGTTAAAAGATTTAACTGTTCCAATTATCTGCTAACATCTGTCACGTGGATATACTTACCTATTATTGCTTCTACACACAGGTCGGTCCAAAGTTCATTTCTTCCCTGACACGTTTATTAAAGATAAGCATCGAAAGTAGGTCAAAACGTCGCGATTAGTTTAGCCATTGAGCTTGGAGACGTGACTAAACTATTATTTTATCCTGGAATAGACACAGAGTGAGTAATCTTCTCAGCGAAAGAAGTGCAGTGGATGATGCAATAAAGTTTGCATCAAAAATTCCAAATAGAAGGAAATTCAAGGGGAAGAAGTCTGAATGAGGTCAGAATTTACGCCTTGGAAGAGAATGAGGCGCAGTTTCAAACGACGACACGAGTCAGCATGATTGCTGATGTCTGATAAGAGATCTACAATCAGGTGTGGTGTGAAGATCGTGGGTCAGTTTTCCGGACCGTTACTCATGTGTACTTGTCAACATGGCACGGATCTGTTGGAGTCAGCTAGTCGTCTATATCCTCACCGTACAGTCAGGTAAACTCTAATCAGGCAGGTAAACTCTAATCAGGCAGGTAAACGCTAATCAGGCAGGTAAACGCTAATCAGGCAATTCTCGTGTGTCTGCCTATGTTTAGAGGCATTATCTGAAGAAAATTCTCAGTTCATTCATGGAAATATTTGGGGTAGGCCTATACTGAAGTTCTTCATCAAATATTTTTTTTAATTCCCTATCACCATTTTGGAGAAGGGATATTTTTTGAGGGATATAAGTTTGTTTTGTCGGCTTCATTTGCATAAAGTAACACTGTTCTATAACAAAAATGCGTTGTAAATATCCGTCTTCACATAAAATGATCTATCTGGTAGAAACAGATTGCGCTATCTTATACAATGACGTTTCTGGTGATTTGCATTGCAGTTTCCTTTACTTGTGGATTTTTGTTAGACAATGAGCAGGGTTTAAATTCCAGTGCACTCCCTGGAAATACGACAGGTAAGTAGGTAGTCTGTACACATCCCCAGCTAAGACACCTATAATAGTCACCTGCTTCACTGAGACGTTTTACCGAAGGCCAGTAAGCCGCACCGCCCGAGCCATTATATTGATAAAGGGTCAACCAGTCGTTGCACTATCCCCTTCATCCTGAACGCCAAGCGAGGAAGTTACAACTTCCTCTTTTAAGGTCTTACGCGTGACTCGACCCGGGATTGACCCTTGATCTACCCCTCCCAAAGCGGACGCTACCGACTGTGTAGCAGCAAAGTAGTCATATATGTCTCCACACGGTTCAATACCACCTGGTCCAATATAAATGTAGCCAGTCATCCAGTCCCTCATAAAATTGCAACATCTGTTTCAGCAGACTTGTAAGCGAACATCTGTAAACAAAACAAAACGACCGTGCCCAATGTTAGTGTGAGCAATTGATTGTAGTACAGCGACATACGGTTCAGTTGGTATTGTACTAAACCAGTCATAGGCCTATGTATCTGCACATAATACATAACCACCTGTGCTGTATGAGTGTAACCAGTCACAGGCCTATATATCTGTACATAATACATAACCACGACCAGGTTGTTGAGCATGAGCTGGACTTGAACTCACAGCTGCCGCATAGGTGTGAAGCTTCTGGGTCATTACGCAGCGCTAGCGCGCTAATCAGCTGAGCCACGAAGGCCCCCATAATACAGTGATGTCTGTCCAGTTTAATAGCTTGATGGTTAAACAGTCTTATGAATATATACATATACCTGTAAGGGCACAAACGGCCAATTTATCTGCATGTACACAAAGCAAAATCACATCAGCTCAAGCTGGCTTCCTCTCAGGCAGTACGTGGGAAGGCCTGTCAGCAGCCTGCGGATGGTCGTGGGTTTCCCCCGGGCTCTGCCCGGTTTCCTCCCACCATAATGCCGCGTAAAAGACCAAACAAATAAATAAATAAAAAAAACAAAAAAAAAACAAAATCACATGGTTCAGTATAAGACTGAAATATAGCGTCGCCTTCTTAAACAGGTCTGGATGTTAATTATTCCGATATCTTTACACAAAAATGGTATTCAGATAACCAGTTATCTATAAGTAATGCCTGTACAATACAAAGAGGTTGACTGAGGTATTAGTCTACATAGCAAGTCCTTGATATAGTTTATAGCTATATTCAATACAGTTTGGAGAATCAATTCCAGAATTACAGGCCTAATAGGGCAGCACCGAATTACCTCCCTTGAGGTCACTCTCCCATTTAAGAGGTGCGTTTGTAGCAGTAAGATGTGGTTAGATGGGACCCCAGAAAATGGCTAACGGCTAGTATCGAAGTTAGTTGAAGACTAGCTTTAGGACATATTTTAATTTGGTAAACCCGTGTGGAAGTCCAGGTTAAACACTATGCATTTTTTAAATCCATTCGGAGGCAATTCAAAAATCCTGACACTAAGTAAATTCCACTGACAGCTTCCACCGCGAATTCTGTCAAATGTTATATATTCTACCTGAAAAATATCAACTGCATTTTAGATCTCTGCATTTCTGCGACTCCCAAAGACTGATATCATGCTTTCAATCACATTCTGTTATCTAGAAAATATTTGTCATTGTCGTGAATGGGGCCTCCGTGGCTCAATTGGTTAGCGCGCTAGCGAAGCGTGATGACCCAGGAGTCTCTCACCAATGAGGTCGCTGTGAGTTCAAGTCCAGCTCATGCTGGCCGTAAGTGGGAAGGTCTGCAAGCAACCTGCGGATGGTCGTGTGTTTACCCGGGATCTGCCCGGTTTCCACCCACCATAATGCTGGCCGCCGTGGTATAAGTGAAATAGTCTTGAGTACGGCGTTAAACACCAATCAAATAAATATGTAAATCATTGTCGTGACATAACGTACATAGTGTATGCCTTAATAGGCGTGGTCCCACTTCTCGTAATTTCAGGTCTCAAAAACAAATCCCGCGTTAGGTCCTAGTGGCCGGGGTGTTACGAGGAAGGTACATCAGAGCAAGCTGATGTAAGTTATATTGACAAATATCGAAAAGTTCAATGCGTTTATCCGCACTATGCCGGTACACATGTATGTTAAACGTCAGTCAACCAGGGTATGGTACTGTTCTTAAGTTTTATTGTCTCTAGGCACTGAGGTCCCTGATTACATCAACAAGACAGTGTGCTATGACAAGCTCGGCTGTTTCAGCAATATTCCGCCTTTTGACAACGGGGCCTCCCTGTTGCCCCTCTCCCCAAACGAACTAAACACCACCTTCATTCTGATCACCCGGAGTGCCCTAGATGGGGAAGAACTCGACTACCTGTCAGATGTCAGTACAACAACATCTACATTCAACCCTGCCAAACAGACTCGGATTGTTGCTCATGGTTTTACCCAGAATTCCTCTATTTACTGGATGCAAAATATGAAGGACGCCTTCTTGAAGAGGGTAATGGCGTTATCCATATTAGTCTTAAAGAAGTGTTTAAGCGTTAAAAACTTAAAGTGTTTAGTTACCATGTTTAGTAGGCTTGATTCCGAACGCATTCAGAAAGCAATAACCTTAGTACACTCTGTCATCATCTTGGGCCAAGGTCCTTACAGGTGACCTTGCGACGCGTATAGGTGTCATTTATAGTTTGCCAAACATCAGTATACAATTTTGCAGCTGTACGCGATTACCACAACAGAGTGACATTCCAACGCAAAAACGTCAGTACTTTTCTACATGGTAATGATATTCGCCTATATTTTAACATTGCTGTGCCCGTGTTTAGATAAAGTCACTGGGTATATCATAACAGGCTGACGAGAACGTGATTTTGGTGGACTGGGGGAATGGAGCGGCTTTCCCTAACTACCCTCAGGCTGTAGCTAACGTGCGGATGGTCGGGGCACAACTCTATCTTCTGATAAAGAAGCTTGTAAAGGCAGGGACTACCCTTCATAACGTCCACTGTATCGGCCACAGCCTGGGAGCGCACATGTGTGGCCACACCGGGACTTTGTTAGAGGGCAAACTCAGGAGAATTACAGGTATTGTACAGCCAGTTTTCATAGGCCTTCTATGAATAAAGTAATCTATGCAAAAGACCAAAAGGCTAAAAGGCCATTTCGAAATAAATAGTCCAAAGTTTTTCTTGTGATTTTTTTCTTTGCATTGAATAAAATGTAAATACATACTGAAGTTCTGTGGGGGACTTTTTGAACCATGTGGTACAAGATGAAACAAAGAGACCTCCCCGATTCTTAATCCGTTAAATTTTCCGGAAACAGGAAATTTTAAACTATTCATCGTTGCTGTCAAATTATTGTGAGCAAATTTTACAGATTTGATCGACTGAAGTTTGTGCAAACGCCTGGCATGAGCACAAGTATCAATCATTTATTTTAATTTTGGTGGCATACGGCCATGGATGCAGGGATTTCATCACTATTGCCAGATTTCACAGAGAATTTGTGTACGGACTGTGACGTAGCTCTGCGTAAAGCTTGATCTGGGCAGAATGCTTTCTTGCAAAACACCAATGATATCAATAAATTGTTACACAATGTACATATATCTATGTTATGCTGGTCTATTTATTTATTTGATTGTTGTTAACGAAATACTCAATAATTTGTCACTTATGCGTTTAAGACAGAGACCACCGATATTGTTATGTCACCGCTGAACTTTCTTAACAACAATATTAATGGAAGGAAAGTCGCCTTCAACAAACCTAAAACTCCACAAACTGCGCCACGAGTAGAGACCTAGCGAATAATGGGAGGCATCTTACTGCTGAGCTACGACCTGTTTCTTGTTCTGATCTAATCGCGTTTCTCCATGCAGGTCTTGAGGTAGCAGGCCCTGAGTACGAAAACTTGGATCCTGTGGTTCGGCTAGACGTCACTGATGCCAAGTTCGTTGACGCCGTCCACTCCAATGCTGCCCCGATTTTTCTCGGCGGTCTAGGAATGCCAGAACCCGTCGGTCATGTTGATTTCTACCTAAATGGCGGGCAGACACAGCCAGGGTGTCCTTCTATAACAAGTGCTCTGGGTAAACTTCTGGAAAGTGCAGGCCTGCGTAAGTCTAAAACAACGATAGAACAGAAACGTTTCCATTAGTATATATATGTAGAATGGACGTAATGCCAAATCAATCCACTTAGGAATTTCCAACACCTTATAGGGCTATATTCTACATCTGCAGATATATTCACCTGTATTGAAGATAGCATGACCGCTGCCTTAACTGAGCCAACATATATGTATCTTCCGATGAATATATGGGGCTCATTTAACTGGTTAGAAATATCATTTCTAAGCATCCTCCCCCCCGCCAAGAACAAAGTCCCCCCCCCCAAATAAATGAAAAATTCCCCCAACTCAAAAAATTCCCTTCTATATATGAGTATCTGAATTTGTGGCTAGCCGTAATAGTTTATCTCACGACAACAATACACCTGACGAAGATATACACCAACAAGTGAAAGCTCGTGCTATAATATCTCCAACGTTAATCTCTCAGCAGGTACCACGAGTTTTGTTTATTTTTTATATATATGCACATGAATGTATGTGTTTCCAGAAGGCCGTCGTGACATCAGCTGCAGTCATAGTCGGGCACATGAGGTGTTTGTGGAATCTATCGGCACCAGCTGTCCATACACTGCCTACCCGTGCAAGAACTCGGTATAACACTATCCCATACTTGTACTGGGCATCTGTTCCCTTATCTGATCGTTCTTTAATACCATAATCTGGGATATTTTTCTGCTATACTCCAGCGCTCAACTTTATGAGTGGATGAGCCGAATTGTCCTTGATTAACCATGTCAATTGTCAATTTCGAAATTTGGCAAGATGCTGACAAACTTCCCCACGCGAGACGTGGTCATCAAGGTCATCTCTGTGGCCGAGACGTTATTATGCTAGCGTAGCACAAGGTCCATGGAGCATCTCACCAATGTGGTCGCTGTGAGCCCATACTGGCTCTCCCTCGGGTCTTACGTGGGCAGGTCAGTCAGCAACCTGCTCATGGTCATGGGTTTCCATCGTGTTCTGTCCAAATTTTCAAAAAAACATTCAGTTGTATTAGTATTTTGATAAGAAAAAGTATCCAGGCATCACGAACAAAAATGACACAAAGAAGTCTAGATATGTTCTAAGAGCAGAAAGTAAGAAGTATTAGGTCCGATGGAGTAAAAACACGGAAGATCGTCCGGATTTCAACTCAATGTATTTTCCAATCCTCTCTAACATGTCTTACAAGTTCACTCCCCAGACTGGGCCTTCTGTTTCCTCAAGGTCCGTTCAGGGGAAACAACTCTCTTCGGAATCCGACCAATACAGATGCATACAACTTTACGGATTGCACTGGATATCATTTTGTATGCCATTGGACGGTATCAGTTAATATAGATTGGGTGTGTCTTTTTTGCATTGACGTTACCAGGAAGACTTTGAAAACGGAAAATGTACGAGTTGCGGTAGGCGTGGGTGCTCTCAGCTAGGCCTGAAGTCCGAACTACATGCCGCACGAGGAAAGATGTACGTGGATACCTTAGCTGCAGAACCCTACTGTGGTATGTTTGTGTATCTACTCTTAGTATCTGTACAGGGTTTCCAGTGGTACTGAAATCCTTGAAAGTACCTGAAATTTGGTGAAGAGTTTTCAAGACCTTGAAAGTTTATGAAATGGAGTTTGTCCTCGAATATACTCGAGTTATAGAAGATAAGTCATACTACATTACATCCAAATGAATAGATAAACTGCAAGCTATATAGTAACCAATACGCTCCAACATTTGTGGAAATTTTGGGTATGAAATGGTTCTTGAAATTCATTGAAACGCAATCTTTCTCTGGTTAAGTATAGGCTAAATATATCCATGTTGTTTTCAGCGAACGCAACACCAGCTTCAAATTCTTTTTCTAAATAATGAAGCCCAAATATGTATACCCGGAAGATTGGAGTGTCAGTGAGATCGTTCTTTATTCTTAGATTGAAAATGGAATAAGCGTAGATCCGATCATTGGTACTAAACAAAAAATTTGTCAAGGAAATAAGTTCTTTTGTGGTGTTTTTTCTTTTTCTTTTTATGTATATACAAAAATTCTCTCGAGTGTTTATTAATTCCAGCGTATCACAGACGTCACCAAGCACAGGTGTAGATAAGTGACCAGTGTAGACAGGTGATCATACGGCCCAAAACTTATCAGAACTTATGTAAACAAGTCCCAATTATCATCGCATCAATAAGTGTCAGAAATTCAAATATACATGTATACTAATGCATTACCTGATGATAAATTGAGAATCAGACCAAGGTCCGGTTTCACGAAACTGCCCAAGTTCAGTTAAGTGCTTGTCAGTCGAAAGTTTTTTCGCGTTCTAATCACACTCCAGTCAGTGAATGTTTTGAGATAGTGGCTTTAGTATCAATTATTAACACGGAATATTTCTCGATATAAGCCTAAGTCAAACACTACATACATTACTTATGCAATTTAAAGGTGCTGCTGAACTACCCTGGGAATTTTGTAAAGCCGATCCATATTATCTGAGGTCTGTTGTTGCTGCGTATTCTCTTATAGCGAAACTAGTAGACCAGGGGTTTGGCTAACTCAGTCAGTCCTGTTACAATTTTGTCTCACCCGAAAGTATTTGGCTAGCGAATAAAACTTTTTCATTACTGAAGGACAACCCAAAATCCTAAGTCATTTCCGAAGGTGGCTAGGAGGAAACAAATCGGCTTTAAATGTCCTATGAGTTTCATTTTCGAAAGTTTATTGATTGATTAGAGCAAAATAGGAATCAATCAGCTGTTATCAGCAAACCGCGGTCTTTGTTAAAGCTCACAAACCATCAAAAACGCATCCGTTGCCTGTTGTCTCGCTTCGGCTATTTGTTGTGAGAGTTATCGCTCTTTGTGAGAAACGATAAATGACGAGAAAATTATCTTTGCGTTATCACTACACAGTAATTTCAGTTATTTGTATCTTAAAGACAATTTAGCAATTATCATCATTTTAAAAATCAGATTGCTGCAGAGCGGCCACATGGCCGGTTATGTAAGCCGGTTAAACATTAGACAACTTTATTTTTGTGATACGGCCTGGTCAGTTTTGTTCGTAGCCCTCTTGCGGTAGGCGGCTAAACGACTCTTAGCCGGCTAATGTAGCCTGCCTTAGACGGTTACAGAAGTTTTGTGAAACCACGTGTATATGTATGCTCAAACATTGTCCTATGTCAGGTTATCATTACTTCGTGAAATTGGAGACGAATGGGACGGACACTAAAGGCAAAGTGATGATTCAGCTGAAGGGATCTCGTGGGGACAGTCAATGGATGATGGCTACGAGGTGAGTTCTAACTTTCACTTGCCTCGATAAACATCCCTTGTCTCGTGTTACCTTGTGTACAGCGGATAGTCGGTATGGTAACGGGACCATTAAAATGCGTAAAAAATACCAGCCACAAGCGCATGTCATACCACTGAGAGCCAATCAGGACTTCACTAATATCACGCGTAAGGTGGTGTTGTATTCGAAAACTTTTTCTGTATGCATGTTCTTCCAAAGGACCATCTCCTGGACGTCAGGTAATGCTATTGATGGGATCTTATGATAACTGTGCCATTACAGCTTTCGCTGGTGTCACAGTTGTAGAATAGAGGTTGTTGTTGCTTTGGCGATCATCTTCAAAAGGGATGAAAAAGGATATTGACTCGTACATTGTCTATCAGCGTGTTTGACTTCATAGATTACAGAAAAAATATCCAACGCGCTTGAGGCTCTATCGCTCCCCGGTTTGGCATGTAACTTATCCAAGGCGAATTGACCAATCAGAAGTCTGGAATTTTCTCTGAGTTGTGATACATGCTATTCTTACCCTTGATTTGAAATACAAGAGCACAATTTATAGGCCCTTCGTTAATATTTTAAGAGATATTATAGTTTTGGTTATCTTTTTGCTGGAATAAGCTGGGGACCCCCATGAGCTACTCTTTATGTAGGAGACCTCACAGTGCCAACTAAACAGAAAATCAATATCGATATGTTTTGCTGGAAACGGTTTAATAACATTTGAAATGCATGCCTCGCTCCCATTGTAACAGATATGATGACGACACACTGACGCCAGAAAAGCCTATTCGTCGCGCAGTGATCTCTAACAAAGACGTGGGTGTCGTTCGCTCCGTGAAGATACACTACTTTCAGACACATGGTTTCTGGTTTTTCGGAGGAAAGGAAACGTGGGAATGGAAGGAGGTTGAAGTGGTCTCCGGCGTCACCCACAAACGGTAAGACATATACTACATATCTTTATACATCTCTCTATATATGTGTTCTTTGTGACTATTAACTCTACCATTTTGAAAGAGACGAAACGCGTGAATGGTTTAAATACAAGTATGATGTTATGTTAGTCACCCGAGTTTCCGTTCATCGTACACTTCACCAACTTTAGCTATAGTAAATTATTCTCCTATATGTACATATACGGCTTGTGAGGGGTTTGTAGGTGTCGTGTGTAGTGTACATAAAATGTCGAACATTTGACCCCAATCTATACAGTCTGTTCTTCATTCATGTCTTTGTGGTGAGGATTTGTGCGGCAAACTGGTGATGTAGTACTCTTACAGGAGTACAGTGGCGATTCCAGCTTGGACCCGAGTGGCCATTGCGTAACCTGGAAAAGGTGCCGGAAGTAAAAACAAAGCATGTCACGCTATTGTTTAACCGAATCAGTTTGATGCTGCTTTTTATCACTGTAGTGGAACCCCGCTTGAGCAGAATTTCTGTAAACGATGCTTCCACATATGATATGCATAAAGCTGTTACTCAGATTTGAATATTCGCCTTAACTCTGGAAACTTTTCCTCATTCAGGAATTTTGGTCGGAATTACGCGGTGATTTTTTTCTGATCTGCAGGGTAGCTGTGTGTTCGGATGGGACGGCCTTGAGGGATGGAGTAGTGATCGAGAAACCAGCTGATTGTTAACTTCAGCGTTGATAAGGCTTAATAAACATTTACTCCACACTGGTACCTCTTATAGCCCAGTGCACATCTTCTATGACAGCGTGTGACTGGTGTCTTGCTTGAGTCTAACATTGGTTGAAGACTACTCCAGTGCGGTGTGCAATTTGACATGTCACACAAGTTTGTCACCAACTTGCCAAAGTTCTGATGGTTTTCTCCACACATAAAATTGACGTTCATCGTATAAGTGAAAGACTCTTTAGTATGGCGTTAAGCAGAAAATAAATAAATAAACAGATAAATAAATAAATTGTTCATTTTACAGTGCTTAACTTAGAGACCGTTGTTGGGTAGTCATGCTTGGACAGTCATTGTACAGGTATTGAACGATCACCTGACTGGTCACAGTTGGTCATGCCTTGTGTATGACCTGTTATTACGGATTGATTGCTGGATTTGTTGGTTGACTGATTGATGGATTGTTTGATTTTTCCTAACCATTTGTGGACTGTTTTAGAGGAGATGGATGATTCATCCTGGTGGTAAATTTTATGGCAATATGCAGTCATGTAGAGGCAGCAAACTTTCTGCGCACGGCATTTACGACCAGTGCTATGCGGGCAACACGTACATAACAGCCAGCGTCATTTCGGCAGAACACACCAATCACAGCCAATGGCATTTCGGCAACACATGCCAATCCCAGCCAATCACAACCAGTGCCATATCGATAGCAGAGTATATCCTCTACACATCCAGTGCCATTTGTGCAGCACACAGCATTCACAACTGGTGCCATTTCGGCAGCGCGCACCAATTATTAAAATATGCGGAAACTATATCAAAGAGAACAAACAGTTGAATTATAGATCATGTGCTTTTATAGAAGTATCTCAGATCTTAATTATATCCTACTTATATCTTTACTCTGTATTTTCAGCACATGACACTGACCTCCTGTGTCAGGTAAATCCTTAAGTACAGCAAAACAGTAAAACATCTTTTGTATCTCAAAACGTGCCACTATTATGATATACTCATCTGTATGTGTCTTGGCTTTCTTTTATATAACACTGGAATATTTATTAACTCGACCGACTGCAGAGCGATGAAACAACGTATGAACTCACCTGGTTGAGTTTGATTTAAATGATATTGAAATAGTTTGAATCCCAAACGTTTACACTACGATCCTGCAGGAGGTATTTTATTTATTTATTTATTTTCTTTATTTGTTTATGTGTGACCACGCTTTTACACTGCTCCGTACAATGCCACGTGGTGTAGGGGGTGTTGAGGGCGTGGAGATATTTCCACGACAATTTTATGATCAGAGTTGTCTCCCTTCGTACGGCATCCGGAATTTTCATTTACCGGTACTTCCTGAGTTGCGTTACATGTTCAGGAACTTTGCTGTATTCATGACAGGCATGTAGCTGCATCATTTAGGCATATATTCTAAACAATGCATTAAACAAACCATCAACAGTTTTAGCCCTATATACTAGGTGCCTGGGTTTTCCGGGTGAGGGAATGCAAGGGAAAAAATCATAAGTCGTTCACCAGGTACCCGTCAAGCCCTTACACTGAGAAATTTGAGAATAAACCCATTTAGATCTATCAAAACGTACAGGGACAAAATCTATTTATTTATTTATCTGTTGCTTAGGTTCATAGCCAACAGACATATACCCAAGTATAGGCCAATTAAATACTGTATACAATACAATGACATAAAAGCAAATTTATTTGAAACATGAAAACAAAACATGGTATACATGTTTTACAAACGGTCACACTATGACTAGAGAGGTAACGGTAAGAATGAACAAAAAGAATATCAAACAGTGCCATGAAACGCTATATACTGTTAAGATGTTTGTGCACTTTAGATCTATATGTGCTTTTAGAGCCAAAAATGTCTGAGTCTGACCTTTGGAGGTGAACAAAAAGGATATCAAACAGTACCTTAAAACGCTATGTACTGTTCACATATCTGTGCAGTCTAGATCTGTACGTGCTTTTAGAGCCAAAAATGTCTGAGTCTGACCTCTGGAGTTGAACAAAAAGGATATCAAACAGTACCTTAAAACGCTATGTACTGTTCACATATCTGTGCACTCTAGATCTGTACGTGCTTTTAGAGCCAAAAATGTCTGAGTCTGACCTCTGGAGGTATTTGGAATCTGGTTTCAATGAAAATACATATACAGTCAAAACCACAATTTAAGACGGAATGAATAAACGACAGAAAGAATTTACATTTGTTATAATATACAGCACACAGTAATTTACATGCAATTTAAAAACACATGTATCTTGCAAAACTCATTGTATTTTGTGGGAGGATCCTTCAGCAACCTGCGGATGGTCGTGGGTTTACCCCGGGCTCTGCATGGTTTCCTACCATGCACCGTAATGCAGGCTGCCGTCGTATAAGTGAAATATTCCTCAAACACCAATCAAATAAATAAAGAAATAAATAGTAGAAGACGACTGCTGGTATCATGTATGCCTGATACTTTTTTTAAGTCGAAATTTCTGAGCTGATAACAACATCTAGTAAGTTTTTTACTAGATACTCTTGTGGGACACCTGATGTTAGACTCTTGTGGGACACCTGATGTTAGACTCGTGGGACACCTGAAGTTAGACTCTTGTGGCACGCCTGATGTTACACGCTTTTAGGGCACATGAAACCATTTCCAGCCGCAGACATTGTTTACATGTAGTAAAACAGATAAACCATCTCACCTTATCTAACAACCTTCCTGAGCTTGGGGGACTAATCCACATTGCTCTGACAAACAACTCGACACCCTATCCCGGAGAAAACCAGCCCACCTGGTAAGTTACCTCGCACTCATTCTGACACAGAACCCCGGGGAAGACACTCCACCTTAGCATTAATCTGGCCAACATCTTGACACAGAACCCGGGAAAACCACTCCACCTCGCTAGCTACCTAACACTGCAAACATCCTGGCACAGAGCGCGGAGGGAATTTCACCGCCTTGCTAGTTATCCGACACTGCAAACATCCTGGCACAGAGCGCGGAGGGAATTTCCCCATCTTGCTAGTTACCTGACAAACCTCCTGACACAGGACTCCGCGGAAAACCACCTAGCCTTTCTGGTTTCATGCCAAAATTGCGGACACAGAACTCCGGGAAAACCGCCTCTTCTTACCGGTTACCTAACAAACAGATTGACGCATGGTTCAAGTCTGCCACCTTATTGGATTGTGGCCAACAGCGTTGATGTACGAGAGCGTGGAAACAGACACAAAACAAATGTTCAAGGACGGGAGAAACCCACATCTCGCATGTATGTATGTATGTATGTATGTATGTATGTATGTATGTATGTATGCATGTATGCATGTATGCATGTATGCATGTATGCCTGTATGCCTGTATGCCTGTATGCCTGTCTGCCTGTCTGCCTGTGTATGCGTGTATGCGTGTGTGCGTGTGTGCGTGTGTGCGTGTGTGTCTGTCTGCCTGTCTGTCTGTCTCTCTGTCTGTATGTATGCCTGTCTGTCTGTCTGTCTGTCTGTCTGTATGTATGCATGTATGCCTGTATGCCTGTATGCCTGTATGCCTGTATGCCTGTGTATGCGTGTATGCGTGTATGTGTGTATGTATGTATGTATGTATGTATGTATGTGTGTATGTGTGTATGTATGTATGTATGTATGTATGTATGTATGTATGTATGTATGTAGGTATTATGTGTGCTTGGGGATTTACGTCATACTTAGCAATTTTTCCGTCATGTGAACTACGAGGAGTCATTAGGCGTGTGTGTATATACCACTTATTTTTGTGGTAGGACGAATATGAGCGCCCTACCGAATATATGACGATGTAATCATATGATTGTCTCCCTGGTCAAGGTGCTTAGCCTGCAATAGCCTAAAAAACTCTCACCAGTGCGATCGCTGTGAGTTCAAGCCCAGCTCGTACCGGCTTTCTCTCCGGTCGTAAGTGGGAATTTCTGCGGATGGCCGTGGGTTTCACCACGGCTCTGCCCGGTTGTCTTTCACCATGACGCTGGTTGTTGTATGGGTGAAACTTTCTTCAGTACGCCGTAAAACATCAAACAAAATAAATAAGTATTGTTTTCTGGATATGAGCTGTATATAAGATTTTAAACGTCTATACAATTTTCGTAGACATACGCGTCGGTTGCCAGAAAAGTTGCGGAGGCAATTCCCTGTTCCTATGGTAACAGACGAGCTCGATGCTTTCACTTCCGGACTGACCTCGTTTTAATATCCCCACCACATGCCGCGTACGGCGATGAGGATAAGCTAACGGTTTGCTGTATTCGTTCGCTGAAGTCATAGCTCATGTCCAGTTGTGAAGAGACATCAAACGTGATCTCTCTAGTAAATCCACTGTGGTTGGTTAAAGCATGAGTCTAACAGATATTTACTGAAAAAAACCATGCCCATTAAATCAAAACAAAAATAGTCCAGGTCGTGATGGATGTTTATTCCCCACGCGGAAGCACCATGTGTCTGTGTAGTGAGAAGGCTCAGACGGGTTTTAAATCAGTTTCGTCTTCCAGCCGGTTTCACGCGCACGGAGCGTACATATCGTTGAAAAAAAAAACTGTCTTCCTCCTTATTTTCGGTTGAACTTCAAGATGAGAGAAATCGTCCACGTCCAGGCCGGCCAGTGTGGCAACCAGATCGGTGCTAAGGTGAGTATTGCTCGCTGTAACCTCTCGACATGAGAAAGCCAGTCGTTAGCGGTATATGTTCTCTCTCCATTTGCTTTGATGGAGATCGTACCCCTTGTTAATCGACAGAAGCCGTCTTTTGTTTGAATCCATTCATATGTAAGGGAGTGTATATTAAATGTTGTGGATAATGTCTGCATTTTAAACAATATTTCTTCTGGAACTGAATAATTTCGCCTATAGATTTATAACTGTACATTCCTGGCTCCTTAAAATAGACTTAAAGACGTGACTGTACATATACTTAGTCTGTGCTAGAAGACATACGTCTTTGTTTGGATGAATACATCATGTCGTTTTACATTAGTTACTAGAATCTTCTGCGTCTCGAAAATGATCACTCGAGCAAATCACTTCAACGTATCCCATATAAAAAATAAGTAGAATGCTTTAAATAATCAGGGGGAACTTTTTGGTGAACAGTAACTGATATACAACAAATATGTACGGTTTTATTTATTTATTTGATTGGTTTTACGACGTACTCAAGTATATTTCACTTACACGACGGCGACCAGCATTATGGTGGTGTACAGTTTTAAATTCCATGTGAAGATTTCCAGGCAAATTTCCAGAGAAATGAAACCATTCTCTAAAATTTGCAAAAGATCAACTGTTTCACGTCTGGAAATTACAAACTTTTTTCTTTTCGAACATTTTGCAGAAAACTTAGTAATAAATTTTCTACCTTATTGAACAGGGCATATTAGGGAACAGTGATGTTAATTGTTTGGCAATTCTAGCCACATAGTCATGCTATTCAGACAAGAACCAAAAGAGAAGAAAGGAGATTAGGACCACAATTATTGCAGAAAATCTGTGCACTAATCTTCAGTAACAGGCCTGTACTACTGGACTGTGTTGTATTCACTTGTTGCATGGTATACAACCCTAATGTTAAGCCTTCTATTCGTAGAAGTAAATTTTAATTCAGTTAACGTTTTTATTTTAAATGATTTCAAATGCGTCAATAGCCTATGTCGAAATGAACTAACTTAGTTACTGCACCTTAGTTTTCGATAGGAGCAGTTAAAGAGAATTGGGTAATGTTGATTCTAATGCCTTGAGCATGGGGCCGAGGCTACCGCCTCTGCACCTAAAGAGTGAAAGGGGCTGGATGAATGGCAAAGGCGGGAAGGCCACATGTGGCCGGGTTGTATTTCCTTCCTGCCCAGCTGGTGTTCCCTGGGCCGTCGGCCCAGCAGATCGGGAGATAGGGGTATGATAAATGATAGGGTAGATGGGGTAAGAGTGAGGGGTGGTAGGCCTGGGGGTGAGTGGGGGTTAGGGGTAGCATGTACGCCGGTATGTTTACCGAAGTGGGGCTGCTATTTCTGTCCGTGACTCTGCTCGGCTATAGACTGTCAGCCAGCCAGCCAGCCTCTTCTCGCTATTACTCATACATTCAGCTCCCTGTGGGCATGCGTCGGTCACGGTCAGTCAGCATAACGCGTTGACAACGGAGTTAAACATGAAACAGCGCAAATTTCTATTCCCTCACAGCGCTGTTGTTATGGCCCAGCAAAACGTCGGGTCCAGCCAAGTCCGTCTGGTTGTGATGACCTCACAGGGTGCAGACAAGCCAACGTGGTTTCTTACTCAAGCTAAAACCCCAAATAATACCATACATTATTATACAAATGCGTTCAGGTAAATATTAATTTTTGTCATTAAAGAATAAAGTTACACATCCTTAAAACATTCTAAATGAATTTAAACAGTTTCCATGCGTACATATTCCTGTGTTCAGCCTTGATTTATGGTAATGTCCCTATGACATGCACAGCACACGTCAAAAAAAAAATACACGTGTGTGTGTGTTTTTAAAATTTCATTTGCTTGCGTGGAATGCTATGTTTTGTAGGCGTTTCATTAAAATGTAAAACCTATGGAACAAAACGAAAGTGCATTGATATATATATATATATATATATATATATATATATATATATATATATATATACGTGTGAGTATTTGATTAATAATCTTGTGGCGCGTTTTCCCCGCATTTTTCCTCAGTCAGTTTCCCTTGCTGTACGGCGGTGTTTATTTGATAAAAGAGCCATTTCCGCTGGATAGCATCAAAGTAATCCAAATTGTCCTTTTGTCACAGGTTTTCATCGCATCTTCAATGCCCATTGCTTTGACCGCTGCTTTATCAGGGTAATAAAATCCAGAAATTCACTGATAATTCTAGTCCTGGTGCTTATCTCCCCTTACCCCAACTGACCGACCCTTTGCCTCATAAGATCTGGAGTAGATCTGCCAGAATAGATTAACACGCGTTTTTCCTCTCCCTTTTTCAACTTACGGTTCCCCATCCTCTCTTCGCTACTGAGTGTATAGTGCACAAGGACATATATACGGCGTGTGGGTTTTCTCTACATATGAGCCAAAGCCTGCACTGGTCAAAGTGACACTTATTTACAAAAAAAAACAAAAACAGGCTGTTTGTATAGCTTGTTGTAGTCTGTGTTCAGCTCTGTGCATAACTGACATTCCACGCATCACTGAGACTAATACCTGTGTCTGACTCATACACATATTCATTTTGGATCACGTTAGCAAATTGTGAAAAATTTATTGATTTCATTTTTGCTTTACGCCGTATACAAGAACACTTTATTTGTCTGATTTGTGGACAGTTTTGTAGGATGCGACAGACGGGTCAACAATTATTGCTAAAACCAATCTTTCAAAGCAGAAAAACAGATAAATAAATAATTCAGTGAACACATTACATTAGCATAACTTCTTCCTGATAGAGCTCTATTCCTAGATCTTCTCCAGACATTAAAACATTGCTATATATTTAATGAAACTACATTCATTAGCAAAAAAATTAATTTTCCATTTAGTCTTGAAATATTAAATTTACCGTTTTATTTCTAGAAATAATAAAGATTTTCAACACAGAAGAAGTCTTAGCCCGGATATGCATTATACAGGCGAAATCAGAGTAATGTGACACACTCTTAAAACACAGAAGTTATTTCAACAAATTTTTGCGATGCAGGGGCTCTTATAAGGATGTAGGAAAGATAAAGCTTTCATAATCCCCGGCGTATGAGTTGCTGAACACATGATTAGAGAGAGTAAATAGATAAATAAGCTATTTACTGAATGTATTAACACATCACCCAAGTCAAAATCTAGTCCTGTTTTTTATCCTAATAATATCAGCATTTGTAGTTTTGCTGAATATTTTATAAATCTGCATTCATCAGCGAGAAAATTACTTCATTTTTGGAAATCATAAAATTTTGAACACAGAATAAAGTCGATTTCTCCATATCACTATACAGGCGAAGCCAAAGTAACGTTACAAACTCTTAAAACGCAGAAGTTATTTGAACAAAAGTTTGCTGTCTTCAAGACGCAGCCGGGTTTAAGGATGTAGGGAAGCAATAAAGATTCGATAATCCTCTGTCTATGAGTTTTGCTGAAATACATGATTAGGGATAGTAAATAGACAAATAAAGAATTCGCTGAACACATTATATGAAAATAACCTCTGTCCTTACCCATATAAAACCGAGTCCTTTTTCTTTTTCTAACAATAAAAGCGTTGGTAATTTTGCCAAACAATTAATTAATCTATTCATTAGCAAGAAAATTACTTTCTCATCTCTGGAAGGAATGCAATTTTGAATACAGAACAAAGTGTATGTCTCTAAATCACTAAATTTTACTATCTTCAAGAAGCAGTGGTATTTAAGGATCTTTCCTTTAATTCATATAAAATATAAAAATGTGTCTATTGTTGTTTTTTTCAGTTTTGGGAGGTGATCTCCGATGAGCACGGCATTGACCCAACCGGAACCTACCATGGTGACACGGACATTCAGCTGGAGAGGATTAATGTTTATTACACAGAAGCAACAGGTACTCACGAAACTCCCCTGGACTCGTAAAATCACAGTTAGAATCGATGGTTAAGTTATGGCCGTGGACCAATACAGCCATCCTCTTTAAGGGAAGATAACTCAGCGTCATAGCCCTCTATGTGTACATGAGATCGTTGAGTTATCTTCCCTCGGGCAACACCCAGATGGCATTGTGTATCTTGGCCATTGAGTCATAACTCATTATTGTTATGAAGCGGTCTGGTCCATTCCCAGTACTGATATGTAATAGGTTTTGTGTTTAAGCACTTAGTGATTTTATGGCTGATTTCTGATTTGCTCAGAATATAATATGATATATTACTAAACGGTCGACTGCAGACTGTGTGTTATGAGCTATTCGTGCCCATTGTAAGCCATAATATTCGAAAATCTATAGGTCTCATTTAAAAAATGTTCATTAGTTAGTAAATAATTCGACATAATTCTTATTTTATTTGCTGCTGTGGTAATTGATGTATTTCTTTAAACAGGAGGAAAGTATGTTCCCCGAGCAGTTCTCGTCGATCTGGAGCCCGGCACCATGGATTCTGTCCGCTCTGGGCCGTTTGGTCAGATCTTCCGGCCGGACAATTTCGTCTTCGGTCAGAGCGGTGCCGGAAACAACTGGGCCAAGGGTCACTACACGGAGGGTGCTGAGCTGGTGGACAGCGTTCTGGACGTTGTGAGGAAGGAGGCTGAGAGCTGTGACTGTCTGCAGGGCTTCCAGCTGACGCATTCCCTTGGGGGCGGGACGGGATCTGGCATGGGCACCTTACTGATCAGCAAGATCCGTGAAGAGTATCCAGATAGGATTATGAATACTTTCTCCGTTGTTCCCTCGCCAAAGGTAAGAAGCGGTCTGGTCCATTCCCAGTACTGATAGGTACTAGGTTTTGTGCTTAAGCTCTTAGTGATTTTATGGCTGATTTGTGATTTGCTCAGAATATAATACGAGTTATATAAGATTTTAAAATTACTTTAAGCGAAAAGATTGGGTATTCATGGTATCCCAGTAGGCCACAAAATCTTTTGAAAAATCATCTTCTTTGTTAAATTTTCTATACTGTGCATTGCAAAGTCTGCTTAAGACAAACGGGTATAGACGTCTGTTTCTGAAGTTCATAATAATAAGTTGAGCCTGTTCAAAATGTTAGTCACTCGGAAAGCATTAATTATTTTTTTATCAGTCACACTGGATTATTTTGTCTTTTCCTCAGGTATCGGATACCGTTGTAGAACCTTACAACGCCACCCTGTCTGTTCATCAGCTGGTAGAAAACACAGACGAGACTTATTGTATTGATAACGAAGCCCTGTACGATATCTGCTTCCGCACTCTTAAACTTACCACTCCAACGTACGGAGATCTGAACCATCTGGTCTCGGCAACAATGTCAGGTGTGACAACATGCCTCCGATTTCCGGGTCAACTTAACGCTGACCTCCGTAAACTGGCTGTCAACATGGTACCCTTCCCTCGTCTCCATTTCTTCATGCCAGGGTTTGCCCCTCTCACCTCCAGAGGTAGCCAGCAGTACAGAGCTCTGACTGTGCCAGAACTCACCCAACAGATGTTTGATGCCAAAAACATGATGGCCGCCTGTGATCCCCGTCATGGCCGCTACCTGACCGTGGCCGCCATGTTCCGTGGTCGTATGTCCATGAAAGAAGTGGACGAACAAATGTTAAATGTACAAAACAAAAACAACAGCTATTTTGTCGAATGGATCCCCAATAACGTCAAGACCGCCGTTTGCGACATTCCCCCTCGCGGTCTCAAGATGGCTGCCACTTTCGTTGGCAATAGCACAGCCATCCAAGAGCTGTTCAAGCGAATCTCCGAACAGTTCACCGCCATGTTCCGGCGAAAGGCTTTCCTACATTGGTACACCGGCGAGGGCATGGACGAGATGGAGTTTACTGAGGCCGAGTCCAACATGAACGACTTGGTGTCTGAGTACCAGCAGTACCAAGACGCCACGGCAGAGGAGGAAGGGGAGTTTGAAGACGACGTAGAGGAGGACGAGCAATAGTTGAATATCACATGAACAATACCTACACCTTTTTCTGTCCCTTAGTCATCTACAATACACTGACCGAAGACGACGTAGAGGAGGACGAGCAATAGTTGAATATCACATGAACAATACCTACACCTTTTTCTGTCCCTTAGTCATCTACAATACACTGACCGTTTTGTATCATACCTCGTCGTGACTACTGCTACACCAACAAAGCAATTTTTTTCTAACTTTCACATGAATACAAATGATACAAACCCTGTCTTTCTGTGTTCGTGGTTTTGTGTACATTGAGAAAATTTGAGTTTGGTAATGAAAGTAAATATTGGAGGCAACTACAATTCAATTGATTGTTGTTTAGCCGCTTCATTGAAAATGTGTAGCTGTGGTCGGTCCTGTCGGTCACATTTTTGACATCCTATCATTTAACACGAGCCATTTTCGTGAGCGCTTGTGTGCAAAATGACGTGGACTTTTGTGGGATGTCACAGTTATTGCAAATTTGCGCTTTTTGTTTTCTATGTCGGCGATCAGGTGTATGTCTTAGCAAACATAAAATTACAAAAAAAGTTCAGGTGAAAGAATGCGAAAATATCGTCTTTAATAATAAGAAAAAGATAATTGAAAATAACTTTCGTATGGTGAATATTTCGGACCACCTTTTGGTATATATAGTCTTTGTGTAATAATGTTTTAAATGAGGATGTGACACATGTTTAAAACATATGTTAGAACTAGAAGTTAGTCTTTTCATCTAACTTACCTGTTTTTTTTCCCCATAAATATTTTCATAATTCAGATTAAAGACATATGTGTGCATATAAACAACAAATTTACATTTAGATAAATTTATTAGACAAGCATCGCATCCTTATTTAGGGCATTATTATGCAACGACGATAAATACCAAAAGTTGGTACCAAAGCCCACAATACAAAAATGTTTTCAAATACCCATTATTTCTGAATGAAAGATCTAAAAAAAATATTAAAGTTTTGACGCTGTTTCATCTGATTTGGCATCACTTGTATGTTTTCTTCTCCTTTAAGGAAACCACAGAATCTGGATATACAACCACAGTATTGGCGAAAATCGGGACGCATATGGTTATCAAAATTAATTTTTAAGTTTGAATGAAAGTCAAATTGCTATTCTTCGTAGATGATAACTAACTTAGAATGACGTGTTTCGATTGTTTCATCTCGATCTTCTCTGTGATATTTTACACAACAATTGCAGTACACATGAGTAAAACAGTGGTAATTGCCCACGCTGTAGAAATATTGTAATTGGTTAGAACGTTATGGTATATATGAACGTTTTAGTACATGTTATTGACGGGAATAACCATTTTGGGCCCTCGTACACCGCGGTCCTGTCTGAAGTCACACCACCCATATAGCGCAGATTGGTTCCCCCCGCCCCCTGAAGTCAAATGCCGGCAATCTTTTCAGTCACATTTAACGTGCGCAGAATACGTCAGGGAACCAAACTTGTATATAGCGCAGGACAGAACTTAGTCGGTGAGAACTTGTGTAGAGTTACTAAGAGGAAAGTTACCGTCAACCCATAGAGAATACAAGGGGACATAATCCACTAATTGTATTAAATTCAGCCAAAATGTTCTCAACTTTACATATGCGGTGTAATGGGGCTAAGTTGGTTAGCGCGCTAGCGCAGCGTAATGACCCAGGAGCCTCTCACCAATGCGGTCGCTGTGAGTTCAAGTCCAGCTCATGCTGGATTCCTCTCCGGCCGTACATGGGAAGGTCTTGCAGCAACCTGCGGATGGTCGTGGGTTTCCTCACACCATAATGCTGGCCGCCATCAAATAAGCGAAATATTCTTGAGCTCGGCGTAAAACATCAATCAAATAAATAAACAAATATGCGGTGTACAATCGTACTTTCAACTTTCCCTCCCCTGTTGTCACTTTCGGAGACGTTGAATATAATGGCAGTCATCTTTGACGTGAAACATCATCGGTAAGGACGAACACAGCCAAATCAATTCAAGACCGAAAGGTAGCATATTCTCGTTTTCATCAACGTCAGCAGAGATTAAAACAATAATATTCATGCATAACATGGAGAATTTCTATACTCTAGGATTTGTTCTGAGTCCAGAAATAATCGACACGCATTTCTATGGGCTCTACGACAAAGACTTTGCAGCTCCAATTTCGTATTTATGAACTCCATTTCGTTTGTGGTAGATCTAACAAAGTTACAAAACATTTTCTCCTATAACAAACTTTTCAACCACACCAATGCTAAAGTTTTGTAACTTTGTGGAAAGGCGTATGAACTGAAGTCAGGGGGTGTGGGTGGTGTGGGGCTGTGTGGTGCAATACTGTCCTTGAACGCAAAGCAAAGAATTCATAAAATGCATATGAAGCAATGATCCAGGAGCCTTTCACCAACGCGGTAACTGTGAGTTCAAGTCCAGCTCATGTTTCCTCTCTGGACGTACATAGGAAAGAAACCAAAAAAATTAATACATCAATTAAGAATTTGTGTGTCTGCTATCAGTGGATCATGGTGTAAAGTTGGATACCCTTTGCCGTATTTTTTTGCATGACGTTTTCGCTGGTCACGGTGTTTGATGCATTGTCCGGCTTGAGGTCGGAGAATCGAACCCAGCCTTACTGGATCGTTCTCGACTGTAGTTGGGTAGGTCCGGATTCAAACAGCAATAAACCTTGCCGCCATAATATAAATGAAATATATCAGAATGTAATGCGAAACACTAATCCAGTAAATAAATGTAAATAAAGTCCAAAAAGATATGTTAATTGTTGCCCGTTTTCGTCATCAGAAAAATGACAAAGCACAGAAGACATCAAAGCATTCCAAAATAATTACTCATATTTGGCCACTGCTCCGGTGGTACTGGGCTTGGTGCCCAGCGCTGAGAGGTTAGAGCAACCAAACACGATTGGTTGGCCCGGTTTCAGTATAATGTGATTGGGTGTTGTGTCATGTCTGGTGTCTTCGGCATGATACTTCGGTGGCGGCAGCACTTTGGCGGCATGGACTCGTCCTGCCACAAGAAGACACAATACATGCAGACACATTTAATGACTCCTCGTAGTCATATGATTTATTTATTTATTTGATTGGTGTTTTACGCCGTACTCAAGAATATTTCACTTCTACGACCGCGACCAGCATTATGGTGGGTGGAAACCGGGCAGAGCCCGGAGACTTGAACTCACAGACAATTGGCCCGGATAGCACAGTTGGTAGAGCGGTAGATCCAGGATCAATCCTGGGTCGAGTCACACCTAAGACTTTAACAGAGGAAGCTGTAACTTCCTCGCTTGGCCTTCAGCGTAACTCGTTGATCCGTATCAGAATAATGGCTCGGGCGGGGCGGCTTAGTAGTCTTTGGTAAGTCGTCTTAGTGAAGCAGCACCAGATAAAGAGTGGCGGAAATCCGTCCTGCGACAAGGAGGCACATTATATGCACCCTAAGGATTCCTTCGTCCCTAAAGACTCCTTCGTCCCTAAAGATTCCTTCGTCATCATATGACAGAAAAATCGTACTCACTCGTCATATTACTGAATATTGCTAAATACGTCGTTTAACCTCAAGCACATACACACATATACACAATTGGCCACATTTCTTAATGCTTTATTGCACAAACCGACATTTGTTACAGTGAATATCAAGTCATCACATGTATAAACCGCTCAGTTTTAATCCCATTGTATGATTGTAAACAACTTTACAACTATATCTGCTTTACTCCTAGAGTTTACGAGAAAAGAAAACGGTGCAATAAATATTCAGGCTAGTTTTGTTTAGTAGTGTCTTCTAAACAGACTATCCCAAGCTACACTGCTATGCTTCATAGCTACATCGACACATTTTAGTCTGCGGCACAAGTAACCAGAATAATACCTCTACTTGTCAAAATATGATATTATATGTATTTAGGTACAGCATCAGAAAACATGATTAATTGAGCAAATATCAAACACACAGTAACGGTACAAGTTACACCATAAAACCCACCATTCTATTCAAAATCGTACAAACGCCATCGAATATAAGTTACTCAAACAGTTCAAAACAATGACTTGCGGCGATATAATGGGCGATTTTACACAAATACATAATTTGTGTATTTATTGTGTAAGTTTTCCAGTTTTTTGAGATTTAAAAATCAGAAATAGGTAGTTTAAAATACAAATAATATTTATTTAATACTGTCTCAAAAATAAGTTTTCAAATGAATAAACCATATGAAATAAATCCCTGAAGCTAAAGTGATTCTAACTATAAATTATAATAAGAAAACTGATAAAAAAATACAATTCAGGCTTTTAGGCGAATCATTTTGTTATTCTTATCATACGTTCAACTACAATTTATCGCACTCGAGTGATAAACGCGATATGTTACTGTTCCACTTTGTTCTTAAAGGTATTTTAGCAATCGTTTCTCAAAAATCGCTTTGCAGCTTTGATGCTCTTGGTGTAAGTTTTCAAACTCGCCTCACTCGTCTTCGGCAACTTCCTCGATGTACTCGGCCTCCTCATCAGCGGTCGCGTCTTGGTACTGCTGGTACTCGGACACCAAGTCGTTCATGTTGGACTCGGCCTCAGTAAACTCCATCTCGTCCATGCCCTCGCCGGTGTACCAATGCAGGAAAGCCTTTCGCCGGAACATGGCGGTGAACTGTTCGGAGATTCGCTTGAACAGCTCTTGGATGGCTGTGCTATTGCCAACGAAAGTGGCAGCCATCTTGAGACCGCGAGGGGGAATGTCGCAAACGGCGGTCTTGACGTTATTGGGGATCCATTCGACAAAATAACTGGTGTTCTTGTTTTGAATATTTAACATTTGTTCGTCCACTTCTTTCATGGACATACGACCACGGAACATGGCGGCCACGGTCAGGTAGCGGCCATGACGGGGATCACAGGCGGCCATCATGTTTCTCGCATCAAACATCTGTTGGGTGAGTTCTGGCACAGTCAGAGCTCTGTACTGCTGGCTACCTCTGGAGGTGAGAGGGGCAAACCCTGGCATGAAGAAATGGAGACGAGGGAAGGGTACCATGTTGACAGCCAGTTTACGGAGGTCAGCGTTAAGTTGACCAGGAAATCGGAGGCATGTTGTCACACCTGACATTGTTGCCGAGACCAGATGGTTCAGATCTCCGTACGTTGGAGTGGTAAGTTTAAGAGTGCGGAAGCAGATATCGTACAGGGCTTCGTTATCAATACAATAAGTCTCGTCTGTGTTTTCTACCAGCTGATGAACAGACAGGGTGGCGTTGTAAGGTTCTACAACGGTGTCCGATACCTGGAAAGATCAGGTGAAAGGAGTTTATGGTTAGATGGGTAGCCATGTGCTCTTGTTGCACAAATTATTTTCCCACTGTATACACGTACCTTTCCAAAAATGTCAAATGTATAGACTGAGTAAACATGTCAATATAATAAACACTTTTTAAACATCTTATAATTAATCAGCATTTTACACTTAGCAACACAGTCATGTTTCCTGGACTATTTGTGTTCATTGAAAATATCAACCACATTACTATTTAAAGCTTGGCTATAATAAACACATGCTTTTAATTCATCTTAATGAATGAACACCAGTGTAACATAAATGTGTTTATAAACTGAACACTTATTTTCAGTGTGTATAAGTATACCACTATGCTCAGCCTCCCTTTTGACTTTCCTCGATGATGTATTACTGGACTCTTATTAATATATTACCAGACAGCACTGGTTCATACCAATGCGTTTTTACAAATAACTTTTTGTCTTCATCACCAGCTCAGGCTAATGCTGGAAGGTTTAATTTGTCAGCTATCAGACGAAAAGAAATCTAATTCAGTATAATTAAAGATGCACAGCATAAAGAGTAAAACCAGAGCAATGAGGACGGTATGATAGCTGACAAACGCTCACACGTAGCGGGTGCCTCTCGGCACTTTCGAAGATTTATTCTGACTGTTCATGTAAATGTATAAATCGTAGCAACTTATACCTTACTTAACACCATTCCTTAAATAGAATTAAGTAAACAAATGGAGCGATGTTAATTACATTTTATGAGACGCAACCGGCCTAGAATTACTCAAAATGCTGTGTTGGCATCACATGTAACATACAGTTACATTAAAACAATGCAAAGGAACCAGGCCTCGGGGATGCTTAGTCCACCTGCAGAATCCTGGTTGTTGCAGAAATACGCCCTTCCAAGTTTGTTCCCGCCATATAAATAATCGTTGTTTTACCTGTCTTTGAGTCATGGCTTACCTTTGGCGAGGGAACAACGGAGAAAGTATTCATAATCCTATCTGGATACTCTTCACGGATCTTGCTGATCAGTAAGGTGCCCATGCCAGATCCCGTCCCGCCCCCAAGGGAATGCGTCAGCTGGAAGCCCTGCAGACAGTCACAGCTCTCAGCCTCCTTCCTCACAACGTCCAGAACGCTGTCTACCAGCTCTGCACCCTCCGTGTAGTGACCCTTGGCCCAGTTGTTTCCAGCTCCGCTCTGACCGAAGACGAAATTGTCCGGCCGGAAGATCTGACCAAATGGACCGGAGCGGACAGAATCCATGGTGCCGGGCTCCAGATCGACGAGAACTGCTCGGGGGACATACTTTCCTCCTGGTTCCACAAAAAAATCGTATTTAGTAAATATATTAAAAATAACCCATAATTTCATTAACAAGGCCATGTAGAACGCGTATGATATATTGTATAAGGGTATGATGATTGTAGAATGCTTCATCATAAATAACCAGTGATTTTAAGATCATTTTTACAGTGTACTTGTAGATCATTCGGTATTTCATGCATGGTAGATTACCTGTTGCCTCTGTGTAGTACACATTGATCCTCTCCAGCTGAAGATCAGAGTCCCCGTGGTACGTCCCAGTAGGATCAATGCCGTGTTCGTCCGAGATCACCTCCCAGAACTGTCAACAGAAAAGACACTGGATATATATATATATATATATATATATATATATATATATATATATATATATATATATATATATATATATTATTTTGTAATTTGATCTTCAAACAACACACCTGTTAGGAGTATAAGTGCAACTCCGAAAGTCATCAAGGTTTTAATTTTGTTTTGTAAATCTATATATATATTTAAACAAGGTTTTGCGTCATATATTCTTGAAGACGTCGTAAAGCACCAATGAAGTAAATAAATAAATCCGGAATACGGAAAAATCTTTCAATGGCTTTGTCTTCAGCCTTTGAACACCCCTTCAGGCACTTTAGTGTAGCGAGTTTCAATGAAGCTATCCAATGTTTCCCCAAAAATTTCTTTAAATGATTCATGTCTCTTTTACTCTTAGCCGACTGAGACGTAGACTATGAACATACGTCGTCATGGTAACTTCGCTTGGCAGTCCGAAAGGTAATGTGCAAGCCCACTGAGATGTAGACTGTGAACTAAGTTAAAATCTGTCTGTCTGGATTTATACGCATAAACCTTGTAGCGAGCTTGTTTCTGTAATCATACCGATTCGAATCCTGATGCCTGTTTTACAAAGCAGTCACAGATACAACCGGCGTAACTTTCACGACAACGTATAGTGGCGAGACACCTTATCATGATAACTGTGCTTGGCGCATCATTACGATAGCTTTGTGTAAAACTGGTCCATGAATCGCAAATATAATCTGAGTAATTTATCATTCATTTTGACAAAATGACGCAAAGCCGCGTTTGCACGGTGCGATGTTCGGGTCAGTTTTGTCCTATTTGAGTGAGTAGTCAAATGAAAGCAGATGATGCGCTATTTCAAGCTGTAGTATGAGAGCGTCTTATGAAACAGACGTCCTATTTGCGTTCTCCTTGTAAATCATTGTGTCGATAGGATAAATCGCATTGGTATTAACATAGGTTAAGATATATAACTACATGGACTGTAAAGGTGCTCTGGTCATTTCAGAATGGACTCTCTAGAGTAAATCTAAAGCAACAACAAAACGCATATTTAGACTTATAAGTGACTGACAAAGTTAAACATCAGAGCACGAGAACACATATCACGAGGGGACGAGAGAAATGTGCTTGCAGGCCTGCAGTTTAACATTATGGTGAAATACCCGGTCACAAAGCGATCTTAAACTTATGTCAACATTTCAAATCACTTTAAAATGGTTATTTCTGATGTAACAAGGCCAAAATATTGTTTGACGACGTAAATTCTGTGAAAGTTATTGCACAACAAATTTCAGCTAAAATAACGGAAAGGAATATACCAAATTTGATGGTTAAGTTTTCACATAAGCCTTATATCGCTTCTTGGAACACTCAGCCTGGAACTGAAGCACTGAAATAACGAGTTGGCCTTGTAGCTCAGCTGTTTTAAAAGCATTGGTAAGATGTGGAAATATCTGGCATACGTGGATACGTGGACTTCCTTGTCGTCTGACAGCGCTAACATACCCGGATCAAGCAGTCAGCTCTACCACAGGGTTAACGTAACACGCTGTTATCACAGCCGGTGTAAAATTCCACTTTCGTCAGACTGCGAGTAAAATAGACTGAATGACGAAGAAACCTGGGCAACAGATCAACTCCGGTGATAAGATGCGCAGGCGAAAAAAAAAAAAAAAAAGGAATTGCCGAAGATAAGCTACTGGTTACCATGGGTACATGTGGATAACACCGCTGCCCGGAGAATGGCTTCATATTGATCCCAAGAAAACACATAATTATTAGATATGTTCTAAAACAAAGCGACAAATATTTTTACTGAGTTTGAAAAAAAGCGATGTCTCTTGTTCCTGATAATAAATTCAACATATACACATACTTTACACTGTATCTACAATTTTGTAAAACTCTTCTATTAATTTGTGTACTTACGAAACATTTCGAGCAAATAATTGTTTTGTAATTTGCATTCAATGGAGGTAATGAAGATAATGTATATGTAAATAAATACGCGTTCAACACATAAACGTATATTCTCTGCTAAGTCTTAATGAAAAGTGCACAAAAATAATTTTTGAAATATCAAATGAAATGGAAAATGTTGAAAAAATGACTTTGAATCGAGTGTTACCTTCGCCCCGATCTGGTTGCCACATTGCCCCGCTTGTATATGTACGATTTCCCTCATGATGCTTCGATTCTCAGCTCTCTCTCTCCCCTGACTGGCACTTCCGGTGACAAGCCGCTATACTACATGCAGATCAGATTTTGACCACGTCACCCACTCAGAGCACATCCGCTCTTTGTAATTATGTTCGAAAATAGTCCTGGAAATAGATCTTTGACCAATAAAGCAACTGTTTGTCCAAAGGAATATGATATATGATAATTTGGCGGTTATAAATTTAAACACATTTCAACAATTATTTTTGTATATATTAATATTGCGATTCTTATTTATATATTTCGTTTTCAAAAATCCGCGTAGCAATTCGGCGATTTGGTAAGGGCAGGGTGACATCGTTAGTCGTAAGGGGCTACGTTAAAAGATGAGCTATTACTAGACGTGCTGCCAGGGTAAACAGAAAAAAAAATGACGAAGGCACAGTATATGTGTTGGAGTAAAGTCAGCTGTTGGGCAGAGATCTTAGGTCCGCAGACATCTGACGATGAAGTTATTTTGGGAGCCTTGTCAGGAATGACTTTGTTGTCAACATTCAGGATGAGATGTGGTAGCTCCAGGCTTACTATGGTGCCTACTGTATAATATATGCAGCAGTAACTTCAGTGAATATGGGCGGCTGGATGTCTAAATTGTATTTGCCCGGTGTAACAAATCAACTTCCTGGTCCGTGAGCACGATTACCAAGATGGTGGTATTAAAATGTTTCGAAATCATTTCCATACATATATATCAAATTCAAGACATTTAACAGTACATGTCCTGGGTTCCCAAGGCCCTGCTCGGTTTTGCCCCACCATAATGGTGGTCTCCGTTGTATAAGTGAAATATTTTTGAGTACGGCTAAGACACCAATTAAATAAATAAATAAATAAATAAATAAATAAATAAATAAATAAATAAATAAATAAATAAATAAATAAATAAATAAATAAATAAATAAATAAATATTGATAACATGCAAACCGGGTTTTGTTTTTACTAAATGATCACTACGAAGTAGATTATAGCAGATTACTACAGACACACGGGTCATTAAATTAACGCACAATATGGGGTCTTAGGGCTCATTCAATACCATTTTCGCCAGAATGCAGCTCGTGCAGCTGTAAATATGGTGATGAATGTTGTGTTGGAATCTTGTGCTAACTTCACCGAGCTGGATAGCCAAGTACAATTCGCACATGAACAGCTACCATATATGAACGTGTCTAGGTTTGTGATTTAAAAATTATTCACTTTAGAATGTCCCGCCTTGTTAATTAGTTAAAGTCTGGTCATCATTCACTTTTCCCCCAAAAACACATGACATAGCAACGTATAAATATAGTATAACAGCTGGATATTTCCGATCTGTACGGCTAATCTTATCTACAATTATATATGTGCTTCTGTTTGGATTGTGTGGTCTAAACTACATGTACGTTAAGTCGAATAGATAGATATCTTAATTACTAGTACAATCAACGTTTCACCCATTCAATAATTACTATCTAGTTTGCTGAAGGCAGGTATATATAAAGTTAAAAACTATACTTGAGATTGATTTGACTCGAATCTGACCTGCCAAAAAAGCACAATAGAAAGAGCTATGCGATGACAAGGCGATGAAAGTATCAGAATGTATGCAATACTTATACATTTTAAAGGTTGGGTTTTATAGAATTTTACAACGCTGTCTGTGTATGCCGTTATCAATCCTCGTTGACGAATCTGCACTTCCTCATTCTAGGTAGAGCCAAAGATGTTGGCCATGCGCCCACGGTATTCATTTCCTGCATGTATTCTATTTTTACTTCGCCGTCTACATTTGCACCATCTGCCATATACCAGTCAAACTTGAGTGGCCGTTTCTTCATTCACGAGAAGACACACACAAAGAAAAAAACGTGGGTAATTATTACCACATGACTGTATTATCTAACCTGGCACAGTATATAACATGTGCTAGAATTCGTCTCACTGTTAGGGTTTCAGAAATGCAGAACTACATAAAGGCACAAAATCATATTTGCATCATCTTTTCGTGTATGTACTGCTTTAAACTCACTTTTGATATCTGTCTGTGTGAACCAATGGCAACTTTTAATCTCTCTACTTACACAGACAAAATATAACAGCTATAGACTTTTCAAAAGAGACCAAATAATACTCTTAGCAAACTGTAACAACCTCCACCATGGATCTCATACAAACTTCTTTCTACAAAAAATGGGACAGTGCTCTGTCTGCTTGTCTGTCTACCAAGGGTAAAGAACTGCAAAGAACTGTAAGTATTCCTTGATCCGATACCGATTAAGGCCAAGTATATTGGTACTTGGCCCCGTTAATGCGAAGATGTGTACAAAACCACACCAAGTCTGTTTTTAACTCGTTATTTATCTATTTTTTTGATTGGTGTTTCCGCCGTACTCAAGAATATTTCACTTATACGATGGCGGCCAGCATAATTTTGGAAGCCCCGGGGAAACCCACGACCATCAGCAGCTTTTAATTCTTTCTGTAAAGTTGTCGACAGAAACGCATAGAAATAAATAAACAAGTAAACACTAAAAAAACATTACCTCTTTGTCGGAGACAATCAACACCACATGGGTGGTTAATTAGGTTTGGTAAAACAAAGCACTTTACTATTATTCCACTACCAATACACTTCATACAGGCATAAACTTGTGTATTTTATTAGTATACTGTTGTTTTAAGACCACAGTGGTAGCACTATATACCAAATGCCAAAGCTGTTCTTGATGACGAATAAAACAGTTAACTACTTTGCAAATAATAGGTACGTTCTGAATATGCGACATTTAAAAATTCAATTGCCCTAAGATTAATAACGCCTCTATTTAACCAGCTTTATTACATTGTATGCCATGGGGCTTAGCTTATTGAGTCATCCGTCAACTTTGTGAGGTACAATCATGCATCCAGTATCATTGATATATGCAAGGAGGTTCGAGATCCAGCTCAAATGAAGTTATAGTTGAAGTTCGAGTTTCGGACACCTATGGCCTAATTGAATAAATTTTGGCCGTATTGTCCACACGGTTGTCCGCGCTTTTACCGAAAATTGGAACTTGGTACATGCCTTTACCTTAGCAAGTTACATATTAAGTTCCTGTTTCGGAAACCTATTTCCAATTTGGGCAACATTATGACCTTTTTTGTCCAAACAGTCGTCGTAATGAATTAAACCTGGTAGATGACAGGACTAATTTGAAATTGCGGCAGTCTGTCCCCAATCCGGTCAGCCATGGCCATTTTGTCCAAACAGTTCGTCGTAATGAATTAAACCTGGTAGATGACAGGCTAATTTGAAATTGCGGCAGTCTGTCCCCAATCCGGTCAGCCATGGCCATTTTGTCCCAACAATTTTGTACACTTTTTCAGAACGGTTCAACATACTGGAATTATACCTGGTACCATAATAGTTTTCTGAAATTTATTTGAAAACTGTTAATCGTAATAAATTCAAACGTGCTATCAGGCATCACCATATCTGTAGTTACAAGTCAAGTTTAGTTATAAGTCAAGTTTAGTTATAGATTATTTTGTTTCAGAAAAAAAAGAAGGAAAAAAAACAACTATAAAAGAGTGTATTAGAGACATACACGCAGCTGGAAGGACCAAAGCACAGGACCTGCGGGAGATCCATTACACCACTGGCTGCGTAAATGACGGAAGGAATAATTAATAACTGTATGGAATTAAAATATTGTTTTGTCGGCATCTTAAAGCGTTAAAATGTGCAAGTTGTACTGGTTAAATGATGCCGCTCTCCATCAGTCATCAATTGAGAGATGCAGACGACCGCTTCTGACAACGTGGGGTGTCGGAGTCATGTGTACCGCGACAGGTGCAGCTTCAATACCTTCCACCTGACGAAAAACAAAGACAATGTCGGAGTAAAAATTTTGAGAACAAAACAAGAGAAAATTTAGTTGCTGCTCAACCGAAATATAACAGCAGTCGTTGGATAAAATGATAATCTGCAATTTAGTTACAGATTATCCAAGATCATAGTGTTTAGTGCATAAGATTTTGTGGATGGCTTTTCAAAGCTCCATAGGATTCTATCATACGATTAGAAAATTGTTGCTTGCTTTTGCCATATTTCTAAGCCACACAGTTATAGTGAACTGACTGAAATACCTAAATTTTGGCCAGGAGTTAAAAGTTGGCTAAAACGTTTTAAAGATGAAAGGCTTAGGCCGCTTTTCTAAAGTCGGGATGAATATCTCATAATTGGATGTTTTGGATGTTTGAGAATGAAATCAAAGACATAAATGCCATGGACTTTGGAAAACATGCACTATTTTCTTCGCCGAAATTTGCCCGGACGGAAGAATAGTAACGTGACAGCATGTTTACGCATGTTGACAGATGTTTACAGATCTGATTGGCCCTTATCAACTATTTATTCTTCCAATGAAAAGTGTCCACTCAGTTGATCGTCTATAATTAGCTCTAACCCACGTGTGCTGAGTACGGCCGAATATAATCCAGGCAGTGTTGACAAACCTGTACAGCCGAAGTGGACTTATGACAGACGTTCATACCTTGACGTGTTTCTCAACCACAGGCTTTGGAAATTTACCATGGTCATCCTGTGGAAATACCTGTAAGTATTGAATACGTATGTTTTACAGTTGAAAATATATCATAACGCGGTGTTTTGCCAAATACTGGACGATACTTTGATTAATCGCTGTTCGAAACAAAAAAGTCCACGTTCTTTGTCAAGAGTGTGGTGGTCACAGATTTTGTTCTTATATATGTGTTTCTTACAGATCTGTGCATGATTCTATCGTGCACAGGACGTGTATGGCATAAACGTGAATACATAAAAATAAAAACAGCCAGATCTACTGAAAGTAGACTTTTAAACTTGATAACAGTACATTTTAAAACTTGATGACATTAATTTACCGAACGTAATCGTCATTTTTTGGAAGTGTAGAAAGTAAAAATATGTATGTGAGCAAAGGATTTAACTGGGAACAATGTTGCCGTATTGTCACGGCATGATCTACTTACCTTCGAACATCGGTTGTCCCTCTGGACTTTCTCAGTCCAGTCTGTGATTGTTTAACAGAAACTTGTCTTGCAGGACTACTTGTGTTACATGAAGCTATCTAACACATTACACTATTTAAACATTTCACAAATGTAGTATAAAAATACATCCCTGTAGTTAATAAACATGTTTCATTTATGATAATACACCAGGACACGTTTTCAAACTGTAACAGAATAAACAGAACACTAATTTTTCACACATCATCAACCACATGTCGCACTACCTCATATCTACTGGGTATCCTGATCATTGTATTATTTTTGCTGGTCCAAATCTCAAATTGATCTCGGTTCTTTTTCAGAAATCACTTTCATCAAAAGTCTGATTCCATAGGTTCGCTTAACATTATGGCATTGTTTTGTATTACAGCATTTTCGCACTGTTTCCAGCAGCAATGTTAATCACAAGCTGTGAGGCTTCCCGGGCAAAAGATGGTAAGAAACACTGTCCAACTATTACGGCATTTGACTATTATATAGCACATTCGTCTGGCTGACATGTTAACAGAGTATATAAGGTACACTCGGTCTATTATTTGATTTTCATAATGGTCTAAATCACTGAAGCCGTTATCATTATTATTTATATTAAAGAAAACGTTAGAATTTGCACGCAGTCTACTGATACAGTTAATTTCTCTACCCTTTTCAAGACTTTAAATTCTGTACCGGAACTGTTTAATAGAAGCTGTAAGTTTATCACCATGACTTGTCCGCGAAAGCTAAGCTTGACACATGCAGTGGCAGTTTGTGTTCATATGTGCACACATTCAGTTGATTGTATACTTGTGAGGTAGATCTGTTGAACCCATTAAGCAGTGTTTATCATAAGCCCGGATTTGTCAAAGCTTATCTTTGGACTTGCCAAAACTTTGATATGAGATTAACAAGGACCTCCACTGATTCCTGTGACAACATCGATAAACCCCTGGGATTTACACATTCGACCACCGTGAGCAATATTGCGTTTTGAACAGTTTGGTTAAATAGTGTGAAAGTCTTATTTAACCGAACGTTTTGTCCTTATGCGGGGGAACATAATGAATAAAAGTATGTAGAAACCCCTTTATTGACCCCCCAGGGGAAAGGTGGGAGACTACATTACAGATATTTGAATAATTATGCATGCAGGTCTAATGTTCTGTTTGTGTAAAAGTACAATTTTCCAATATACACGCACTACTTAGTGGCTCATCATGTTAACAGATAAGCGGCTGGATGTCGAGGGTGAAGGATTTGCCCGAACAAACAGACGTAAGAACACACACCAGCGACAACTCAAGAGTCGACAACATCAGGAGTTAGAATCGCATGGTAAGGGCACATTTTATCTATAAAGTAAGGTCAAGGAATGTGAAGGAAAAATGCTCTTCAGACATGCTCTGTAAAAAGAAAAATATGTACACTTGTTGAATCAACTGCATTGTGCCTGTATCCACGAATCTTTGTTAAATATATAAATGGTTCAAGGGAAAACCCGTAATTCCTTGTCAACACCTGTTTCCTGCTCTTTGCATGTTTTCATCAAGATTTGTGGTACATAACACTTTTAGCATCGGTTTATTGAGTTTTTGAACTTTTGATCATTGTCACATATATTGTTATGCATATTAATCAACACTTTGTAGGCGGTCCAATACTTTCCAGCAAAAACCCAGGCGATGTACGTCATTCAAAGTATACAAGGACATTCTCAGAGAAATACGGGAAAAGCATAGGTATGCTACTTTTGACAAGGTTTACTAAGTACTAAACAAGGTTTTATTAGGTTTATGAGTATTTTGGAAATCGATGTGATGTACACGAAGTTAAGCGAGATATGAACAATGTTCTCAGTCTTTTTTCAGTTTTCCCAAAGTGGAGGAAGTTCTGAGGCAGTTGGCGCCTGTCGCAAACAAACCTCAGATTTCGACTTGCTTTATCTTTAAATTCGCTTGCCTCAAACATGGTCTTATCTGAAATTTTATTACTCTTCCAGTAATCTTTTAAACAAAGTCAGCGCCAGGTGACTTTTGACCCCCACGGTCATAAACTCCCTTTGTTTGTTTTCTTCACCCGAGATTGTGCCAGTGACGTTGGTAACCATTGACTATGCCCGGAACAGCACGGGGCTATAATCTCTAAAGATGGGTCTTAATTGCAATTAATGCCGTGGACAAAGTTCAGCCATAAGAGTTCTCAAAACAGGCACCCACCTGTAGCGAGGCGCCATATTTTGGAAAGCCTGTTCACATGCCGGCTAAAAGAACTGTAAACTAAAATTTAATAGGCTAAATAAAATGATGACCATGTAGTTACGATGATAGGTTACCAAATGTCCTTGTGCAAAGAAGTGCATAGAATGCATGTAAATTTTAAATATTAAAAAACTTGTTCCATTTGAAACTTTAGTGGACTTGACCAATGAAAATATTCTTTGCATCTAAAATATATACAGAGAATGTAAACTACAAAATTGTTAATTTACCTCAGATTTATTTCGTAAAACATATTGCAACCCAACATACATAGCATTTAAAGTTAGATTATGCTTATCACACGAAGTAGTTTTGTGTACCTGGAAAATGAAATGTGTAAAAAGGTGTAGGACCTAATATGACTGACTTAAGGATAGATTACTTCACTTATTACTCCCTGCCTCTTCTCAGCACGTGACCAGTCCTTACCAGAGGTTGTTATCATGAACAACCTAGGCTGCGCTGGCTTCGTAGCTGTGAAACGCTGTACCGAGCCTGAGCAGAGTGTGATCTTAATTGCAATGAGACCCTTAGTGATTTTACACCTGTGTTTTACCTTTCCATGATACACAAGGCTGTCCGCGAACAGTTTACGTTGATTAAAACAGACCTAATTATCTATACCCATCTTCTAAAGCACCGCTTTACAGCAAGCTTGATCTACCGTATGATACAGGTCAGTTATGAGTGGAAAGCTGTGTTAAGTATAACTGGCTTTCTATACGACTTGATGTAACAATGTTCGCAAATATTTAAGCAAACAATTGTGGTCTATAAGATAGGTGACAGAACAGAAGGAGATTTGATAGCCCGAATTAACCCATTAACAGTCAGCAATTTATCACTGACGATTCGAACATTGAGTTAATACAGAGATTCTTTTCTTAATTTTGACTTAATTATTTATGCATTTGTTTGTAGTCTGTCCTTTTTATTTATTTCGTTTATTTCAAAACAATGATTAGGTCTAATTGTACATAACTTCCAATCATCACTTATTCACGAGGTTCTTTCCTTATATTACCTTTTTAGAACCTCTTTAAGCTTGCCCGTTATATTGTCACAATAGCAAGACATGTCATAATTCATGAATCGTGATGTGAAAAAGTTTCATATTCGAAATGGAAACTTGCTGTAAACCTTTAAACTCCAAATGATATTAATTCGCCCTGAATTCTTACTCTCCCTGAGGACATCAGAATCAATCATCATCCGCTTGTATTGACAGCTGCTTTAAACACGAAGACAAGTTGTTGTGAGAATGGCGGACAGTGCGTCCTGGGAAGTTTTTGTGTTTGCCCCAAGTAAGTAAAGCTATTACATTTTTAAATCTACATTTGTGTCAGTCTTAAGGGAAAAAGTACTTGGGCACAGGCGTATCTATAACAACATGCAAATCTCGTCACAAAGCACAAAATTCACGCAAGGGTTTTTATCATAAACATGGACGGATCATGTGATCAAACTGATAATTTTTGTCCAATAAGAATAATGGAAGTTCTTTGTACAAACGTTCTACAAACGGTCTGAAACGGGTCCACAATGCGCGCTGTGAGATTTTTTTTTTGACCGTTAAGATTGTGTACAATATACGATATCGTGTTAAGACCGGTAGCCATTAAATAAAGGATTAACACGATGGTTATGTCGGCTACTTCTGTTTTATTAAAGATAAAAGTGGAGATTAGGAAATGTGGGGGTATTCCCCGTGAGTCATATTGATGAGAGTCTATGTGGAAGAACGATTCTCAGTTATGAAATGGCAGGCGAATTCGGTCGTTTAGCATAGTTATTTCCCTAATCATTTTCATATATGAGTAATAGATAATACTTATATAACGCAGAAATATAGTTTATTCACTTGTTCACTTATTTATTTATTTGATTAGTGTTTTATACCGTACTCAATTCCTCACAAACATAATGCGCAGTTAGGTCATTGTTAGACTATACTTTATGCTAGTGAATATTTTGTGGATGAAATGTTCAGTTGCTGCAGCTTTCTAAACTACTGGAGAGCTTTTCTGGCGACCCCGATCTGGGGTCGATTCCAAAAAGCCATTGCTGACTTCTGTCAAAATTTGAAATAAAATAAAAAGCTTATTTATCGCCTTTAGAAATTAAAACTTTGTCCGCATTATCAATGTTATCGTAAAGAAAAAGACCTCTAAAATCGAAGTAGGCATCACCAGATAGACCACTTAAAACTATGCATAAATATTGTTATGTATGACTATTTAACGTTTTCATGTACTGTTAGTCTGCGGACCTTTGTGAAAGCATAACAGGCCCTATTATATGTGTACAGCGCGGACCTGATCGAAAGCACCTTGTTCAATGCTTTGTTTATTTCACTGCCTGTTCATTGGCTGTTAGCTCTGTGTTTAAAGACCGTTGAATCCACCTGGAGCGTATATAAGCCGTGTTTTCTGTGCAGAGAGGAGGTATTTTTGCTGCATCCACTGGGAGACAGGAGAGTGTGCGACGCTCTCGTATCGAGTCCATTATTTTGATATGAGCTGGTGATGCCAGTTTCGTTTGGGAGGACAGATTTTTATGCCGTCACCGTTTGTGTACCACAGTAGTACTGATGTCTGGTTTATGTGAATTTCTGCGGAAGTCACGTTTATTGGTGTTCGGATCTTTATTATGATTATACAGTGTTGACTGTGTTATTTGTTTAACACGCTGACCTCACCTGACCGACAAGGTCGTCAAGGACTCTAAACTAAAGTTTTCAGTTTTGTAAAGGACGTTCGTTCTGCCACAAGGTGACATTACTCTACGTCTCTGAACGGCTCGTTTGTGAGTTTCTGCGGGAAACTGTTCTAAAGTGGATTATACCTCCATGCCTGTATTTACCCTGTGTTATGCTCTGCGGGTGTGACGTCATTCAAAGGCTTGACTGTTCCAGTTCTGTATAACCTGTGTTCGCGTTCGCTAACCTAGCGAAGTACCTGACTGGGACAATTTGTGACTTGTGTGAATTGTGTGTTTATCCCATGGTCTTTACGTTGTATTTCCTGGAATACGTTCCTTGGGATGCAAAGGTGAACTGGAAACTTTTAAAGACCGGTAATACTGATGTGTATGTTTTTTATGTTGTTGTTGTTGAACTGTCTGTAAAACTGTACGTCTCATTTTATATATATAAAGCATTGTTTACATTGTAATATTGAGTCACTGAGTCTGTTTTCTGTTGCTGTTTTCAATACCGTAACAATATATTTTCAGTCAGTTTTTTAGGATTCTGTGAATAGACTGAAAGGCGTTCAAACATTTGAATTCTAAAGTGGGCTTTATGGATCATACTATCGGGGTTTAGGAAATCTGGAAGTTTTTTTCACAGGAAGTTTTTTTTAACACTGATCACGGCACCGAATGTTGGAATAACTCTTTTTACCCATGTTCCCAAACATTCGTTTCTTCTGGTTAACATCAGGAAAAAATGTGACGTCAGAGTTCCTAATCACGGTCAGTATGGCTCATGAAGCCCACCACTGTATTTAAATATTTGAATGCCTATCAATACTTTTCAAATAAATCTGAAAGAATAAATGAAAGTATTTTTACGCATTGTTTTCAGTTGTCTGTATGATGAACCTTACTTCACATTTCAGCTTTTCTTTCACTTTAAGACAAATGTGTCCCAATTTCAGCTTGAAGTACCAAAAAGAACTAAGAATTTTTGAGGAGGTTTTAAGTTTTGAAGTCAGAAATACCTTTGTGGAATTGGCCAAAGCGTCCATCGTTATTAGGGTTATACTCATCATTTCATAGCGGGGGAGTGGTGGGGGGGGGAGTCTTTTGATGACGAGCCTGTAAAACCGAAATTGTCTCCTTTTCTTCGTCAGGGAGTTTTTCGGCCGTTACTGTCAGTATGAGCTAAAGAAGGCGGATTGTGGGTCCATCCCTCATCTTGGCTGGGCTAAACAGGGGTGCGACCTCTGCTACTGTTACGATGGTAGAAGTACTTGTCTCTCAAAAGTGTTCGACAACTGTGGTAAGGCGTCTTACATTCATCTTAACGTGTCTGTTTAAAAGTATAATTTTTAATTATTTAGGTACACTTGGGGATGACGTTCTTTTTTTGTTCTTGATCGTGAGTTCCAGTTTTAAAATACGCATGTGTCGTTTGATATTAGGATGTTGTTAATATTTTGAACTTTTCTTGTGGTTGCCAGGGAACACAACAAGTCACACACGAGAGGAGAGCCCGAAACAGACACCGTTTTTCCAGCCAAGCGCAAACTTCCGTGACGATTACCCCTATCTGACGTCATCAAATGACGCAGATGACGAAGCTGAGGACTATTATTCCGATGACGAAGCGTACTCGACCTGTGATGACGCCAGAAATGTTTTGTCCCGTAGCAGCTTGTGTTTGTTTTTTTCGTGTGTCTACATATCGGTGCAGTTTATCGTCTTGTGATATCCTACGTGAGTAAAGATGCATGTAACCTGACTCAAGAAGGCATTCTCGAAAAAACCCTCTCTGATCAAATAGTGCTGTGATAAGTTTTACCCATGCAACATATTTATTTAATAAAGATCAATGTTGAAGTTTTTGTATAGTTTGTTATTTTGTATTTGATTTATTTGGAATTATTGGACAGTGTTGTGTGTGCTTTGAAATCTTTGAAAACCACCAAATTAGTTAATTACGTGCAAAAAAATAGGAATTAGTTTATGATTATTTATAAGTATATATGTATGTGATGAGGTGTTATATTATGGTTTCCTCATCGCCCTGAAATGTGTATGAGTTTTGTAATATAAGGTGATGTAAGGCGGGAAGGAAACCATAATGGGCGCATTTGTAATATAGTATTCCAGATGAGGGTAAAGGGGACACATTATCTCACAGAGTTACCAACAAGGCGAAATGTTATGCCCCTTAAGTTTGCTACAGTCATCACGGATCTCGCTGGCTAAGTTTAACGCGTCCCTCTCGTCGAAAGTGACCCATCCTTCACCAACCATTAAAGCAGCGTGCTAAAGCGGCACGTCTCAGGAGCCCAGCTCCTGCAGACATCCTTTTCGGTCATGAGTGAGTGCGTGAGTGCGTGCGTGCGTGCGTGGGGTTTAACGTCGTACTGTGAGCTCTGCAAACAGCCCTTTGAATGGTCGTGGGTTCTCGGGCCTCTACTCGCTTATTCTCCCACCATAAAGCTGGCCGCCGTCATATTCTAAAAGTGAAATATTCAGCTTTCTATTGGAAATCTTCATTGATTCTCTCATTCTTAAAACACGTCGTCTAATGTAAATAATTATGTGACAGTCATTATAAGTCTGTATATGTGAAATCATAATGTTCCGTTTGGCCGTCACTGGGTCAGCCACTCTGAGCGTTTCTCTCACTGCGAATGCTCAGGATTTTATCGATGAGTATATTGTTCTCGCTATTCATTTTTATTCTTGAGTACGGCACAAAACACTAATCAAATAAAATAGTAAATAAGTCAGCAGGTAAGGGATCCATAGAGGACCTTATACAACCTCACTGTCTTGTTGCTTCAGTACCCAGCTACTTTGCTTTGAATAAGAAAATTCCAGGTATAACGAAAGGTCCTTCATCGGCTTTTGTAACTGACCGCAGTTAAATAAGTGAAAATTTTTTAACACCAAAAACATTAGCACCTTTCCTACTGGGGCTATTACTCTTCTGACTCGAACGACATTGGGTATGTAGAGTTATCTCCCTGCTTGGTTGCGGCCGCGTGCGGATATTTTTCGTGAGTACAGCGATTATCCCTAAATCCGTCAAAAAGACGTAACTTATTGTATTTATTCGTGGTGGGACAGGTCAGTAGGAAACCTGCGGATGGTCGTGGGACTACACCCGGTATCTTCCCGCCATGCAGATGGCTGTGGTATAGGCCCTTAATGAAATACTCTTGCGTACGGCGTAAACACCGTTTACGAATAAATAAAGGATCCCTTGAAACTAGACGGGAAATCGCCCCCTGTCGCTCAGGTCGATTGCCAACCGGCTCACAGTGACAGGTCGTCTGCGAAATCACGCAAGGGCTTTCGCGGTATGTGGCTGAAGTTATTATGTAACAGGTGTAGCCGATGAAATACGTCAAGCCAAAATATTCGCTACTAGCCATCAGCCAAATGTTTGTCGTTAAAGGCATAGGATAACATCCCTTTCCGACTGATGTTGGCATTTAAAGCACTTCAGTGCAGCAGTTTCCTATCTTGCACGATTTCCTATCTAGCTGCAAGGAGCACTTCGCAAAATTCACCAGAACAATTGTTCTTGCCCGTAAAGTGTTGAGTTTTTTCCAACAATAATACATCGAATAATCATATAAAATCCCACACCTGTCTTGTGCAGCGTTATCGGTATTTATTATCCCCATATGTATTTATCGTCAAGTCAGTCAACCTGTCTTGTGAAGCGTCATCGGTATTTATTATCCCTATATGTATTTATCGTCAAGTCAGTCAACCTGTCTTGTGAAGCGTTATCGGTATTTATTATCCTTATATGTATTTATCGTCAAGTCAGTCAACCTGTCTTGTGAAGCGTTATCGGTATTTATTATCCCTATATGTATTTATCGTCAAGTCAGTCAACCTGTCTTTTTAAGCGTTATCGGTATTTATTATCCTTATATGTATTTATCGTCAAGTCAGTCAACCTGTCTTGTGAAGCGTTATCGGTATTTATTATCCATATATGTATTTATCGTCAAGTCAGTCAATCTGTCTTGTGAAGCGTTATCGGTATTTATTATCCCTATATGTATTTATCGTCAAGTCAGTCAACCTGTCTTGTGAAGCGTTATCGGTATTTATTATCCTTATATGTATTTATCGTCAAGTCAGTCAACCTGTCTTGTGAAGCGTTATCGGTATTTATTATCCTTATATGTATTTATCGTCAAGTCAGTCAATCTGTCTTGTGAAGCGTCATCGGTATTTATTATCCCTATATGTATTTATCGTCAAGTCAGTCAACCTGTCTTGTGAAACGTTATCGGTATTTATTAACCCTATATGTATTTATCGTCAAGTCAGTCAACCTCATTACTGCATCGATTGTTTTGATCATTAGTTTAAAATCTGGCCTTCAGTTTTCAAAGAGCATGAACAAGATAGTCATTTCGCAAGCACACAGGACACGAGATATAGGCCTACATGACACAGCCGTCTGTTTACATGTAGCACGCGACACATCAAAGACATGCTATTGGGAGAGCATATGGAAATCAATAGTAGATATAGAACAGATTTTGTATCCCTCCCCAACGTGGTTCTGATCGCGACATGTGAACAGTGAGACAGAAAGGCATTTAGATAGGCCTACTTCCCCGAAGTTGCGGGTTTTGCATGGCTTTTAATAAATAGCGGATTAATATCATAAGCCACATACCGGAAACATTCTGAGTTCGATTCCGGCCTGTCTAATTTTGTCCCTCATTATCAATTGCCGCATGCAAAGCATGTACATTTATATCATCATCATTTAACTGGTAAGCTTAAATTTTTTACAAAGACTGACGAGAAGATGAATTGTAGAATGTCTTGAACTCTTTCCGGCTCCACGATCATCATATAATAACGAACACTAGGGCGCTATGTCAATGACACCGGGCATGAAGCACCACCGGGAGTGTTAAGTTATACCGTTGATTTAAGACCAGAGTGAAAAATCATATAAGTTATATATCTAGTGTGGTAACCTTTCCAGCGCAAGGGCGATTCGGATCTCAGTCGGCTTGACTAAAGTTGTAACAAATGAGCGATATACGTTACCTGTTTATCAGTTATCAATGGACTAAACACTCTTTTAGGCCGCAATATCCAAGGCGAAAAATATGCTTCATTATCCATAAAAGTCTATGGATAATAATTTGGTAAAATTTAAATTTGGTTCACCCCGAACCAAACAGACACACTAATCCCTCCCCCGTCGCTGTGGTGTAACTTATTCTGTGATGAACTCTATTTTTAGAGTCTTAATCAACTCTAAGTCTTAATAGCATGGGGCTTTACAAAGAGTATAATACATAATACCTAAAACAGTTGGAAATGTTTGCCGCAAAAGTAACACTTTAAGCATGGTTCATAAAGCCTGTTAAATAAACAAATGCTTCAATGCTTTTTAATTCTGTTTTAATTTTCGGGAAATACAGGAATATAGGAATTGGTCTTTTTGGTATGATAAAAGATTTTGGAATGATGACAACAACCGTTTAGGTAAATTGTCCAATTGGTGCCATTTAAATGGCTGTTTATACTAAATTACATGGAATGGTAGCATTAGCCTTTTCAGCTAATAGCTGTTATGGCGGCATTAACCTTTTCTGCAGATGGCCTGAACAGAACATCCCCATCCTGCCAAACATGTTATGTCAGGGTAGCAGGAATTCCTGGAAATATCGATCACAGGGAATGCGAATCGGATATCATTCCACCTGGAAATATAGACCATTCACATCAGTTACAACATGAAAACACTTCCAAATTTGCACAGACAACAAATGCGTTACGTTAGTAGCAAAAACAAAATGTAAATGTTGTTCTATATTTTCCCAAAAGACATTAGTTATAAATAAAATATCTTATACATTAAAAATAATGCACTGCCAAATGAATCGAAGTTAATAATATGCTAAGCTATATAGGAATTTTTAAAAAATCTTTCAGAAAGAAGTAGGCCTATATATTCAGCAAAATAAAAATCTGTCCAACACATTTGGAAAATTTCATTTAAGGCAAGGACAGCACTTTCAACTCAGTAAAGAACTATCTTTTCAAAATATTTGGAGACTTTTATTCTAAGTTTTCGTTCAAACTGTGTGCAATATTGCGAGACATATAATACAGGGTTCAATTTCGAGAGATATACATGTAATTCGCCATGAAATAGGAGAGCCAGAACACACATTTAGCTATGTAAGTTAAACCGAAAAGCTGGACAATCTCAATTGACGAAGGTGGTAGATCGGTGTAGGGGGCAGAATTCACTTACTGATTTCTGAGTAAACAGTTGATGATCCGGTACCCACTTGGACACTGTACGGAGGGACTTCGCTCCCAATCCCCGCTGCTTGGGTACGCGTAATCTTCGTCATCAGCTGACACACAGGTGGCAATCGTCTGAAACAGTCCCACATAAATGCTGAGAACAGTTCATGTATTTATTTGATTGATGTTTTACGCTGTACTCGAAAATCAGTGGCAGGAATACAGGCAGAGCCCGAGGAAAACCCATGACCATCCCAGACCTTCCCACGTACGACCGGAGAGGAAGCCAGCATGAGCTGAATTTAAAGACAAAGTTTAGAGTAAGCCGTACATGAAGTGCGCTGCAGGTAAACAAGAGATGGAGGAGTTGTCAGCAAGACTTCAAAGGGTTTGGTCTACATAACAACAAGATGAGTACACGTGGACTACATGTAGATGTGGAGTACTTGTGAACAAGATGTGGAGTAAATGTAAACTAGGCGTGGAGTACTTGTGAACAAGATTTGGAGAACACGTAAACTAGGAGTGGAGTACTTTTGAACAAAAAGAGGAGTATACGTGAACTAGGTGTGGAGTACTTTTGAACAAAAAGGGTATACGTGAACTAGGTGTGGAGTACTTTTGAACAAAAAGAGGAGTATACGTGAACTAGGAGTGGAGTAAACTTTGTGTACAGTACTTAGGAACAAGAGTGGAGTACACGTGAACATGGTGTACAGTACTTAGGAACAAGATATGGAGTACTGAACAACAAGTTGTTCCCCCGGGTTCTGCCCCTGGTTTCCTCCCACCATAAAGTGGCCGGCGTCGCATAAGTCAAGTATTCTTGAGTACGGCACAAAATACCACTAAACAGATGTCAACAAGAGGTGACGTATTGGCCAACAAGAGAATAAGAACACTTATGAAAGAGAGCATGGTGCTACTGCAATCAAAAATAGCTGCAATCAAAGCGCAGCAGAGATACCTATATTATAGAATTCGACATAGAATATAAAATATGGACTATATTCCCCACATCACTGAAAACCGATGGCTGTTTCTCTCTTGCATGATACCAGTTTAGCTCATTGTCTACTTCATGATTTAATCTACATCCCTTTGGGAACTCACTCCACTGCTTTGGAAATGGGTTTTGCCATTTTTGGCTGGGCTTGCTTCTTCGTTGCCTACAAATAATTTATATTTATGAATATTGGACTAAGTCGCTTAGATTAACTCTCCAAAGTAAAACGGTGACCAGCAGATAGCAGGCTTTGGTGATACACGGAGTTCGAGAAGCCGACGTAATCTGTGACTCAGGCAGAGTATTTGTATACATTCATCAGTCACACGTCAGTGCACAGTGAACAAGTTCAGAGATATTATATATGTATATAATTGCGGGGAAATCAACACAAATTATGTGTCATCTAAAAAGTCATAACGTTTGGTATCACGCTCCACGTAAATGTTATTCACTGATCTCTGCTCCCTGTGAACAATCTCCTTATTTTTTTGTAAATTTGTACATCTGATTTAGTAATTATATTCATGTTAAAGTTTCTAGCTGCTTATCGCACCCGGTCATTACGCGTTCCACGCATTCCCCCCAGGCAAAAACCTGATATTCGCACTCTCCTACATACAGAGTATGATTGTGCGGAAGGGTGCATGTATATCAGGAAATACTGAATTTCCTCATATTTTAGCCATAGCAGGATCACCCAAGTAAAACTTGTATACATATCACCTCGGGAATTCATACTTGTTTGATATTATCATGGCTCGAAGCTTAGTATTTTATTTATCAGCTTTTTTATTCTTTTTATTTAACTTTTTTTTGTATTTATTTAATTGGTGTATTACGCCGTACTCAAGAATATTTCACTTATACGACGCAGACCAGCATTATGGTGGGAGTAAACCGGACAGAGTTCAGGGGAAACCCACGACCATCCGAAGGCAGCTGCTAGACCTTCCAATGTACGATCAGAGAGGAAGGCAGCAAATATCAGTAATGCTAATTTTTAATTCCAAATGTGGTAAACCAACTGTTTTCAGGTGAAGTCAATTGTTGTCTTTTAGACCGACTGAATGATAAACGCAGAAACCATGAATACTCATTTCAGTTAATTTCTTCCATTTAATAGGCCTATACATTATAAATTAATGCAAGGAATATTTATTTAGTGTAAACATTTTGTATCTGTTGTATTATAAATATTGTCAATTTTAATGAAAACTAGTAAAGAGGAAAAATGAATTGGTGTGGATGAAACCTTCGTAATGAAGATAATTTAATCGGATGCATAGCTCTCACACATACCCTTTGGCCTTCCCCTCTCTCACCATTCACAGATACACATTGGCGTCCTTCCACAAAGTTCCCGTTGCTTCTACGAGGGTCAGAGGAAGTACATGCTACCGGCATATATCCGTCCGGACAAGCTGATCTCGACTCGTTGTTATTTCCGGTTCCCGAGCGAAGCCCAATTCGTCGTCTGTCTGTTTGGTACAGTCAAGGCAATGAAAGTCATGAAAGGCACTACTAGCCATGAGAGACAATACAAACTATGACATAATCACTACAATTGTGCATCTGATGTCACCTGGAGTAATTTAAGTGAACGAAACTTGACTGAAACTTGAATGAACGAATGAATGTATGTATGTAGCAAACAACTATCCCCAACTCTACGTTTTAAGCCTCAATGAATGGTAACCCTGAGTTGTTTAACTGTAGTGAAGAAAACATAAACTAAGGAATAAACATAGACATCAATGATTTTTGTGTTTTAAAAGTTTGCGGCTATGCTGGATTTTATCTATTCCGGACACTATCACCTTTGACGTGTGAACGTACAACATTTATCACTGATTTTACATTTATGTCACAAGGTCTGTAATTATTGTTTGAGTCATACTTTGACCTTATTCCACCAAATGTTCGACATTTTTTAGCTTTATTCTGCCCCAAGGGTAAACATTGAGTGCACAGCAAATATGTTCATATTACTCATGTATTACATACGACCACTTGTCTACACTATATATCACCATTTGTGCACACTGTATATTACCACTTGTGCATGCTATATATTACCTCTTGTGTAGGCTATATTTTACCACTTGTGCTCACTATGTATTATCACTTGTACACACCATATATAACCACTTGTGCAGGTGACGTATAACACTAATGGTGGTTTATAAGGGAAATATTTTGGAGTACTACGTAAAACATAAATGTAATGAGGAGGAGTCGGGTGAAAGCCCAGTTTATCTCATTCAAGACTTCACTGGCGTTTCTATGGCTACCAACTGATCACCCTTACTTTTAAGTCAAGGTAGACGCATAAATAAAAGTCATTATTTTTCCAGTGTGGCCATACAAGCGACACGTTGTATATGCCTGAGTTGAACACGAGCAAAGTGAGGGTGGGTGAGGTGGTTGTGGTGGCCAAAGTCACTTTATGACAATAAGCATGTTCATAAGAAAAACAATATACATGCATTCTGATAGTTTTAATTTTTGTCTAATAACACACTTTTGATACTCCATAAACTGTGGTTCATTAAGTGATGAAGCGATAAATAGAAAGGGGAGATCTAAACCTGTACGAGCTGTTTCCTATAAGTCAAACTTTACGGTCATGACGAGAACTGAATGATTGAATCGGTAATTGAGATATAAAGCCACGTTGTTAACATTTCAACCAAGAATACGCTTGAGCAAGGATACAGAAGAAAGAAAGACAAATCACAATATTAAACTGAACTCACCACACCGGTCTAAGTCACAGTTCACATTTGAAGGCCAACCACAGACTTTGGAGTTGATGTCGAAGTACAGGCCGGCTTCACAGCCCATTTGGTAAGGGACGCCATGAGAGCATTGGTAGAATTTGCCACAGTCTTTGGGATCTCGGATGTAATCATCACCGGGATTACACCGCACGGGCACCTGACCAGGGGCGTCTTCGGCATTCTGGGCAATGGCCAGATCTACTCCGTCTTGGGCGGGAAGCTCACTTGTCACTACGGAGCGGTCCCATTCAATGGCCACGGGAATGCTATCTACATCGGGTAACGACCCACCATCAGCTGATGAGGCAGTACCAACGACTTGTGAGGCCAAGACAAGGCTTATCAAGAGAAACGACACAGAATCCCTCATTGTTAGACTTCGTTGCAGGCGAAGATTAAAAACTTTACACTTACTCTACTGATGTAAGAGGTTCACTATTAGCCTTCAGTGTATTATTCACCGACAATTGCAGTATATAGATATGTCAGTTTCCGCGCTGCGAAACAACTTACAATCCCCGGCAGGCAAACGTCTATATAATACATGTATACTGACAATACTTATATGAACTTCAGTCCTGCAGGCCAAAAGTTGACAAATACGGAGACATTTCTCTACCTCCTGATTTTCCGTCCGATGTGAAAAAGAGCTGAGTGTCTCCCTTTATCATTCCAACGCCTACCCATTACAGGGAAGACCCGACTATTTTCTGGCGTTCCATACAATATCGACTGCGTCACCAGTCTTTATAGACTTGTTTACAGCTTTGCTTATCTATTTAGCCACACGGAGAGTTTGCAAACAGGAACTCCCTATTCAATAGTGTGTCATGACCCCTTCCGACATCCGGTTATAGAATCGAAATCATATTTGCACAGCCATGATATATGGTCACTATCTGACAAGGTCATGGCTATTCTTCAACATGTACTAGCCGAATAGGCGTGATTGTATTCACCTGGCAAGGGTTTTTTTTTGTGAATTTATCCCCGAATGTTTTGAGGTTTGTGATTTCACCCTACGATATGGGCGAATAACACCCAACGGGAAATTCCATTGTAATTACATACACTCTATGCCATCGCTTTTAGTAACTGCTACGTCGATAGTTGATATACTGTAATACAGCATTTAATTGCTTTTGGTTTGATGTTTCCAACATTCTTTCGGTCACATCACAACGGTGTATCCCAGTACAATGTAGCTGATTGATCCCAGACAAGTGGTACACCACTGAAAATTAACATGCTGAAGACGGGCGTGACACAGTATCCTGACTCCAGCCTTATAACGCTAACTGAAAGGAAGGCAATTCCATAAAGTGTAATAGGTGCACTCAATAATTAGGTCATTGTCGGTGACTGGCATGTTCGTACGACTTCAGAGATCCCGCGTGACTGTTCGGGGCTGATTAGCTCACCAAAGTTTATTACCCATCATTGTTTTTTTAGTAACCGTTATTTTGCATAATCTTCATTCATTGTCTTAAGTCAATAGCACAATAGATTTGTTTTTGTATGTGTGATTAAGATGCGCACTACACGTGAATGATCGGGGTCACCCACCATCTTAATTTATAATAATCGGAGAGATCATGCTTGGTAATTTTCATCTACTACCATGTAAGTAGGAATGCATAATTGCTGTAAGGAAGATGCAGTTTTAGTGCGCTGTCGATAGAACTTCGTCTTATCAGATGACATTGCGTAAATCAGCAGATTTGATTCTCAAAACAAAATGTGATTATGTAATTGTAAACAAGCACGAGCTTACCGTAAAATCCCAAGAAATCAGTATTGACTTGAGATGGCTTTATTTTGTGCAACAAGATGTCTTTTAGATTTTTTTTTTTTTTTTTTTTTTTTTGATTGGTGTTTTACGCCGTACTCAAGAATATTTCACTTATACGACGGCGGCCAGCATTATGGTGGGTGGAAACCGGGCAGAGCCCGGGGGAAACCCACGACCATCCGCAGGTTGCTGCAAGACCTTCCCACGTACGGCCGGAGAGGAAGGCAGCATGAGCTGGTCTTGAACTCACAGCGACCGCATTGGTGAGAGGCTTCTGGGTCATTACGCTGCGCTAGCGCGCTAACCGACTGAGCCACGGTGGCCCCATGTCTTTTAGAGGTTTGAAAGTAAAATGTGCATTTGAGCTAGTAAACACAGAGTTATATTTTGGTCGTTAAAGTACATATATGGAAATTGTTGTAGAATCCTCGTATGTTGGGTACATTATACTTTTATGTAATACCCGGTACCACTGTTATCCTTACAGAGGATGCCACGACCATATAGAGAGTGTATTATGTGAAATCATAATGTAAGTGTAAGTAGGGAACTATGTCATCAGTATTATTATGTTTATAATAATAATAACAATAATAATAATAATCATAATAATTATTATTATTATTCATAAGGATATTTTTAGTTTATTTACTATTGGTTATTAAACGGTAGACTAATTGTATGTTGATTTGATTTTTTTTTTGATTGGTGTTTTACGCCGTACTCAAGAATATTTCACTTATACGACGGCGGCCAGCATTATGGTGGGTAGAAACCGGGCACAGCCCGGGGGAAACCCACGACCATCCGCAGGTTGCTGGCAGACCTTCCCACTTACGGCCGGAGAGGAAGCCAGCATGAGCTGGACTTGAACTCACAGCGACCGCATTGGTGAGAGGCTCCTGGGTCATTCCGCTGCGCTAGCGCGTTAACCGACTGAGCCAGGGAGGCTCCCTAATTGTATGTCGATGTTTCATTATACCACGGCTAAGATGATTGTTATTCTGAACTGTCATGCGCTGCATTAGTAGCTGCTTTACTGAATGGAATGCTGTAGCTCTCTTGGGGGTGAGTTTTAGAATTTACTCTCTGGTTAGATAATAATGTGTGTAGACGATATTGTTATTAAAACGAAATGTTACTGTACTGATGTAGTAGAGGCGTCCGGTGTGTTATGTTACATTGTCATAGACTCCACCGTATCAGGATAGGTCCAATAAGTTGTTGAACTGTTGTATTTTTCTTTTTTTTTGTGGTGATTGTCGTTTGTGACAAAACTATCAGTTGTCGAAATGTAGATTAATATTTTACAAGTTTTAACATTCAATTAATAAGCACGTTAAATTCAGTTCTACTTATATACAGATAAGGTTGTATTGAAATGTTTTAGGATGTTTAGTGAGTGGTCAGTAATAGTGATGTTTTCACTGGCATAGCATACTTTGTGTAGATGTATAAACAGGCGATTTTAGAACAGAGGTTGCAATTCTATGATAGCTATTCCGGGAATTGCCTTGTGTCAGATAAGATAATGTTCCGTACATTGGGTAATGGTAGTAAAGAATGTGACTTCTGGTTCTCATGGAGTGATGTAAGCCTGAATTGTGTGTATGTATGAAATGCCTTTTCATGATAGAACATTGACTGTGAGTACATCTGGTGTTTATTTTTGCACATTGCAGGTTTTTTCTTTCTTGCGATTTCTCCCTCACTTCTGTACAAGACCTCCGTCCACCAACTCCTAATAAACCATAACAGCCGCATCAGATGGTCTACATGTGTTTATTTCCACAATTTTACGAAAGCCATTTCTGACTTTAGTCAAAATTTGAAATAGGATCTTTAAGCTTATTTTTCGCCTTTAGATATTAAAAGTTTGTCCATCTCATCAATGTTATCTTAAGACAATTATAAATATCCAAATTGCAACAATGCAAAGAATTTTCAAGCTTTTGACTTCAGTCAGAAATGGCTTTGTGGAATCGACCCTGCTGTCTTATGATAAACGCCACTTACAACTTGTTGTATATGACAATATTTCGGAATGGATTTATTGGTTTAATTGGTGTTTTACGCCGCACTCAGAATATTCCGTTATACGACGGCAACCGGCGTTATAGTGGAAGGACACCGGGCAGAACTTGGGGGATCCCAGGCTGCTCGCACACCTTTTAGTGCGCTTACAACTAGGCCACAAAGGCGCGTTTCGCAATGGGTTCTAAACAGTTAGAAGACTTCGTTTTGAATAATCTAGCATATGAACAACAGAGTACCAGAGTTTAAATTTTTAAGGTACATACCTATGTCCAAGAATGGTTTATTATATATAAAAAGTTTACTTCTTTGATATATCAATTGGAATTTCTTTTGCAAAATTTTTACAGTGAATAACATCACTGTATGTATGTTGTATACATACATACAGTGATGTTATTCACTGTGTAAATGAAAAACCCTAAAAACAATGACAACAAAGCTAAAGAGAAAGTGAATTCCTGTTAAATGTATTGTCTTTATTGTCCATGTAAAGGTTTTTGTTATTTTAAAATTTTATATTCGTGTTTTTCGTATAACACCATATAGCTTCAAAATATTGATCAAAAATGCTAACCTATGACCAAAGTATAAATCTGTGTAACTGTACAGTGTATTGATATATGGAGTGAGGCATGGACCTGTGAGCGTCCGCTTCGGGAGCGAAGTCGAGTCACACCTAAGACCTTAAAATAGGAGGTTGTAACTTCCTCGCTTGGCGTTCATTATGAAAGGGGTAGTGCAACAACTGATTGACCCGTATCAGTATGATGGCTTGGGCGGGGCTGCCTGCTTGCCGCCGGTAAGGCGTCTTAGTGAAGCAGCACTAGATAAAAGAGCGACAGAAACCCGTCCTGCAACAAGGAGGCACATTACATGCACTCTAAGGATTCCTTCGTCGTCACATGACTGAAAAATTATTAAGTACGACGTTAAACCCCAAGCACGCACAGGCTCATTGACCTGTGACTGAATTGTTACACATATACACGTATATAGCACGTGGAGGGTGTAAATGAGGTGGATTAGTTTTAAATTGGCCTGTAGTGATCGTGTGAAATGTAACACTCATGGGACTGCACTTGGAGAGCGGGAGTGACCTGGGTGGGGCAGACATAGATTGGCCTCTTTGTTGATCTTGTGATGGTTGTAAAAAGACGAAGGAAAATACGCGCGCACAAACTGTTAGTGGCCGCTTAAATAACCCTGGTATATGAACTGGAAAGGATGTTCTGAATATCCTGGATTGCACGTCACACTTCAGTAGAGTCAATGCCTAACCGCATTTTCCACAACAGGCCGCGTCAATTGTTCATCCAACACACCTACGTTGAAAATGACCCCTGCTTTTTGCACCCATAAACTAGACTGCGTTCTCCTCGTACAAGTGTATGGAATATTTTGGAGTATGGCTTTAATAAATAAATAAATAAATAAATAAATAAATAGTATATTGAAAACGAGTTAGTCTACAACACTTAGCCTTGCACCGCCCGTGTACATAATCTCAAATAATTGTTAGCCTCTAGCTAGCTGCTTATATTGACGACAAAATAATATATAATGGCATCCAAATTGTGACTGAGGTACATTCATACGTTCACATGTTATATTGATTAAACCTATTAGTATATAATTGCCAATAATCCACTAAATTATTTTACATTGATATAGCCCGCAACCCTACAATTTGTCCTATGTTTAATTGACAGCATCGGAGGTAGAGCTTTCCTTTGCTAAGCCGGTGGTTGCTATATCATCTTGTGCGATAAACACCACAAACATGTCATTGTGAAATCTGATAGTCCAAGATACATGTATACAGTTTTCATCCTTGATTTATTTGAATAATGTGCCTTATGAACAATAGAGCGCGGTATTGAGGCGGTCATACAATAAGTTACTTGTTTCAATTTGACACAAAGCCAGACAAATTTCACCCAGAAAACGCCATTTAGGAAGAAAAAAAACAATGATAACAAGTACCAACTGTGAAAAGTCACGTCACGTGAGAAGAAAACTTTGCACAAATAACGACGTCTTTACATAATATCGAATCTTATCGATCTTTTCATAAGACTCAGTTTTCTGAGTTGTTTTAGCTCAATTGTATACCTCAGATTTTCGAGTCCGTTGACCCAAATGATCTCACAGTGTGATTAGCTTGCTAGCTCAGCGCACTGTATCAGGGGCCTCTCACCATTGCAGTTGCTGCGTGTTCAAGACAAGCTCATGCCGCCTTCCTCTCCCGCCGTAAGGGAGAAGGTCTGGCTGTAGTCTACGGATGGTCGTGGGTTCCCTTGGGCTCTGCCCACATCCCTCCCACCACACTGCTGGCCGCCGTTGTATAAGTTAAATATTTTTGAATACAGGGTAAGACTCAAATGAAATAATTAAATGAATAAATGTTACATGTTGTTTTCTAACAGGTTTGTCCGTATGTTTGTGCGTATGTTTGTGCGTGTGTGTGTGTGTGTGTGTGTGTGCGTGTGTGTGTGTGCGTGTGTGTGTGTGTGTGTGTGTGTGTGTGTGTGTGTGTGCGTGTGTGCGTGCGTGTGTGTGTGTGTGTGTGCGTGCGTGTGCGTGTGTGTGTGTGTGTGTGTGTGTGTGTGTGTGCTTTGGGTTTTACGTCGTATGACGAAGAGGAGTCATTAGATATGTGTACTTATGCCGATTTCACCAGACATGACCCCCCCCCTAACCCCCAGTCACATTATACTGGCCGCGGGCCACCAAGTCTTCTTGCCTTGCTCTGACCTCTTAGTGCTGAGCGCCAAGCGAAGCAGCAACAACGAACATGGAACAATGATTAGAATCAAGCAATATCTACATGTAAAGTGAAAATTAGACTGCCGACTCACAAATCGACCTCTACTTTATTTATTTAGTGGGGTTATATCAAGATTTATGGCAGTACGAAAAGCGTTAAGGCGAGATATATGATTGTCATCATAGACGTAATAAAAAATAAATAATGTTAGCCCACAATGAGTCACGGTCGTCATATGAACGTAGTATTACTGATAGATACGGTCTATCTCAAACAAACAAAAGGTAAACAAACAGACAGACAAAATTCTATCAAGTTTCACGTCTATGTTTGCGGGAGTTTCTTTTCCCGAGCAATGGCGAATCGGATCCAAGCCGAAATGCGAATTTTTTCTCCATTAGTAAATATCTTATCAGTGACTGGTTCAAACATCTACATCTGTATGGTATTCTGGACGCATGGCTATGCGGAGACAAGGGTAACACAGGATATATTCTGCAGACTGGGAGTCTGCTCGTACAGCACACACGATCGAATGACGTTCTACTCCAGAGAGCTCGCTACTTCGGTGGTGAAATTCCGTAGGCAGTTGAACACAGAAACTAGAGAAAAGGGCAAAATGTCAGAAATTTTGCAAATGCAGTTTTTGTAGTTATTTGCAAGTTCATAATTACAGGTAATACATATCTGGAAAGTCACAAAAGTGTCTTGTTACACTTGTTGTTCTCTTACATTTGATTTTTTTCTGTCTCTAAAGGAGAACTTCTTGTGGTGAGATTAAAAAATTTCATTGCATAGCGTTATACCTTTTTTATTGTGTTTTTATTGTGTTTTCTGAAGATATAGCTGCTTAAAGTTAATGACAGAAAGCTGACATCATGACGTCACATCTAATTGCTTTCAGCATATAGTCTTCAACTGCTCGAGGAAAGGTTAAGAAAAATTGTTCAGTATAATGAACCAGAAAAAAACTTTTGTAAACACTGACCACATTAAGGCATGTGCAAGAAATTCATGTAGTGTCGTCATTTTGGCTGTAATGGCGGCCGACAGGTTTAAGTGAGCAAACTTGTCGGGTGGATTGCAATATATACATGTATATATATTTTTATGACATACAGCGGCTTTGCACAAACGGTTATTGTCTCATCTGGATCATTAGTTCTGGCAGAATTCTCCTTTAAAGAACAAGAAAACTAAACTAACAACTTTGTGTGGATCGAAACTATTTGTGCCTAAAATAAGTTAGACGTTTGCCTACAAAAACAACGAATGTCACAAAAGCGATAAACGCTATCACTTGTCTTGGGTTATCGCCGATGGACCTGAGCTCTCCATTGATTCAGGTAACTAAAACGAGTTCGGTACAAAGACTGAAATAAGGAAACAACCAAATCAAGCTTTCAACCAGAGGAATGAAAATCAAGACAAAATGACTGGTGTGAGAATCGGGAATCACTGGCGTAACAGGCATTAACTGTTATTAATGTACCAAGTATGAAGTCTGTAGGTGCAGTATAAATGGAGATATGGACCAGACTGCTATTCAGGCAACTATTCACAGAAGCGCCCCCTGGTGTCACAATCGAAAATTATGTGCATCACGTAATAGCCCACATTAAATGTCATTAATGTACTACGTATGATGTCTGTAGGTGCAGTATTAATGGAGATATGGGCCAGACTGCTATTCACAGAAGCGCCATCTGGTGTCCGAATCGGGAATCACTGCTATCACGTAATATACGGCATTAAGTGTTATTAATGTACCAAGTATGAAGTCTGTAGGTGCAGTATTAATGGTGATAAGGGGCAGACTGCTATTCAGACTGCTATTCACAGAAGCGTCCCCTGGTGTCAGAATCGGGAATCACTGGCATCACGTAATATACGGCATTAAGTGTTATTAATGTACCAAGTATGAAGTCTGTAGGTGCAGTATTAATGGTGATAGGGGGCAGACTGCTATTCAGACTGCTATTCACAGAAGCGTCCCCTGGTGTCAGAATCGGGAATTTTTGGCATGAAGTAATAGCCGGCATTAAGTGTCAGTAATGTACCAAGTATGATGTCTGTAGACGCAGTATTAAGGAAGATATTGGATAGACTGCTTTTCATATTGCTATTTACATAAGCACCCTTGGTGTCAGAATGAGAAAATATATGCATCACATGATAGTCCGTATTAAGTATCATTAATGTACCAAATATGATGTCTGTAAGTGGAGTATTATTGGAGATATAGGCCAGACTGCTATTCAGACTGCTATTCAGGGAAGCGCCAGCTGGTGTAAGAATCGGGAATTATATGCAAGGCTTGATAGTCCGCATCAAGTGTCATTAAGGTACCAAGTATGATGTCTGTAGATGCAGAACTTTTGGAGATATGGGCCAGCCTGCTATTCAGACTTCTATTGACAGAATCGGGAGTTTTTGGCACGACGTGATAGTCTGCATTAAGTGTCATTAACGTATCAAGTATGATATCTGCAGGTGCAGTGTTCGGGAAACGGGATTTATATGCATCACATGATAGCCCGCATTAATGTACCAGGTATTATTAAGTGTGCCCGCATTAAGTGTTAAGAATGTACCAAGTATGATGTCTGTAGGTGCAGTATTTATGGAGATATGGGCCAGACTGCTATTCAGATTGCTATTCACAGAAGTGCCGTACGTTGTCAAAATCGGGAATCATTGGCATCACGTAATAGGCGGCATTAAATGTTATTAATGTACTAAGTATGATGTCCGTAGGTGCAGTATTAATGGAGATATGGGATAGACTGCTATTAAGATTTCTACTCCCAGAAGCGCCCCTTGCTGCCAGAATCGGGAATCATTGGCATCTCGTGATAGCCTGCCTTAAGCGCCAATAATGTACCAATTATGATGTCTGTAGGTGCAGTAATAATGAAGATATGGACCAGTCTGCTATTAAGAATGCTATTAGCAGATGCGCCCCCTGGTGTCAGAATCAGGAATCATTGGCATCACGCAATAGCCGGCATGAAGTGCCAATAATGTACCAAGCATGATGTCTTTAAGTACTATATTAATGGAGATATGGGCCACACTGCTATTAAGATTGCTATTTACAGAAGCGCCTCCTGGTGTCAAAATCGTGATTTATTTGCATCACGTGATAGTCGTCATAAAGTGTCATTATTGTACCAAGTATGATGTCTGTAGGTGCAGTAATAATAGAAGTACAGAAGAATATATAATTGATAGAAATAGGGACTTGTCCCCGTTGAATAGCTAACTGCTAACTGCCAACCGCAGTCTAACTTCACTCACGTGCTCTAATGCTGATCTTCTCAGTACAATTTAAGCAATGTTTGCTCGTGGCCGATAGTAATGATTTATGTGCAAATGCACTACATTATTTCTTTGAATGCGTTGCATATGCCACTCAAAGAAATCACAGGCTCAGACAAATTACATCTATCATATCTCCAGACGTAAACTACAGAATACTTATTCCTTCGAGTTCAAAATATATTTTTAATACATTATTACTTTGTTTTAATGAAATGAGACCTGATAGAAACAAAATAATCTTTAAAACTCAAAGAGATTTTCTATCAACCACAAGTATTTAAACAGTTAATTTTTTCTTAAATTAAATGTTAATGTTAAATACAATTGTAGTAAGTAGTCGTTATGTTCTTGTATGATAGTCCCATTTTATTGGGCTACTTTAGCTGCTCTAGTGTTAAGATATGTATTCCGATTTTCCGATTTTGCCTGGTGTGACGTCATTTAAAACATTTGACGTCATCCATCACTGACTTATAACAACAAAGGACGTCGTACTTTCAAACGCGCATGACGTCATTCCAGCGTAACTCCCTTACACGACGTCATATTAGTCTGATTCATAGTCACATAAGGAATATTTCTACGTTACATTAGGAAAATTTTTCGGAAACTGCCGAAGATTTTGTCTTTCAGGACTCATTTATTCCTTCATATCAGTTTAATGTTTCATCCTGGCGTCTCTTAGGACTGAAGTAGCACTTTAATTATATATGATATGATTTGTTTGTTTATGGCGTAAATACTTCGAATACATATAGACATGTATAATCTATTAAGTCCAGGGCTTATCTGTATTGTATCTGTTAACTGCATGTATAACTAAAGTTTGTTTCGTCGTATAGATATGTTATATGTTGTCGAGGAGATCCCTGAGTAGCCAATTGGGCTGTGGGAATCTTCATTAAAGAAATAAATCATTAAATTCAAATTAACCAAGACAACAGAGGGGCGAAAAAGCTGTCGTACAGGTCGGACGTGTTTTTGAGCTGCAGGTGTTATGGCACTTAACTACTGTCTCTCGGTCGTACTATTGTATGAGCTTGGCTGTAAATTTAACCGTACACAGGTATTTTTTTTCTTTTTAATTTTGTTGTAAATAGCGTAGGATTGCATTGTAGTTTTCTTTTTTTCTTTTGAATATAGATTGTATTTGTTAGGGTAGGGTTCAGATAGGGGCAGGTTGTATTGATTGTTTATGAACTGTGTTTTCAGCACTACTAACACGGGCTTCTGTCTATCATTAGCAAAACTAATAGTCCTTAGGCTAACTGATAGCTCCCTGTTTGTGTCTTGTTGCACGAAGTTTTTACCTGTACAGTTTGTTCAAGCCACAAGCCACAATGGATGAGTCGTCAGGAGAGTCGTGGACTCGGATGATCTACAGTCTGATATTGAAATCGGATCAAGTATTTTACGTTCTGGTAAACGACGTTTGCGATTAAAATCTGAAAATGCTGCTGGTAAGAAATCTCGTTCTGTTTCCTCTACGCCTGAAGTTATTGTCCATAGTGCCGTGGTCTTTGTGAAGGCTACTGGTAACCACTCTCTGTCTAAAGTTAACCCTTTACGTTTAGGCGAGGCCCTACAGCAAATTATGGCAGAACGCTGAAATCAGTAAAACTAAGACTTATCGAAGGCAAGTAAGCCAACCCGCCCGAGCCATTATACTGATACGGGTCAACCAGTCGTTCATGCTGAACGTATGATCCGACGAGATAAAACCCCGTCAATACCTGTTCTGTCACACTTTGAATCAAAGTCTTTGTCTAAGCATGTGTCCAGTGCATTTCAGCATTTTACAGTCAAAGAATTTGTATCGAGAGTTTTTCGGTGTTACAAATGTCAGAGGATGGGTCATAGGGCACTGAAGTGTAGATCTGGTAGACGTTGTCCACGATGTGGTGAGAATCATGATTATTCCGATTGTCCTACTATGGAGGCCCCAAAATGTTGCGTTTGCAGTGGCGACCACTCTGCTGCCTTTGCGGGATGTCCTGTGAGAAAGAAAGCCAATAAAAGTAAAGAAAAATTATCTTTTGCAGAAGCATTGAGGATTGTCAGAACAGATTCCAGGAACGCACAAAACACTTCAGAACCTGCAGTTAAGAGACGGCAGCCCATTGTAGTCGTCAAACAGCTGTACCTTTCCCCACTGCACCAACTGCCTCTATGGCTCTAACCCCACCCCCTCTCCGAGGATCCCGCGACCTATTAATCAAGATGTTAGGGGACATACACTGGAGGCTAGAGGTGAGAACAAGTCAAAGTCAAGCGACTTCTATTGGGTCAGGTGATTTACTGGTAAAGCTGATCGCTCAGTTGGTTAGCGTGCTAGCGCAGCGTAATGACCAAGGAGTGTCTCACCAATGCGGTCGCTGTGAGTTCAAGTCCAGCTCATGCTGGCTTTCTCTCCGGCCGTATGTGGGAAGGTCTGTCAGCTACCTGCGGATGGTCGTGGGTTTCCCCCGGGTTCTGCCCGGTTTCCACCCACCATAATGCTGGCCGCCGTCGTATAAGTGAAATATTCTTGAGTACGGCGTAAAACACCAATCAAACAAAACAAACTTTAATAACAGAAATCGTTTTTGTGTTTCTGAAAGTAGAGAAAAAAGGAGACAATCTTCAGCAAATAATTTCTTCTGCAAATTGCTACCTTAGAGAAGATGCAATTTCTTTACCCAAACTAATGGCAGCATTAAAATCCAGTAGCCTAACCGCTACTCATGGATAATGCTGTGTACTATTTATATACTATCATGACTTTTTATCTACTTCATCAAAATGTTCAAAGTTTGTATGCGCATGGTCAAGAATTCAAAAGTATGTCTTTAACTTACCCGAATTACCAGATATTATATGTTTGCAGGAGACCTTTCTCAATGAGCCTTATCAGTTCATGCTCTCCGAATTCATGGCAATAACGAAGGATCGGGAAGGCCGAGGGGGGTGGCCTGCTTACATTAGTCCGAGATAATGTCTCGTACTCTGAAATTAAGTTGCCTAATGTAACCTCATTTGAATGTCAATGTGTGTGTTTAGCTCTTAAGTCTGGTAAGTTTGTTAATGTTATTAATATTTACAACCCTTGCAAACGCTGAACTGATGAACTAACAAATGTGTTAAAGTTTATAAGTGGACCTACAGTTATTTCAATGCTCACAATCGCATATGGGGTAATGTTGATTCTGATGTAAATGGTAGAATTGTTGCAGATTTTATTGATACGAATGGCTTTGTTATTTTGAATACTGGCGCGGGGACACGAATTGATATTCGTACTGGTAATTTATCATGCCTGGATCTTACATTTTGTTCTGCTAATGTAAGTGCTGGCTATTCTTGGTCTGTGAATCAACTGTCACCTTGTGCCAGCGACCATTATTAGGTGCATGTTTGCATTGGTAAGCCGTTATGTAACAACTTCACTGGTAGGCTATCAGGATGGAAAACTGAAAATGCAGATTGGAGGTCTTTTAAGATTTCACTAAGTAAAGTTTCGGAAACTGATGTAGTTAGTGAAAATTTGGATGAGTTTAATAATGCAATTTTAGGTTACATTTTCAGAGCGGCCAAACGCAGTATGCCGAAGTCATCAGGAATATAAGCGTCAAGTCCGACATTCGTATACCATTCGTATTGCGTAAAGGGCGTTCCAAATCGATAATCGCAAGATCCACTTCCAAGACAACGTTTGACACTAGCTCCCAAAGACAAAAGTATGTAAGAAATTATACAAATAGAAAATAAAGCCGGTAACACACAAGAGAGAAGCGGACATCAGTTTTCAATGATGCCGGGCAGACAGTTGATATTCCAGGCATGAATTCCATATCAAAGTTCAAATTCGTAGTCCATGAATGAGTTCCAGGTCAAATAACAGTTTAACAAGGTATCTCAGCCGCCCTTTGATTGCAACTGTTCATAAAGGCATCATGCAGATATAATGAGCATGACTGTCTTTACAGCCCCTAGCCCCAGGTTAAGCGGTATTAGACACAGTTTGAAAATGACGAGCGTCATTGACGAGCGTCATTGACGAGCCACTCATCCGAAGACCTTGTCCAAAACCTCCTGTACACTGATGGAATGTAAAATGTGAAGAAGCCATCAAAGGTCGCAAGAAAGCTAAAAACAGAGCAAAACTTACGCTACTCCATCTTGATATAATAGACTACAAGAACAAGAAGGCTCATGCTCAAAAATAATCAAGAGAACCCAGAAGACTTATTGGCGTACGTTTTGCTCTACCATAAATTCTCACACATCTATCAAATCGGTTTGGCAAAAGGTTAACGCAGTTAGTGGAAACCCCTCTAACTCATCTGTAGCCACTCAAAGTAAAGAACATGCAAGTTTGTAAGTGATATACATAAGGCTAATATTTTGTATAAACTATTTTAAGTTTTGCTTTTGTCAATGGCTGTTACAATTATGACTCTGATTTTAAACGGTACAAATATGACGTTGAGAAGGAGTGTGACTTTTCTAATATTATGTTAGATGATATGGCAGAAGTCAAGCAGGCTATATCTAGAAGTAACAGTAGTACGCCAGGAGAGATGTCCATAATTGTATGTTGCATAATATGCCAGATTCGTTTTTAAACATGTATTTACTTCTTTTTAACCGTGTTTGGAATTCCATGACGATGCCTTTGGCCTGGGGTAAAGCGATTGTACCTGTTCCCAAGCCCGGAAGGCCGCCTTCAAATCCGTTATCATATAGACCCATCTCACTCACCAGTAATTTATGTAAATTGATGGAGCGTGTGGTCAATTCTCGCCTCACGTGGCATCTTGATATTAAAGATCTTCTTTCCTCATTACAGAGTGGGTTTAGGAGGTAACCGACGGACAAAAGAACGTGTTGTTAGGCTAGAATCTGATATTAAAAATGGGTTATTAAGGAATAAGTTTTAGCAGTTTTCTTAGATGTTGAGAAGGCATATGATATGATGTGGAGGGGTGCTGAAGAAAATGGCAGAGATGGGTTTGGGGGAAAAGTATTGGCATGGGTGAGAAACGTGTTTCTAATAGATAAATATCTGTTCGTGTAGATAAAGAATTTTCAGACCTTATTACTACGTAGAATGGTACCCCTCAGGGAAGTGTCATTTCACCGTTATTGTTCAATGTCATGATAAATGATCTGCCTAGTGGTGTTCATCTTAAAACTAAATGTGGTCTTTTTGCAGATGATAAAGTTGTATGGGCATCGTCCAAAAGTTTTAAAGTGGCCCAAAAGCACCTCCAAAAGAGCCTAAACTCTATTTTTGCTTGGGGGAAAAAGTGGGAGTTTAAATTTTCTCCTGTTAAATCGGAAGGCATGATATTTACTCGTAAACGCATAATCCGCCCACTTTTGTTGGGTAATGATGCCATAAAAATGTGATCTGCATTTAAGTACTTAGGAGTGTGGTTAGGTAAATCTTGGATCTGGCATAACCGTATTGATCAGGTAGCTGTTAAAGGTACTAAAGCCATTAATTTAATGCGATTCATCTCTGGAACTTCCTGGGGGGTAGATAAAACCTCTTTATTGATGCTATACAGGGCTCTCATTCTGTCAAGACTGGATTATTGTTGAGAAGTATTCGATTCAGCGGCCAATGACATTAAGGTAAACTAGAGAGTATCCAATATCGAGCGTTATCTGTTTGTACTAAGGCAATTAAAGAGGCCTCGTTACGTTGCTTACAGGTGACCTGCGGTGAACTCACCTTCTCGATTAGACGTAAACTCAGAACTTGCATTGCAGGCAATTAAAAATTACTCTTGGCGAACTGTATCTCCTGTGATTTCGGAGCTATTATGGTTGATAACCTCGTTGTACTTTCAGGGGATATAGATTTGTTTGGCATGGGGAACAGCCCACGTCGGAATAGCGGGTAATGAAGAAGCGGACAAGGCTGCAAAACAAGCGCTTGTGCTAAATAATATACACAGTCTCTTACACGTTATCATGTCGAAAGATGTTCAACTAAGTTAAGTCACACGTCTACTCTCTTTGGCAGAATGAGTGGGATACAACGAATAAGGGTCGTTTTTATTTTCAATTTCAGCCTTTTATTTCCGGTGGTTATGTAAGCCTATCTCCAAGACGACACGATGTCTTATTTTTCAGATTAATGTCTGGTGTCTTACCTCTTAACTTACGCCTTTTCAAAATAAACTGTCACTCAACTGGCTGGTGTGATTTTGTGATGTAGATGAGTCCGAAGTACATTTTCATTTAAGATGTCCCATATATAATGTAGTGAGAACTCAAATGTTTGCAAAGCTATCACATTATGGTATTTCCCAGCATACATTACAGGCAATTCTGTGTCCTCCACGAAACAAAGTTAAAGTTTCCAATGAAGTGGCCAAGTTCATTGTTAATTCAAGGCGATTTTGAGTCGCCTCAACCCTCATCCCGTTTATTTGAGTGTTAGCTCCAGTAATGTAGTATAGATTTACTCTTGCAATGAAGTGTGGCGTGCATTATCCCTTTTCAGGGCTTGGAAAACCCCAAATTCATAATTTCACTCACTCAACCAAAACAATATGAACTATGTGGTCAGTTGGTTTAGAGTTCAAACCTCTCCATAAAAGTACTGTACCTTCTTGGATTTTTAATTCAATAAGACAAAGTTTGTTTCAAGTCAATATTCTTCTTTTATCCTTTCCGTACAGACATACTCTGTCACAAGTTGTTCTCTTATCTTTATCAGTGTCTGTTTATATCCTCTTTTGTAATACAACTGGATATAACTGGTTGGTGACATGATATCGGTACATTACTTCTAGAAACCATCTAGCATGAAATTATCTTGATGACAGGTACAAAAGATTGACTGCAACATTAAAACAAATGAACAAAATCAGAAACCAAATCATATACATTAGATGGCATACGTTTAAAGGGACACAACTCTTACTGGGAGGTCGTTCTTAATGTACATGCATTACAGCTGAAGTGAACCTGTTGTGCCCCTACCTGTAGACTGCGCCTGTCACAATGGCCCAGCCTCTTCAGGTATGTAGCACGTGTGTTCTTCTGGGTTCAGTCTTTGTCTGCTGTTACCGTGTCAGTCTCAGTCCGAGGTCATCAAGGGTCGCCCCGTATATCCCCACACCAGGGGTCTTATTACTACACAATTACATACCGATGAGTGAAGGCAGTTGCACACTTAATATCTATGTGTGTGATAGCACGAGTCTTACAACTATTAAACGTATGCACAAAATCACCACATTTCTAGCAAGTCGTGTTTTCGTTATGCACTCGAAGTTATCTCCCGTATAAGTAAGTCATTACAGTACTAATAAATATGGACAGGCGCGAAACGCCGTTGGCAAGAAATCATGAAACAGCAGTAAAAACCTTTGTTTCTCGATTGATATCATACCTGCTCACAGTGGACACATGCCTTTACTAATCCCACTATTAAAAGACCTGAATTCCGCATGAATATCACTTTTGAGGGAAATGTCCAAAATCTATCACATTCATGGTTCACCCCGGCGTTCCACCATTTATAGCCTCTTCGGCTCGCCTTCGGGAGCCGACGGAGATTCATGAACTGGCGTGCATGCGCGTCATACTTGACACAGATACCAAATAGCTGTTAATGACAGCCAGCAGTTGAGATCAGCAGGATGCAGCGTGAGGCTGTCCGAATTTGTCTGGACGGCCACAATACTTGCCTCACTGGACAGGGACAGCAACGGTTCATAAACGTCGACCTTAACTACGGTTAAACGGTAGTTAAGACATTCAAAACACTGAATACGGAGTTTAAAACACTCAAAAGTATGTCAGCGAAAATAGGAATATATTTTAGTATAACTCAATCCTGAAAAAGACACTTCTTGTGAAATATGTGTAAGGCAGTGCGTCATTACCGATTCTGTCTGGAATTGTTGTTTTGACTACATCTTCTCAACTGCCAGTTTCAGTGTATTGCTCTGTAATCTGGTGATGTCACCATTAATAAATTTGCACGAAAACCCCAAATCTCATATTCGCACTCCACGATCTTATCGTAAATCGATTTACAGCCTCCAGCGTTACTCTCTATTATATCTTTCCACGATCCGTGTACAAGTAGAGCGCTGTAATATTTTATTGTGCGAATCGAGCACTAGGGCCCACTAAGGCACACTGAATACTGGTATTAAACGGAAGCTGCAATCAATCCTATGACTTTCGGCTGTAAAACATTAGGTTGTAAACGATGCCATTATGTTTTTTTTAGGATTTGTAGGATCTACAAGATCAGTGAAGATGAATGTGCTCTAACGTAGTGGGTGAAATGAATTTTCTTCCGACTCCGGCGAGAGCAAACAGCGAAACCTAATTTCGGTAAATCGCATCTTGATTTTATCAAGCTAGCAATGTCCGACATCATCTCCCTTGACTTACTGATACATATTAACTCTTCAAAGCCTAGAACTTTCCTTCAGAAATATTGATGATTCTTAGCCCAATCAGATTCCTCCTTAGTTACTGACACTGACAGGAGTTCAAGACAACGTTGGATATGGCCGTAGTGAGAAGTATATAAGGTGTATGGAATAAATTTATTTCACACTAGACGCAGAAGTGCTAGCCTCCCCACAAAACTCCCTGCACATCGATGTGTTAGTACACAACTTAGTGGCGAAACAGCAACAACCACATAGGCTGTACCGATCGGCTGTTCGGCCTCATTCGCAATCACCGGTTTTGCCTGATAGCACAGTGACTTTCCGCAGCCTGTGCGTTTCAATAAAAGCAAAATACACACACAAAACTGTAGTACAACTAAAGGAGATCATCGCTGTTTTCAGCAAGCAAGGAGGCTTCTCAGGCCGCTTGGTGCCTGACGGGTTCTAGCTGCATTTGAACTCAAGCTCGACTTATCGACTCTTGTCTTTTTAAATGATCACGTTTTGGCTTCTTTTAACGTGAAAAATATTTTTAACCGAAATTACCATTCTTTTCATTTTAAGTTAGATTTTATTGTAAACTAGACTTCTGCTTATAAATTAGAAAGGAAACTATTACAAAATTCGTAAAATATGCATAATCAAAGTTGAAGAAAAATGTCTCAAAATGTACGTGTTATAGGCTACAGAATGTGAATCTTATCCCAGTTATGTGAAGTGTTGAAGCTTACGAACGACGCATACTGCCTTCATATCTGTTTACTCTGTGAAAGGTGACAACTGCTTACTGGCCTGGCCTGCTGAATGCCTGTATGTTTGTGAGAGTCATTCCGGAAAAACGGCAAGTAGTTATTGGCCTATTGAATGCTTGTATGTCTCTGCGAGTCATTCCAGGAAGATGGCAATCACACACGATACCAGCAAATGGGGTAACGTTTGGGAGAACTCCTAGCTTACACTTATGAAGTCTACACCTACTTGGATAACACTGCCAATAGTAGGGGCTGGATTTTCTGTGTTCATTTTCCTGCCTGTACAGCATGCACAAGATACCCGTGACAAGTAAAGTACTGCTCACTCATTTCAACCCACTCGTTCCCACCCACTCGCCCCCCCACACTCGCTCTAAACCGTTAGTCCCAATCCACTCGTCCTAACCCACTAGTCCCAGTCCGCTAGCCCAAACCCAATCGTCCTAACCCACTAGTCGCAACACACTCGACCCAACTCGCTAGTCCCAACCCACTAGTCGCAAAACACTCGACCAAACTCGCTAGTCCCAACCCACTAGTCCCAGCCTACTAGGCTATTACGTTTTCAAAGGGCACACTGGTGTGGCCAGCAAACAATACGCGACTATCAGCAACAGCATCGGCTTGCTGTGGCCTGGCGTTGTTATCCATATAAACTGGAATTGCGTTGAGAGCATAATTGTCTAAATGTGCAGCAAGAACCCTAGTTAAAATATATGTGATATAAAAGACTATATCAAAGCTACAAGAGGACACCCAAAAATCTGGCCTCTTGGGGATTTTCCTCAGTACTACAAAACTTCGTGAAAGCCTTGTATATCCAGATGTCGAGTTTAAAGTCATATAATATTCCCGCTATAAGCGAATCCACATAAAACAAAACTTATTCCAAATTGTTTCTTTAAGTATACGACTGGTGTACGAATGACGGATTCTCGCACTGAATGCAACTCGAGGTAGTCCGAAACGTTAATGTTGTTGGACTTAAATCGTTTGATGGCATTTTATAACCTTTCGGCTGACGCTTTCAGAGACCTAGAGACATTCAACATGCCAGTAAACAGTTTTCATCTTTCTTGAATGACTCCCAGGGATACTCAGGCATTCAGCATGCCAATAACCAGTTGCCATCTTTCTGGATTGACTGTCACAGACCTACATGCATTCAGCATGTCAATAACGAGTTGCCATCTTTCTGAAGTGACTCTCAGGAACATACAAGCATTCAGCATGCCAGTAACCAGTTGCCATCTTTCTTGAATGACTCACTTTGAAAGTCATGGGAAAGCATGTAATTGTCCAGTTACCCTATAAGTCAAGGTTAAATGAATGGCCTTAAAAATCGGTTTCTGAAATAGGTTGATATAATTAAAGACGTACAGCATAGAGAGTAAAACCAGAGCAGAGATGACAGTGTGATAGTTGGCAAATGGTCACACGAAACAGGTGAAATAGGCTCTCTTGTCAGTTTACCTCAGACAAGTTGTTCATGTAAATGCATAATTAGTAACATGATGTCATTTAAATACTTGTTTACTCCGCTACCATTAGGTGCAGTTTTAAAGGGCACTGAAGTTACGCCACATTCATAATATAAAATTAGGTTTTTCTTTTACTGTATCGCAGATTTCGAAATTTTACCGACCACTGGATTTTGAGAAGATTTTTAAAAGATTTGCTCAAAATGAAGTATGGCCGCCAAACTAAGCGACCTAGAACAAACCTCAAATCCATGAAGGATAGCATACGGTAGAATTTTGCAAAATTTCTAACACTTGCGCTTTGCAGGTTTCCATGTTTCTAGACAGAAAAAAAAAACGACAAAACGCACTACCCGAAAAGAAACAAAGACAATAGGCTTCCAACTTTCCGCTCGGAAGCTTAAATAGTAATATAAATAGGTGTGTATGAGCAAACATTTATGGGCGCTGCAATACACTGTTTTGATTTAACCCTTAAAATTCTTCACTTAAGGCACTTTTCTAATCACAGAGATAAATTATAATATAACCACGACCAAGCTAACGGGTCCCTTCAACATATATGGTCTCCAAAAGCTTGTTTGGAAAAGGGAGTGAAAACCAGTGAAACTAAAGAAAAGACAATAAACGAAAGGTGGAAACTGCTAATCGGAAAATGGATTGCAAGTCTTAACTTCCTTGCCAAGAAATACATGAAACCTACGGCATGTAACTATAGGCAGTACCAAGTGTTATGTATGACTATTTGACGTTTTCATGTACTGTTAGTCTGCGGACCTTTGTGTTATATGTTATAAGCATAACAGGCCCTGTTATATATGTACAGCGCGGACCTGGCCGAAAGCACCTTGTTCAATGCTCTGTTTATTTAACTGGTTGTTCATTGGCTGTTAATTCTGTGTCTAAGAATAGTTGAATCCACCTGGCACGTATATAAGCCGTGTTTTCTGTGCAGAGGGGAGGTATTTTTGCTGCATCCACTGGAAGCCAGGAGAGTGTGAGACGCTCTCGTATCGAGTCCATTATTTTGATATGAGCTGGTGATGCCAGTTTCATTTGGGAGGACAGATTTTTATGCCGGCACCGTTTGTGTACCACAGTAGTACTGATGTCTGATTTATGTGAATTTCTGCGGAAGTCACGTTTATTGGTGTTCGGATCTTTATTATGATTATACAGTGTGGACTGTGTAATTTGTTTAACACGCTGACCTCACCTGACCGACAAGGTCGTCAAGGACTCTAAACTGAAGTTTTCAGTTTTGCAAAGGACGTTCGTTCTGCCACAAGGTGACATTACTCTACGTCTCTGAACGGCTCGTTTGTGAGCTTCTGTGGGAGCTGTGACTGATCTGAAGTGGATTATACCTCCATGCCTGTATTTACCCTGTGTTGTGCTCTGCGGGTGTGACGTCATTCAAAGGCTTGATTGTTCCAGTTCTGTGTAACCTGTGTACTGTGTTCGTGTTCGCTAACCTGGCGAAGTACCCGTCTAGGACAATTTGTGACTTGTGTGAATTGTGTGTTTATCCCATGGTCTTTACGTTGGATTTCCTGGAATACATTCCTTGGGATGCAAAGGTGAACTGGAAACTTGTAAAGACCGGTAATACTGATGTGTATGTTGTTGTTGTTGTTGAACTGTCTGTAAAACTGTACGTCTCATTTTATATATAAAGCATTGTTTACATTGTAATATTGAGTCACTGAGTCTGTTTTCTGTTGCTGTTTTCAATACCGTAACAGAAATTGGGGGCTTGTCCGGGAACTGATTGTTTCCCTTTTGTTTTGCACCGGATATTTGAAGTTAAACACAAGTGAGAAGCGATTGCTTAATTTTAACGGTGAATGATTCAGTGGCTAAATATTTACAATGGGAGATTTTGATCCTAAACAGTTTGTTAGTGCGCCCGATCAGGATGTTTTTGAGAGTTTAAAGAAGGAAGACTTGGTTAAGTTAGGGACATTTTTAGGTTTGTCCATAAAGTCTTCATGGAGGAAAAGAGATATGCAGCATACTTTGTTGAAACATTTAGTGGAGATAGGGAAGTTTGATAGTTCTGCATTATCTGATTATGAGTTCGAGGGTCAGTCTGATGCCGAGCTTAAGTTTAAGCAGTTTGAGTTAAAGTTGAGATTGGAGAAAGAGGAAAGAGAGAGAGAGAAAGAGAGGGAACATGAGATAGAGTTAGAAAAGTTGAAAATGCAGAGAGAGAGAGAGGAAAGAGAGAGGGAAGTGCAGAGAGAGGAGAGGGAAGTGCAGAGAGAGGAGAGAGAGAGGCAAGAAAGAGAGAGGGAAAGAGAATTGGAGTTCCAAATGAAAAAGTTAGAGGTTGAGAGAGATGAGAGACAGGATTCAGGATTTGATGTGACCAAATACATTCGGTTAGTTCCATCCTTTCAGGAAAAAGAGGTGGATAAGTATTTTCTGTATTTTGAGAAAATTGCAAATAGTTTGAAGTGGCCTAAAGAGTTCTGGACTATGTTATTACAGAGTGTGCTAATTGGAAAGGCCAGGGAAATTTACACTCAGTTAAGTGTAGAGAATGCTTCCAATTATGACTATGTGAAAGAGGTAATTTTGAAGGGTTATGAATTGGTGCCTGAAGCTTACCGCCAGAAATTTCGTAACTATGAAAAAGGTAGAGATCAGACATACGTTGAGTTTGGTCGAGCTAAGGAGCAGTTGTTTGATCGCTGGTGTACAGCCAAGAAAACAGGCAAGGATTTTGAAAGTTTGCGTCAGCTTGTGCTGGTAGAAGAGTTCAAGCGTTGTATTCATAATGATGTAAAGGTGTTCGTTCATGTGCAGAAGGCGAGTACACTTGAAGAGGCAGCCAGTTTAGCTGATGATTATTCCTTGACACATAAGGTTACATACACGGGTAAGCCATTTAATTCATTTACACGTAGAAATACCCAATCACATGCAACAGGTAGAGGTAGCTCTACACAGAAGAGTTCTACACCAGGCTCCAATGGTTCTACAGCTCATGGTTCACGTAGTTCAGATTGGAATGGTAGTCCTCGAAATAGGGTCACTTGTAATTTTTGCAAGCGGGTAGGTCACGTGATGAGTGAATGTTACAAGTTGAAAAGGATACGGGAAGCTCAGAATGAGTCTAAGCCCACAGGTCTTTGTGTTGCAATGCACAAAACATTGCCGGAAGTTACATCAGCAGTTAAAAGCAGATCTGAGTTAGCTGATACGGGATTGGATAAGATTCCCAAATGCTCTATGGATAGCTTTGCTCCGTTTATCAATTCTGGTTCAGTGTCGCTTAGAAGCGATATGTCTGGTGCTACCCCTATAAAGATATTAAGGGATACTGGGGCATCTCAGTCTCTGTTGTTGATGAATACTCTGCCCTTTTCTGAAGAGTCATACTCTGGGGTTCGTGCCCTTATTAGAGGTGTAGAGTCTAGTGACTTTGTCAGTGTTCCCCTTCATGATATTTATTTGTCATCAGATTTGATATCTGGACCTGTCAGGGTAGGCATTAAGTCTTCATTACCTTTTGAGGGTATTCATTTGTTGTTGGGAAATGACTTAGCACATGATAAGGTTACTGTTGATCCCTTAATGGTTGATAAGCCTTCTCTGAATTCAGTCACAGAGCCAGTTGAAAGCGAGATAGCGGGTTTATATCCGTCCTGTGTTGTTACAAGAGCTATGTCTAGAAAAGTCAGTACAGACCAGGTAGTACTGTTGATTTGAGTGAGACTTTTCTCAACAACATGTTGGATGGAGATTCTTCCAAAGTAGACAGCCAGCAGGAAGTAGATATTAATTTTGTTAGTGGTGATCAGCCATTTTGTAGGACTGAGTTGATTGCTGAACAACACAGTGATCCAAGTATTTCTTGCTTGTTTAATGATGCAGCTAAAGATGGTGAATCTTTACCTGACCCATGCTACTACTATGTCAAGTCTGGCATATTGATGCGGCAGTGGAGGCCTCCCGATGTTTCGTTGCAGGATGAATGGGCAATTAAGCATCAGGTAGTTGTGCCCAACCCTTATCGTAAAGACATACTGACTATAGCGCATGAAACGCCGTTAGCAGGTCATTTAGGTGTTAATAAGACCTATCATAAGATTCTCAGTCATTTTTATTGGCCAGGAATAAGGAAAGATGTTACTGAATTTTGCAGGTCTTGTCATACATGTCAGTTAGTGGGGAAACCTAACCAGACAATCCCCAAGGCAGCCTTGAGGCCTATTCCGGCAATTGGTGAGCCATTCAGTAGAATCTTAATAGATTGTGTTGGTCCACTACCTAAGACAAAGTCTGGAAATCAGTATATGTTAACCATAATGTGTACTTCAACTCGTTTCCCAGAGGCAATTCCACTAAGGAATATTACTGCCAAGACTGTAATTAAGGCTTTAGTTAAGTTCTTCACCATGTTTGGTCTGCCTAAGTCAGTACAGTCAGACCAGGGTTCAAATTTCATGTCTGGTGTGTTCCAACAAGTTATGCATGAGCTAGGTATTAGCCAGTATAAATCCTCAGCTTATCACCCACAAAGTCAAGGAGCACTAGAGAGATTCCATCAGACACTGAAAAGTATGATAAGAACTTACTGCTTTGAGACAGGGAAAGATTGGGACGAGAGTGTACCTTTGTTAATGTTTGCTGTAAGAGAGTCTGTACAAGAGTCACTTAGATTTAGTCCATTTGAGCTTGTGTTTGGCCATACTGTGCGTGGTCCACTACAGTTGTTCAAGGAAAAGTTTGTGTCTGGTGATAGTGACAATGTTAACCTATTACAGTATGTGTCAAGTTTTCGTACTAAGCTCAACAGAGTATGTGAGTTAGCCAGAGAGAATCTTACAGCTTCTCAGAAGAGTATGAAAACTAAGTATGACAAAGAAACTGTAAGACGCAGATTTGAAGTTGGTCAGAAGGTATTGGCCTTACTTCCAGTTAGTGGTAAGCCACTTGAGGCTCGTTATTTTGGACCTTATGTAGTAGACAAGAGGCTAAGTGATCTTAATTATATTATTTTCACTCCTGATCGGCGCAAATCTAGACAACTTTGTCACATTAACATGTTAAAGCCATATGTAGACAGAGATAGCACTGATCTCAATGTTGTACATCCTAGTGGAGTTGCTATCTCTTGTTTTCCAGTGCCAAGTTGAAAGAGAGAATTAAAGCGTTTTTTGGGCATGGCAGGTTATTATCGTAAGTTCTGTAGGAACTTTTTATTTGTTAGTGAGCCATTAACTCAGCTGTTAAAGAAAGGTGCTAAATTCTTGTGGTCCATTGAGGGTCAGAGATCTTTTGATAGATTAAAGGCCATGCTAAGCAGCGGCCCCATACTTGTAGCACCTGATTTTAATTTACCATTTAAGCTAGCTGTTGATGCTAGTGATATATCTGCTGGGGCAGTTTTGTTACAAGAAAATGAAACAGATCACGTTGATCACCCTGTATGTTTTTTCTCTCGCAAATTTGACAAGTGCCAGAGAAATTATTCGACAATAGAAAAGGAGTGTCTGTCCTTGATTCTAGCATTACAGCATTTTGAAGTATATGTGACTTCGTCAAGTTACCCCATTGTTGTGTATACAGATCACAATCCCTTAACCTTCTTGCACAAACTAAAAGGTAAAAACCGAAGATTGTTACGGTGGAGTTTGCTTTTGCAAGAATTTAATCTAGAGATTAGACACATAAAAGGGAAAGATAATGTGATTGCTGATTGTTTGTCACGTGTCTAGTTGGTTTTCTGCAGCTTTTTTTTATAGACTGTGGTAAACGTCATTATTATTCATAATTATGAATATATTAAAGAAAGTTTTATGCAAAACTTTCTTTCCCTGAAGGGTGGGGGTGTTATGTATGACTATTTGACGTTTTCATGTACTGTTAGTCTGCGGACCTTTGTGTTATATGTTATAAGCATAACAGGCCCTGTTATATATGTACAGCGCGGACCTGGCCGAAAGCACCTTGTTCAATGCTCTGTTTATTTAACTGGCTGTTCATTGGCTGTTAATTCTGTGTCTAAGAATAGTTGAATCCACCTGGCACGTATATAAGCCGTGTTTTCTGTGCAGAGGGGAGGTATTTTTGCTGCATCCACTGGGAGCCAGGAGAGTGTGAGACGCTCTCGTATCGAGTCCATTATTTTGATATGAGCTGGTGATGCCAGTTTCATTTGGGAGGACAGATTTTTATGCCGGCACCGTTTGTGTACCACAGTAGTACTGATGTCTGATTTATGTGAATTTCTGCGGAAGTCACGTTTATTGGTGTTCGGATCTTTATTATGATTATACAGTGTGGACTGTGCAATTTGTTTAACACGCTGACCTCACCTGACCGACAAGGTCGCCAAGGACTCTAAACTGAAGTTTTCAGTTTTGCAAAGGACGTTCGTTCTGCCACAAGGTGACATTACTCTACGTCTCTGAACGGCTCGTTTGTGAGCTTCTGTGGGAGCTGTGACTGATCTGAAGTGGATTATACCTCCATGCCTGTATTTACCCTGTGTTGTGCTCTGCGGGTGTGACGTCATTCAAAGGCTTGATTGTTCCAGTTCTGTGTAACCTGTGTACTGTGTTCGTGTTCGCTAACCTGGCGAAGTACCCGTCTAGGACAATTTGTGACTTGTGTGAATTGTGTGTTTATCCCATGGTCTTTACGTTGGATTTCCTGGAATACATTCCTTGGGATGCAAAGGTGAACTGGAAACTTGTAAAGACCGGTAATACTGATGTGTATGTTGTTGTTGTTGTTGAACTGTCTGTAAAACTGTACGTCTCATTTTATATATAAAGCATTGTTTACATTGTAATATTGAGTCACTGAGTCTGTTTTCTGTTGCTGTTTTCAATACCGTAACACAAGTTAATTGATTTCTCACACTGCAATCGACTGATGCAAACTCTGAATTATCATCCCAAATAACTACAATACATTTTACAAGCCCCTGGTGGTTTTGTTCTATAGAAGTACCATAATTATAGAAGTGACGGTTGTACTACCCGGAGCCCCGGTATGAGTAGAATTGGGTTTTCGTGAGAAAAAGAACACTACAGAGCCTTAATGACCGGTCCATTACTACAATTAAGAGAGTCGGACTAATCAGAGGAAATATTTTACCATTGAATAGTCGGATGGCATGCTAAACGTCAAACGCACTCACAGAGTGAACTTGTTTCTGTAACTACAGCCTAATAAAACAAATGTGATAGGATTCTTTCTAAATTTAACACATGTGACCGCTGAATAAATCTAGCAATTAGAGAGTTGCTCTAATAAAATTTATGTATCATAAAGTCGTTTCAAGGAGGGCTCAAAAAGGCAGAATGGGTTTTTTCTATACCGCGGCCTTATACTTACGAAATGTGAAACTTGTCTCTTCGGCAATAGACTGTGCGAGTTTACATATGGCTCAATTCGAAATCATCGGTTTAAGGATCGGGCATAGACAATTAGGCGTAAAGGATCGTGAATAAAGGTTAAGAAAGAAGGGTATCTAATTTAAAAAAACAACAGCAATCTATGATTAGCCCTTTTACTGACTAGAATACAAAGGCAGCAGACGGATCTCTTTGTCAAGATAAACTCGGAAATAAATAGCTTGGTCGCCCTGTATTGCCCACACATTATGTAAATGAACTAAAACAACATAAAGCCTTTAGTAAATTAGAAAAACAGCAGTACTACTAAGCTGAAACCTCACGAGATGGGTGTATAAGCCTGTCTCCACAGCTAGGGCCAGTTCAAGACACTTTTCGATTTTTTGATATTTTGTTTATAGTGGAGAAAGATCGAGAAACTGTGAACTAAACACTGTCCACGGTGTTGAGATTCTTCACTCTCTTTAACCTGTGGCACGACTGTGGATTCTGATTTTTTTGTCTACCTGAAACTACATTCAGGTTACCCGTCTCTAAACTGACTTGCTCGACGGCTATACATGGCTTTCCAGATTTCTGTATCTCTAGCCATTCACCTAAAAAAAAAGTAGTACAGGTTCTCAAATACAGAAAGACGCTAATATCCACCAAAGCTCCAGACAAATAATAATAAAGAAATAAATGGTGTAGTTGGACAGTCGAAATGTTTTTCAGATCTTTACATATCGTTCTTGCATATCTGCGGAAGCCCGTTAGTGTCTCAAACAAATAAAAATGGAGATAAAAACATTTTTTAATCCACACTAATGGGCTTCCGTATATATGTGATAGTAAATGGAAGAGATATGATTGTTTATGTTCGCACCAAGATAGAACTGCCGTCTACTATATCGAGGTGTGTGTAGCATTTGTATGGAGTATATCGTTAGATCCCTTGTCTGGTAAGGTCTGTGGGTATTCAGGCTGGTTAGACCGTGGGTTAACATTTGTCTCCCGTACGTGGGAAGGTCTACCAGCAACCTGCGGATGGCCGTGGGTTTCCCTCGGGCTCTGTCCGGTTTCCTCCCACCATAATGCTGGCCGCCGTAAGTGAAACACCAATCAAAAAAATAAATAAATAAATAAACATTTGTCCACAAATTGGACAGGAGTGCTGAAAGCTGTATCAAATGAATAATGTGAATCAATCCTGAGATTTGTGTCCAGGTGAATCAATCCTGGAATTTGTGACCATGTGAATGAATCAGGGATGTCCTGTGATTATTGTACTCATATTTATACACAGTTACTAAACGAGAATACATTTTCGGGACTGCGCGAGTTTTTTTTTTACAATGTCCAAAGAAGATTATAGAGAATAAACATAAAGAATGTGTGGGATCTAACAACAGTTATGAGAACGCCGCCGAAGGGTGTGGCTGATTGGTGTATCACATGTACCTATCACCTGTATACATATAGATGTGCCTGCTAACCATCACGCATGATTGCCATCAGGGCTAGCCTATTCTCCTCTACTATCAGTCATTGATCAATGTCCAATGAAGTACCAGTGCAACCACAAAAAAGAAAAAAAATAAAAGAAAAAAAATAAAGAAACTAAAAAGTTGAAGAAAAAAAAAAAAACAACAACTGGACAAAGTAGTTGACTTATAGCAGATCAACGCCGTTCATCATCGGCCGACGTATACTACAGGTACTATGGTTGCAGTTGAACTAGACTGAAAAGTTTTCATACAGAACCTTATTCCATACTGGTGCGGACGTTTTCGCTCAGTCCATGTCACAAATACTTACTGTACAGGTACCCGAACACACTCAGAAAAAGAAGTGGGCCATGATTCCATTTTCATCAAAATCCTTAGCGGACATAATCGTAACTAAAATCGATTTGTTTAACAATCAAACGTTTATAATCCGTCAAGACATTTACACCGGTTAAGTTAGTTTGAAATTCGTGTTTACATGTATATTATTTTAACACTATGGTGAAATATTGTTCACAATATTTTATCGCGGAATTGAAGGTAATCTGTCTAGAGTCCTTCACATGTACATTGTGCCTTACTGTTCAATTTCCCAGACCCCAAACCTAAATATACGTTACCATAGTGTAAGGTTTAAATACATTAAAACAATGTTGTTAATAGTTGTAAAATTCTTGGCTTGAAATCATTTGCATTTCAAGTCAACTTTGTTACCCTGCCATATTTTACCAAGTTCCCAGTACGTGTGAAATGCTGAATGGTCCAATTTGACCTGCAGGGACATCTAATTTCCTGATTGCTCTCAACAGGTGTCAGTAGACCTACACGGATTATACCTAGTCCTTTCACACAGTTCTGAGTTGGTGATTAGTGTTAGCTGATTAGTGTCCCCTCACGGCCGAAACACAAAACAAGCCTATTCAGCTATGTTTGGGATGCTAATCCGCACCACTTGGAGTCAACTCGGCGAGGCCGGCCCCGTTAGAACAGTTCTTAGAGCGCCCGCCCGTTCTTGTAACTTCCTCGATTGGTGTTCAGCATGAAGGTGTGTTGCGACCCAAACTGTCTGTATTATAAAGAAATGACTTGTTCGAAATACACGACAGTTTAGCCGCATAAAAAAGTAACCAAAATCAGCAGATTTTATTTCACAACAATTTATTAGGTTTAACAAGAACAGATAACAAGAGTTTTACAAATACTAAAGTACTTAAGTTTAACAAGAAAGGATAGCAGTATCTATACAAATACTAAAGTACTTACATGTACAACGGTGTCAAGTCCAAACGGACGCATATATTCCACAATGCTGAAAACCATACAGGCATAAATGCAGAAATAAGAGGGAAAATTCACAGTATAACTGAGTGTATGACGAAATATACACAAAATTCCACATACAGGGTCCTTGTACTAATAAGCACTGTGTACACAAGAGCACAAATTCAATATACAAGTTCAGACTGAACAAGTGCTCAGTGGAGATAGGATATAACATAGCCAGAGGCTATAAAGACACCAAAATTCAGCACAAAAGGCCTATTCAAGTAATACACAGCGAAAACATCCAAAACCCTCAATAATTCCCCCCCCCCTGCTTTCATAGGTATTATACAGACTGGTGGAATTTTCTAGAATAAGAAAATTCTTGAACACTTGTAAACAAACAGGCCCCGAACTGAGCGTATTCTGGAACATTGTGAGGCAGAGGCAGACAGCAGGCCCTGAACTCAGCATATGTAAACAGCGGCAAGCTAAATTTAGAAGCTAACGGCAGTTTTTCACATAACAGGGGATAGTGCAACGACTAGTTGACCCGTATCAGTATAATGGCTCGGGCGGGGGCCGCTTACTCGCCCTCGGTAAGGTGTCTTAGTGAAGCAGCACTAGATAAAAAAAACGGTTTAAATCCCTCCTGCCCCAAGGAGGCACATTACATGCACTCTAAGGATTCCTTCGTTTTCATATGACTGAAAAATTGTCAAGTACGACGTTAAACCCTAAGTGCCTACTCACTCACTTGTTATGTGCACGACTGCCGTCAGTTCTAAATATAGCTTGCCACTGTTTACATATGCTAAGTTCAGGGAGTGCTGTCTGCCTCTACCTTAGAATGTTCCAGAATGCGCGCAATTCGGTGCCTGTTTGTTTACACCAAGTGTTCAGGAATTTTCTTATTCTGGACAATTCCACCAGGCTATATAAGACCTATGAAAGCAGGTCAAACAGGGAGTGAACAGAGAACGGAGAAAGGAGAATTATTGAGAGCTTGGATGCTTTTGCTGTGTATTACTTAAGTAGGCCATTTGTGCTGAATTTTGGTGTCTCTATAGCCTCTGGCTTTGTTATATCCTATCTCCACCGAGCACTTGTTCAGTCTGAACTTGTATGTTTAATTTGTGCTCTTGTATACACTGTGCCTATTAGTACACGGACCCTGTCTGTGGAATTTTGTGTATATTTCGTCATACACTCAGTTATACTGTGGATTTTCCCTCTTGTGAATTTGCCTCTGAGCATTTATGCCTGTGTGGTATATATTGTGGAATATATGCGTACGTTTGGACTTGACACCGTAAGTACTTTAGTATTTGTATAGATACTGCTATCCTTTCTTGTTCAACTTAAGTACTTTAGTATTTGTATAAGTCTTATTATCTGTCCTTGTCAAAGCTAATAAATTGTTGTAAAATAAAATCTGCTGGTTTGGGTTACTTTTTTGTGCGGCTAAACTGTCGTGTATTTCGAACAAGCCATCTCTTTATAATACAGACAGTTTGGGTCGTAACACACTCAAATCGGCGAGAGTGAGGTTTGAAGATTTCCCAACCAGTCACACCTTTATTTTTATTTATGATTTAAAACGAAGAAAGTATCAAGTCATACAGGCGAGCTAATGACTACTTCACTGATTGTTTAAATTCACTAGCTAGACGAGCTGAATGCATTATGCGGGGAACAACGTTGCCCGTTTACAGACCCAGAAATTTATGTAACAATTAAATCATTAAATGCTTTACAGTGATAAAGATCTGAATGACAAATATACGTCAAGCTCTTTAGTTTAACCATATATATATGGTTAAATTAGGTATAAAAATTACTGAGAAAGGGTACAATAATCTGAGTAATATGGCACCTAAAATCACTAGACAAATCACTAGAGTTCATGCATTTTTTTTTGCCAACACCCATTCTCCGCTGAATTACGCCATACGAGTCCAATCTTTACGAGCTGTCAGAGCTTCGCCATTTAGTTCAGCGTTAAAAAAGCTACATGGGTGACATCAAGCATATCGCATTTCTGCACTAAATGGTTTGCTGTCCCGCGTACGGTTGTAAAAACAGGTATTTGAAGAACCCTGGACTTAGTGTTTTTCAGTTTCCAGGCGATTTAGTCCCAAGGAATGCGTGGATTTATAGCACAAGAAGGAAGGATTTTGTACCCACCAAAAACAACCGTACGTGATCACGCCATTTTACAGCTAAAAACTGCGACAGGAATACAGCTGAATTTCCACAACGCCACCTGCACAAAGTATTAAATGCTGTTAACTAGGAAGTCTCTGTACACTAACGCCGACGCCCCCATCCTACATATATTTGCTTTGTGCACGTCTCTGATCGCAATGCTGACGGTACCATATATCGGTAGTTGTCATTCATATAGGTATGAATTTAGAATCCCTGGTGGAATAAAATAATATCTATTGTGAAGCGCACAGAAGGAAAGAAAAGCAAATAAATATTAAATCTTAAAATTAACACACGATATATAGTGTCACATAGGGTAAATTCACAGCTTGTCAGACCGTGTATTGCCAGTGCGGTTGGAAATGCCCTGACAAAGATTAAATCCATGGTGTGAAAACTCGGAATCTGAAGTCTGCCCAGAGATGCCAGTATCATACATCGGAACTTGAACGTCGTCCACTATGGGTTAAAATCGATACATCAGTATATTTCATTCTTTGTATACATATAATCCATCTCAAAAATGACATCGCTGTGATACAAATTCCCAGGACATTAAGGCCAGCTGGACTGAGGCTGGCCATCTATGACGCCTGAACCGCACCAGGCGGTGATGGACTGATTCAATCTGTCTTCGAGGTGTAGCTCGATCTGCGTCACGGATCGGTCCATAACTATAGGGATGTTATCAACATCAGGTAACGACTCACCACCGGCTTGTATGGTCAGCATAAAGCACGTCAGGAGATATGACACGGAATTCTTTGTCAGAATTGGTTGTACGCGAAGGCTTGAACCTGAACGACTTACTGCACTCAGAGATTTGATCTATTCATAATGCTAGAAATATTCCGTTATTGCGGCGGATTTTTCTGTTAAATGCAACACACATATATTAATTCATCACAAAGATACGGTAAGACTAACATAATATTGTGTTGAATCAGACAGAATACATTCTAGCATCACTCAGACAAAAGACTTCGTGTTAAAATTAACAGATTTTGAGTTTCCTCAAATACAGTACTATCACGTGGACGTTTTCTGTCTGAATGTACACTTATATAAACTTTCATCAATCATGTACATTTGCATTCTACAGATACACGTGGAAAACAAGTTCAAGTTCCCAGTCGTCAAACCTCTGTGTGCACACACTTCCGACACCGCAGGCCAGTTTTCCTAAAATGTGGACAACTCTGTTCTTCAGCCTGGACTGATATGTTTCTTCCTATAACGTTTCCAACGCCTCCCATTACATGCAAGATCTGGCTATTTTCCTGCGTTCCATACTATATTGACTGCGTCACAAGTCTTAGATTTAGTTATCTGTATAACCACAGATTTGACAAACCCATGGCTATTCCTCAGCATGATAGGCGTGTTTGTACACATTTGAAAAGTTTATTTTATCAGTTTATTCCAAGATGTTTGAGGTTTGCAATTTCAAACTGTGGTTAGTAAAACCGATATGAAATTTCGTTAACATTTCAGGTACTCCATGCGGTTGCTTTTTTATCAACGGGGCCTGCAATAATCCGTTGAAAAAAATGATCGATGCATTGTATTAAAGGGCCTGTTGCGAAAGGACTAGAAGCTTCCAACATTCTTTCGGTCGTATCACGAGAGTATACACTAGTGGTTGACCGGCCCTTAAGCCGGTTGGAAGTGCTGCCTTACTAGAAAATGACACCCAAAGACACCAGATCTGATACCTCATTCATGCAGTCACAGTATACTAATCCAGGCCTAATGCTAACATCCTGCCGAATGAAATTTTGGAAAAGTTTGTATGCGGATGACAATATTTTGCTGTGAACTATTACTTATTTTTGAATAATATAAACTGTGAACAATAAAGTTCTGAGTTTACATTTGTAAGACACATACCTGTGCAAGAACAATTTTAAGTATATATAAGAATGGAATTATTTTTAAACAATTTTTGCTGTGAATAACCTGTATAACAATCATAATAAAGTTAACGAGAAAGATTATTTACTACCCTGTGTGAATTCATGTTTAATTTAGCACAATAAAATAAACCACGAAGCTTTATTGTGGATGTGAAGGAGAAGTTTATTATGTCACATATACACATAAAAATGACAACTTATGACAAAATTATGAAACGTCTATTAGACTGATATACGGCATCACATGTCACCGAACTTATAGCCGGTACTTGGAGAGGGAAGTGACCGCGGTTAGGGTAGTCATAGGCTGGCCCTTTCTTTCGATCATATGAAATGCAAACACTTATGCACCATACTTGGAGAGTGGCAGTGATGCGAGTGGGATAGGTTTAGATTGGCATCTTCATTGCTTTTGTGATGACAGAGGAGAACGTAAAGCATTTGAAATCAGTTAGACCCGTGTCGTAACTAATCATGAGCTTCTAATCAGCGGCTTATCGAATACGAAAAACATACATGTAAATGTACATATACACATGTACAAATTATATTAATATTAAATCTGTTTGAATAATGAGAAAAGTGAAATTAAGAATTAAAATAAACTTAAATGAATAATTGAACTGTATAGGGGATAGGGGCATCCGTGGCGTAGATAGTTAGCGCGCTAGCGCAGCGTAATGATCCAGGAGCCTCTCACCATTGCGGTTGCTGTGAGTTCAAGTCCGGCTCATGCTGGCTTCCTCTCTGGCCTTACGTGGGAACCTGCGGATGGTTGTGGATTTTCCCCAGGTTCTGCCCGGTTTTCTTTCACCATAATGCTGGCCGCTGTCGTATAAGTGAAATATTCTTGAGTACGGCGTAAAACACCAATCAAATAAATAAATAAATATTTTAGAGATAAATAATATTATAAGTGAACGTAATTTTAGCACAAACCGTTTTATAATCAGTAACAATTTACAACATTTTAATAACGGATAAAGGAAATGTGACGGCAACAATATATGCGATACATCATTTTACAATTATATGGACAACACAACACATAATCATGCAATTTGCAATATGTTGAATTGACAGTAAATGAGGGTTAAACAGGGTATATCGGGACGCTGTGCATGACACCAGGGATGACGGGCCATCTCGACATTGTACACTAATATACCGGGTCGACAAGTACTTTTTCTTTTCTCCCAAGTGCTGAATGTCAATATAAGCGATTTCTGATCACATTTTAGTGTCGGGTCTGGTAGTCAAAGTGAAGTATTGATATTTCCAAGTGGCATATACAGGAAAACAGATTGTACTGACGTTTCACTATTATAATCCACACAACGCTATTTATGAAAGATGGATAAAACAATGCCAGTCGTGAATCATAAAGTCACGTCAGGTAAAGAGAGAACTTTGCAGAAAATAGCGACTTCCATACACAGTATCTAGTCTAGACATTTTACATTTAAATAACCGGCATTCCCACAATTTGTGGTCCGTGGTGTTGAGTGTAAACGAAGCACACATGTCCATGGTCAAACAGAGAGAACTACAAATCATCGGGCTCATGGTCGATGTTGAATAAAATGGTGGATCCGAGGGCATAAGGTCTGTCTGGTATAAGGTGAAGATATCCTGAAACAGAACAGTGGATATTCAGAAAGAGAACATTTTCTGCAAAAGAACAGGGGATACTGAGAAAGAGAACATAACCTTCAAAAGAACAGGGGATACTGAGAAAGAGAACATGTTCTAACACAGAACATGTTCTAATACAGAACAGTGGATACTTAGAAAGAAAACATGTTTTGACAAAGACCAATAGATATTGAGAAAGAGAACATGTCCTGAAAAAGAGCAGTTGACATGGAAAAGCAAAATGTGTCCGAAGACAGAGCAGTTTTTATTAAGAAAGAAAGTGTGTACTGAAACAGAACAGTTGAGAAAGAAACATTTCTTGAAACATAACAGTGAATACTAAAAACACAAAAAATAAAATATGACCAGGCACATTAATCCAAGAGTGTGACTGATTTACTGACTGATTATAGTTAATCGCTCTGCTCAAGAATCTTTCTCTTACACGATGGCGCAAGTCTTAAGGTTTGGCATAAATGTTCAACTTTCCATAAATGATTCACAGATTCTGATCGCAAGAATTTATCCAAAGTTGCTTTTCGGTGAGATTAACAAAATGTAGCATGTAAACATTTGTAAACTACTGATAATTTTAGTTTTACATGTTAGACTACTTTAATTTTAAAAAATGCTTGTAAAAGGAATTGTATTTTATACTCTGACACGGTGCTACATCTGTGCCAATATTCCCGGAACCCTGGCGATTTTGTTCATATAGGCTAGCACACATCGTCATGGGTTTGGCACGTATTGTTTCCATCTACGAGTTACATTCTCAATGAGCCAGGTGTTTTCTTCTTAATATGTCTTCTCTTCTTGGGTATGATCGCCCGAGTGTGCATTGTCATCCTGGTTCTTGAGCCTGGCGAATGAAAACACTTAGACAATGAAGCCCTGGAACCAGCATTGCCCATTGCATGCCTCGTGTCTTTCTCGGCCATTCAAATGCCACATGGCTATACGAGTTTGCACACTTAACAGCTCCAGTAATACCCAAGTATAACAAACGGTCCATTTAAACAATTGTTCTATTTGGACGGTTCTGTTCCGCGACTACAGGCGATTTACAACGGTCATTGTGAGTTCAAATCCAGCTCCTGCTGGTTTCCTCTTTGGTTGCATGCAAAATATAATCCAGCAACCTGCGTATGGTCGGGATTTTCCTCTGGTTCTGTCCGGTTCCCTGGCACCATATTGCTATCAGCCTTGGTATAAGTGATATACGTATGGTGTAAAAAATCAATCGAAAGATAAATTAATTATAAACTGAATTTTTAGCCATTTCCCACAATATTACCAAACGCCACAATGGTTTGATATTATCCATGGAAGCTTTGCTTTTCTGGTACCAGTTCTTTTGGATGACAAGAACCAGATATTAATTCATGTGATTCAAATTACCGCACATTAGTGCAAACTGCGTTTTTTACCGAACTCAAAATCCCAGATTATCATGTTCTCTGGATTTATGACTTTGAGAAAACAAAGGTAAGCTTATGAAAAGGCATCTCTTAAATGTATTTCTTTATCTCTATTTGGTTTTTGATAAGACTGATGTTATCTAAAACAGTTGTAATGTTTATACGATTACAGACAATACTGCTTTGACATATCGGACATTTTGTATTTAGGGAAACACACTACTGATCCGGCCTATATTTATTTATTTATTTGATTGGTGTTTTACGCCCTACTCAAGAATACATGTACTTCACTTATACGACGGCGGCCAGCATTGTGGTGGGAGGAAACCGGGCAGTGCCCAGGGGAAACCCACGGCCATCCACAGGTTGGTGGCAGACCTTCCCACGTACGGCCGGAGAGGAAGCCAGCATGAGCTGGACTTGAACTCACAGCAACCGCATTGGTGAGAGACTACTGGGTCATTACGCTGCGCTAGCGCGCTAACCAACTGAGCCACGGAGGCCCCCTCCGGCTTCTACATGTGGCCCATGGGACAGACCAGATATACGTACCACCTGAGGTGGCCAAACCTAATTGGTACCAACATGTTTGTAGGGTCAGTAGACATAAATTAAGACATGAGAGCCTTTCTGCAATAGCTTTATCACATTTTTGAAAAAATGAAAAATTACCACATAAGGTGTTGCGCAAATTACGAAAGGCAAGAGAAACGTCAATATATCGTGGTCTCAGTTAATAGTATACTAAGACCAATTTAAAAGGGTGGTTTGTATTATAAATGAAGCAAAACAATTTAGCAGTCTGTATTTAATGTAAGCTATTTGCTGAATATTCAGTTGGCCTGTACATTTACATGTAGATTTCCAGCTGGGTTGATAACAGTTTATCAACAGTTTATATGCCCAGCTGTGTACTTGTTTTACCTACGCCCATTATTACGGTGAGTTAAGGTAGATTTGCTTAGGTTACTAGACGTTCATGTCATTTCCTTTTCCTTTGATCTACATGTTGGAAAACTACAAGGTCAGAGCAAACCCTTGATCAGAGTTTTTGTTTTTCCATTAAGAATACTGGTAAGTGAAACTCTTTGCAGTGTAAATGTCTACTTTGACAAACAAGAAACACATCCCCCCCCTCTTAAAAATAAAATAAAATAAAACCACTATTATATCGTGTTTTCAAATTTTTACAACCTTGTAAATTGCCTTTAAAACATTGGATACTTGAGTAACCTCTTCTAACCATATTGTGAACTGTGACGTCACATAGGATTTTTGTCCTTGATAAATGCAGACTGCTAAACTACTACATTAAAATGCAGACATACTTGTATAGAGCCATAAACACATTAACTGAATAGACCCCGAAAGGAAAGACCTCTAAAAATCGAAGAAGACACCACTAAACAGACCACTTAAATATAAATATGCATAAAAATATTTTCATTTATTTTTTTAGATTTTTGTGAATAGAGTGAAAGGCGTTCAAACATTTGAATTCTAAGGTAGGCTTTATGGACCATACTCTCAGAGTTTTGGAACTTTGACATCACAGAAAGTTTTTCTAATCATGGCATGAATGATGGAGTAACTCTTTTACCCATGATTAAAGATCACAAAAATAATGTTCCCAAAAATTCCTTCCTTCTTGTGAACAACAGAAAAAATAGGTGATGTGACGTCAGAGTTCCCAGATATCGTAAATATGGCTCATAAAGCCCACCATAGTATTCCAATATTTGAATGACTTTCAACGCTCCTAAAAAAATCTGAAAAAATAAATAAATGTATTTTTACGCATAATTCTCACTGTCTGTCTCACATAATTTGAGATACCGTCGTTGAATATTACAGGGCTTGTAAATCAATTGATTTTACGCCTGTGATGGTCCGTTAATGATACAGACCTGCCCCATAACACTTTGTGAAATGGCCCTTCGGCTACACGTGACTAAATCGTTCTAAACGACCTCAAAATGATGTCTTACGGAGTAGTTCTGTGTTATCACATGTCATTTCATGGAGTGAATGGATAAAGGCTACGGCACAGCTTAAGCCACGCAATCTGATAGCAACCTGTTTTAATTCGATAAAATTCTCAATATGGCTGCCTCGACTCATACAAGACAATTGTGCAATGTTCTCATTTTGTTATACATGTTATTCAGTGAAATCTCATAAAAATGATGATACTTTTGAGTAAGCTTGAGTATCCTGGTTTTGATAGGCAGATGTGTTTTAGTCAGATGTTGTCTTGTCTCTTAAAGTGCTGGAGTTGTGAAGTTCATGTACAAGTGCAACGAGTACTTACCGAACACGCCAGACCGCTATTCCTATTGTCACTATCTGTAAAAGTAAGTATAACCGGACAAAAAATATATAATATATAGATATAAAAATAAAACTGTCGACAAATAAATGGACGCTAACTTTATTTACTCAGTCTCGTTATATCACTTTTATGCAATGAGAATGACGTAAAGGTAAGTTGCATGATTTTCAACAAAGAAATAATAAAAATAGTGTTAGTATAAGAGATGGTTACCACTGAATGATCGCCCCTGTGTTGTCAATTTATATGAGTGAGTGGAGCGTTGTAGATGTCTTTATCATGGCTTGTAAGTGAGGCATCACTAATATGGTGACACTGATAAGGGTCTGCTACAGTGTATTGATAGGTTATTGCACGAATACGATGTGGACTTGAAGCGTGAACGAGATTGCGTTTATACACTTAACATGAAACATGGTCATCTTTTCCATACACAGTGGTGTCATCTTTTCCATACACAGTAACATCGCCCGGAATAAAACAGATTGTTTGCTATATGACGTTTTGGGACACTTCAGCTGTAGAGGATGTACCAAAGCGTTTATATCGTCTACGTTCCACGTTTACACTTGATAGCTTTGTTCGGTGCGTGATTGTCGATACATAGGTGTGTTTCATCTGAATTCTTTGGCTTAGGCGTTGCACGGATAGGTGACATTCACCGTGTTGAGCCGTCAACTGTGAAGACTGTACATTTGCATCACATTTAACTTGAAGTGGTAGGGCACAAACAAGTGCGTAAGGGAACATTTTGACTTTTTTTGGTTTTAAAGTCACATCACTGGCCCTGATAGCTTACCTTATAGTCCTTCAATTTGCCAATTTCAGAAGAAATATCTGAAAATTCATCAATCAGCTGATCTGTTGGTAGGCGGTTAATGGGTTGTTTGTATGATACAGATTTCTGTGTTTGAAGCAGCTCTAGCTTTTATGCAGTCTGTAAACTCAGAGGGAAGTTTTACTCACTTCAGTGAAGTAGAATGTTGCCATTTTTTTTTTGAAGACTATACATTTGCATCAAATTTAAATTAAAGTGGTAGACCGTCAGCAGATGCATAAGGGAACATTTTGGCTTGTTTTGGTTTCAAAGTCACATCACCAGCCTGATGGCTCAGTCGGTAGAACCTTCAAAGAGGAAGTAACTTCCTCGCTTGGCGTTCAGTGTGAACAACTGTTGACCCATATCAGTGTAATGGTTTGGGCGAAGCGGCTCACTTGGTCTTCGGTAAATCTTCTCACTAGATCAAAGAGTGGTGGAAATATGTCCGCAACAAGGAGGTACATCACATGCACTCTAAGGACGCCTTCGTCGTCATATTAATAAAAAATTGTTAGTACGACGTTAAACCCCAGGCACGCAGTTCACTCACTCTTTGTCACTTTTCCTTGTATTTTTGCGAACGTTTCTGTTCCCAAAATGATAACGCTGGCTCCAGAGTCAATCTAATACTGATTTATATTTCACAAATTTTAACCTATGTCAGTGGATGTTGATCAGCTGCTTTCTATACGTCCATGTCTACATCATCAAAAATTGACGAGTTCTCAAACAGCACATTGTTGGCATTTAGTGTTGAACTGGTACTATGAACAGTTTTCTGTTGACTTGATTGAGTAGGTGACATGAAATTTCTCAAAATGACGTAATTTGCCGCACGTATAAAAACAACATTTCTCGCTGGACAGGACTTGAAACCTCCCTTATGTGAATATTTACCACCACAGTCTCGGCAGATGTTGTTGCGTGTTCTTTTTGTATCAGTCTGTTTTTTTGTGTCCCTGTAGTAACTTACCATTAAAATTTCCCCTGTGAAGCTTGCGTAATTTCTTGTCTTTGAATCTTATTGGCGAACTGGTCCGATAAATTAGCTCTGTGAGAAGTTTGCACTATTCTTCAATACCGAGCTCTGGCCCGATGTTCTGACGTTTCCATAGCCTACACAACTCTGCATTATTTATGATCTGATTTCTCTATCCGTGTCATGGAATTTATACACTTTTGCTACCTGCCGTAAACATGTGTGATAACTGTCCAGTGATTCACCGTGTTCCTGTTTCGATTGTCTCACTATGTAGACTTCATACTCCTGGTGAGATTAGGTTCAAAATAAGCCGTTTAGTTTAGTTTCCTCATTGTCATCAGTTTCTGTCAAAGATATCCGCGACATCTTCATCAGCCTAGTGTAAGAGCATAGCTCGTTTGCGTTTGGCTCATTTATGTCTATGGTCTTTAGACAGTTTTCTAATCTTGTTATCCATTTGTGCCATTGGAGTCCCAAGGAAGTTGGTTCACAGCCCATAACAAACATGAAGATATCGCAAATACGGAAATGTAGATCACCATCTTTGTGGCAGTATTATCCAATTAGAATCCCAGCACCCTTCAATTCGGTGACAACTGATACACAAAATGGGGTTCTTCAATCTCTTGCAAAGGGAAGCAAATGCAGCGACCTACACCGCCTTAAATAACAGTACCACTGATTTCAATACTAAGACCTGTAATCATGAATAATCACAGCTGATATTCTGATTCATATAGGTAGAGGGCACTGCTGTTTTATGAGTTACAAGATATACGTCCTTCTGTACAGGCCTGGTGATCCCCATTGCATCATTTGCGCCTGTCTAACATACAAGGAGGCACTGTTGTGATATACGACCGTTATAATAACATGGACAAGGACGTTCAACCGCCAAGAAACAGCCAGACAACAGCCTATCCAGAGAGGGGGGCGATGGGGGTGGGGGTAGATGTGATTTGCATTGGCTTTTTCCAAAAAACGATCCACATTACGTCCGCGTATAAAGGGATTCATTTTCCCGGACAATGGTGAATGGGGCCCAGGCCGAAATGAATGTTGTTCTCTTACAATGCATTCAAGATGTGTTACCAGTTTGGTCAGAAAACGTATTTGTAAAGGCAGGAATGAACAATAGTCTGCATAACAAAATTAGTTTGGGCGGGAAAGGTTCCCCATTAGCAAATATCTTACCATTGCTTGGTCCAAAGACTTGCACTTCACACAGACTCAGAAATTCGGTGTGCTGTATGGTAACCCTGACGTATCTGCCAGATATAGGTCCGCTTTGACAAGGGTAAGACACAGTCGAGTATGTAGCCTGGGAATCTGCTCGTCCAGCACACAAGACTGGGTGACTCAGCGATCCGTCCTCTTCCAGAGAGCTCGCTACTTCGATGATGAAATTTCTTAAGCGGTTGGCCACAGAATCTAGAAGAAAGGATGATTTTGGAGAAATAAATTTTTTGATTTTCTAGTTATTTGTAAGTGCACATCACAGTTATGTGTGTATTTTTGGGGATTTACGTTGTGCTTAGCAATTTCCGGTCATATGACGACGAGGAGTCATTAGGTATGTGTGCATATATACTGTATCTTCTTTTGGCAGGGTTCGGGAGCGGTAGGTCCAGTGTCAATCCTGGGCCGAGTTACACCTAAGACTTTAAAAGAGGAAGTTGTAACTTTCCCGCTTGGCGTGCAGCATGAAAGGGATAATGAAACGACCGGTTGACCTCTATCGGTATAATGGCAAGAGCGGTGGAAATCCGTCCTACAACAAAGTGAACATTACATGCACTCTAAGAATTCCTTCATCGTCATATGGCTGAAAAATTGTTAAGTACGACTGAAAAATTAAGGACGACGTTAAACCCCAGTAACTCACTCACTCTTTTGGCAGGGCGAGCCCATGCTGCCAAAGTGCTGCTGCTAATGAAGTAGCATGCCTAAGAATCCAAGCATGACACCCCATCCAGAATACTGACACCGGGACAACCAGCCATGTTTCCTTGCTCTTACCTCTCGGTGCTGCGCCGAGCGAGGCAGCAATTAGTACCATTTTTAAAGTCTTTGATCCGAATCTGCCAACTCTGAGGAGGACGCTCCTATCATTAGGCGGTTGATAACAGTGATGCATGTCTGGTCAGTTATAAAAGTACCTTGATAGTACAACTAATTGTTACTCTCTCCAAACTTTTGCTGTAACGAAAAGATCCTGACAGCAAGAGAGCGTTATGGAAATGCGCTGTACTCGGGTACAAGTAGCACAAAGAAATAGTTTTTTCTGTGATCAAAATGAATGATTAGAGGCTAACATAATGACGTGATGCCGTCATATCACATAGCCTAACGGCGAAATATACGGTCCCTATGTATGCTCGAAACAGAGTTGAGTAAAAGGTTTTTTACTATACTAGACCCAAGAAAAAATACTTCTTTGTAAACACTGATCACACAGTCTTATGAGTGAGTGATTCCTTAGGGTTTAACGTCGCACTTAACAATTTTTCAGTCATATGACGACAAACCTCATGTACGCGTAATGTGCCACCATGTTTCAGGACGGATTTCCACCGCTCCTTTTTCTGCTTCACAGAAACGACTTACCGAAGGCAAGTAAGTTGCACCACCCAACCTATTATACTAATATTGGTCAACCAGTCGTTGGACTTTCTCTTAATGCTCAACGCCAGGCAAGGAAGCTAAAACTTCCCCTTTCTAAAGTCTTAGGGTGTTCATGATTCACCTTGATATTGAGCCCCCAATCTGGACATTCTACCAACTGAGTCATCGGTGCTGGTCACAATATTATGGTGCATATAGTACATTTATGTAGTGGCGGAATTACGCCATCGTTTTGGCTACAATGGGAACCTACAGCCTTGGGTAAGAGAACCCCTCCAGTGCATGGATTTCAATATTTTCTCTTATGGCTTTGTGGTTTTGGTCTCAAAGGAATCATTATGGTGGTAACTTTCACTAAGTTATAGCAGAATTCTCCTTCATAAAATAAGAAGACAACTGTAACAAATCTGCATGAATCGAAGATATTCGTGTGTAAAATATGGACGATATGTGACTTCTCAAACAAACGAATATCACAAGGAGGATCAACACTGCATGTATCACTTGTTTCAGGAATTTGTGAGAAGAACCATTGTGTGATTGGGTAATCGCCCGTAAACTGTCCACTCCTGCAGGTAGCTTAAATGAGTTGAGCACAAAGGCTTAAACTAGAGACCAACCGGTTACCCCAAAATAGCATATCAGCAGTGTCATGACGGCCTACACACACCTCTCCTGTCTATATAAGCTTATTATTTAAGAGAATAACCACTAAAGTCTGTTGTTAGAATTCAACATTCGATCTGCCTGTTCACATGTATCTTTACGTCAGGACGTTTGTCTGATAGCTAGCAATCGGCGTTGGTTTCCACAGGCGTTAGACCCGTACCTAAACGCCTATTACCTCTACTGTGCTAAGAATATTGGCTGTTTCACTGGCTGAGAAAATCCTAGTGCAGTGGCATTGAATTCAAAAGTCTAAACTGGTAGGGAGAATTCTCCTGTTAGAAGCAATACTGTAATATGACAGAACCTACACTCGGAGAGTGCGCCTCGTTCTGGCGGTGAAGGATTGCCTTCACCGCCTGAACACATGTGACTGATATGTATGCCTACGTGAGCATGACGCACAACATAACCATGACAACCACGCAAAATGTAATTCTGCAGTCTTTTCTTCTCCAGGTAGGGAATAATTTCGAAAATGAGAGATTTTCCATGTCTCCCTGGGCAATAAGTCAATGTTGTCCGAACTAGCGGAGTAGTATAGGGAATAGGAGTTCTGGCGCACTCTCCATTTGGCAAATGGAGGCTCCCAGCCCCTTCTCGTGAAAAGATATAAGCATAGGGAAGGAGGGTTCTGGTACACCCTCCCCTTGGCAAATAAAGGCCCCCCAGCGGAGGGTCTGATGGCTATTGAAATTTCTTATTAGGTATACAGCGAATACAATGAATAATCATGGGATCTCCCGCGCTGGAAACGACCAGCCGGCCTCTTTAGGCGAAGTTAGTCGGCACGGTGCTGAAGCTCTTCACCAACGACGTGTGCGCTTCGGTGAAGCACCCCGAGCCCATCCGGTAGCATTATGAAAACCGGCTGCTGCCCGAGCTGACGAGGCAACAACCCTAACCCCCAGAACATCATTCGGAAAGAGTGTTTTTCAGCTCTTGCCGAGCTAGTTTTCGGCCGCGATCTATAAGCTGTTTTTTCGTGCTTTTATCGATCTCTACGGCGTTGAATGTCTTACGAGACTTAGCGCGTATCTCCTGCTTCAGATCAGAGTAGTTATTGAGCTCCTGAACGACTTGCCTCTACTCTACGTCCAAAATAACACCATCAGATAATGCCGTAGATACCTGCGCACGGATGCTGTTAAGTTTGGCCTCAGCCAACAGCCGTATATCGTTATGTTTCTTGGCCTTTGCGTGAAGTCGGCGGCTAACGAATTTTCCGGCGGCATTTAAGACACCGCAAGCTAGGGCCGCAGCTTCCATAGCCAAGACAGCAGGGGCTGCAATTATTGTTGTGAGTAGTCCCACACCTGCAACCCCTAGTCCCAAACCGGCCGTGAGCATGGCCGAATCAAGGGCCTCGGCGGCTAAGACACCGCGCCGGTACTTTTTGTACAAGGCCCGGCGGAGATCTCGCTCAGATTCAAGCTGCCTCTGTATTTCGCTGATATACTGCAGGCGATGGGCGTGCGCCACGCCCTCCGGGGGGTTTTCAACCATCGGCGCGGTCGGGGTCAAGGGGTGGTCATCCGTCGGCTCTTCATCCGTGATCGCTGGGTACAGTCGTCCCATATTGTCCGTCCGACGAATCAACAACGTCGGTAAACTCTAAATCGTCATCGGGAATACTAACACGAAAGCTGCGAAGTCTTATGCCGGACTCTAAATTGATGTCATTGAGACCGACATCGCTCCCTGCAAAGACCCGTATATCCTCGAGAGAGCTCCGGATGACTGGATCGCCCTGGGCCTGTAATTTGATCATTAGTCTCCTTTCCATCGTGCTCTGCAGGCCACTTTAGTCTCACCCCGGTAATCAAGGAGGTACGGCGCTGAGAGGCCACGCCAAGAATGATGTTGAAGATAAGTATAGATCCAGGGTTTATTCGTAGCATGGCCGTAGATATGGAGTGCGCGCTAAGACGCACGGCCTCTACACCCGGCGCAGCAGATAGTGTGAAGTAACCTCTTCCACCCAAAGCTATATGACAGTCGCTGGCTGGTACCCACGACACGAAAGAGGCTCCGGAGTTGAAAACTTTTTTCACCAGGGACCCGTCGGCCTGGACCGTCATCGGGGTCACCTTCACATCTACAAACCAATCGGGGTCGTGAGCTCTGGTAAGAACAAAGCGGTCTTCAAAGCGAATTAAAGAGAGTTTTTGTTCTTCAATCACCTCAGACGGCGACCTGCGATCTTGCTCTACAGAGGATGAGACATCTTGAAGGGAAGCAAAGGTGGCAGGTTCTGCTTGCCCCGTAATCTTTTTGCGGATTTACTTGCCACTTTGATACTCGAAGGCGTAGATTTTACTTTCCTGGCCTTGAAGTTCGAATTTCGACACATCAGCCAAGTCGCTTAAAGACAGGCACGCAGACCTGGGACCGGCTGCGTCCACCATACTCATTGTATTTCTAGGGTAGCACTGAGGTACCCTACATTAATATACTTGCCGTTTTTATCTAAAAGTGCCACGGTCAAGTGCGTTATATAGCCGTCACGCAAGGCTTTGTAGTGTGGGTTGGGAAATGAAACCGTCTTCCCGCAATTTATCCCTTCACCAGCCACGGCGACGGCCTGAAGTAGTGTTGAACCGCCACCGAAATCTGAGGTTATTCTCACGTTTTCTGAGGTGCTCAGTTCATCCAAATGCACGGAGACTTCTTTGTGTGTGACCAAGTCAGGTAGATGGTCCCCCTCCACAACCCCCGAGAGATCTTTCTTCCCGTCGGAGAACCCTAAGATGGGGGCAAGCTCTTGGAGCGTTATGATGGAATTTTTAGGGAGGGTAAGGATTAAGCGGCCCGTGGCTTCATTCAATCCCAGAGAAACCCCATGCGGGCGGAATATGTCCATGTCCAGCGTACAGACATTGTAGTAGCCCGTCGGCACTTCAACACGTTTGCCCTCAAGCAAGAAGCCCACTCCGGTGGGGATATTCACCCAGGCCGGGTAGAAAGTTATCTCGCGAAGGGCGGTTTTAAGGCGGCCGTCGAGGTTGTTAAGGGCATGAGGCAGCTGGTGCTGTGCCCCATTTAGAATGTCAGTCAATGTGATGAACATTTTAGCCACGATGAACAGCGAGGCTTACTGGTTCAATGGAGAGGCCACTTACAAGGCCGGGGCATTTCATAGTATCCAAACCCACGCAGAGCAGCTCACGCGATTTGACATCTACATCGATGAAAAGAAGGCCTTTCCAGTCCCGTTCATAGATGTGTTGGCTAAGTACCGGCTGCCACAGGTAACCAGCAATGACATTGTTCGGGCCTGGAACACCAATCCTATGCAATTCTGGCAGAACCAAGTGAACTTCGCGGTCTGGTGCGCAACCACGGGCTGCGGCGTCTCTGTAAAAGACCATCTTCTCGCCCCGACAAACAAATAAGGGCCCTGTACACGTTCCATGTGTATTACCAAGTTAGGCGGATCTTGGAAGAGATCCAGGCCCCCCTGCCGCAAGATAGAATGTGAGAGGCATTCAAAAACCCCCACGACGAGAGGGCCTATGAGAGGATTTGTAGGGAATTCCGCGTAGATAAGCACACAGACTGGAGGCGCAGGGGGGTGAATCACGGCCTCGGGGTGGCATATACCTACATAACGAGAAAGGGCTACAGCCCCATTTGGGATGGGACCTTCGATGCGAGCTCGATGTCGTTCTCTAGAAAGCTTAGAGTGCTCCACGTCGACTACATCGAGCAGGATACCGAGGAGGCTTGGGCGTCGTTCATTGCCGACAAATCCCAAGGATTCACGCAGCCGGGCGTAGAGCGCCTAAACGATTCCATCCGGACATACGTGTGGGTTATTTAGGCGCCCAAGCGCAAACAAGGGCGCGTATTCTAGGCACGGGCACAGCCTTCGACGCGCAAAAACAGTTTGCCGCGAACGTTGAAGACGCTATTTCCTCTCCGATCGACCTTCCGTCTGCAATCAAACGCTACCAGGACATGCTACAGTATTCCGGGAGCGCTGTAGACTTTGTGTATGGCATAGGCCTATATATGGCCCCCAGCGATATGCTTCTGCAGATCGGCCATGTGGCGAACTACCACAGCAAAATCGTCGTGGCCACAGAGGGCCAGAAGCTAGGCGCCAATGAGGGTGTGAACGCTAAAGTGCCGCCCACTTTGCACAAGCGCGCACCTTCCCACGGGATCGTTAAGCCACAAGAAAGCGTCCCACCTTCCCACGTGATCGTTGAGCCACAAGAAAGCGGCCCACCTTCCCATGTGATCGTTGAGCCACAAGAAAGCGTCCCACCACCCACCGCAGAACCCCTAAAGAATCACGATGCGGAGAAGACAGCCATCGTCGTCGCTGGGGTTAGTATCGGCTTACTGCTGCTGTGGACTATGCGTTAAATAATTGCGAACAGCCACGAGCATTAGACCACCTACTGCGATGACTAGAGCCCAGACATTATCGGCCACCCACCCAGCCGTTTTCCCGAGAAGGTTCAGTAGCCAGGACACGATACTGCCAATAATACCCGGAATCGCAGCGGCAGCCTTCCCAGCCAGCTTGCCACGGGCGCGCGCCAGGGACTGGAGATGCCTTTTCACCCATTCTTTAAGACCACGCCCGTCGGGTGGAGGTGGTGTTGGCTGGATGCCCCCGCCAGACCCGCCAGTCAGCGCCAACTTTATCGCTAGCCCCAGTGTCGAGATCGCCATCCCAATTGCCGTGAGAATGGAGACCACTGTTATTCCCTGCTCACGGAAGAGGGTGCGGACGCGCTCGGCCAGAGTGGTATCCTTGTGTAAGATGCAATCGATCGTCTGCTTGATGCGGTGTATTTGCGTGCGCAGGTCTTCGGCCGTTAAAGAGGGTTCTTCTAGCCGGGTCGCCCTCTCGCCCTCGAGACTCTTTATCCGGGCTTCGATCCGTCTCCGTAAGTCTTTATTATTATCATTATCATCATTACGGACCTCCTTCAACTTCTGTTTTTCTTCTGCGATTTCCTCATCGAGTTTTGACAGCCTGGCGAAGTTATACACGTGTTCGCCTTCTAAGGTCTGCAGTGCCTTGTTAAGCCCCAGAAGTTCTCGCATGGGAAGAGGAGGGTCGTTCATCTCTTGTATGGGAAGATGAGGGTCGTTCATCGTTTCAAGAACCCGCCCGACCTCACTATCCGTAAAGCTTGTTTCTAGTGTGTGGACAGCATCAGCAGCCCTTTTCGCTGATTGATTTAAATCCTTCAGCTCCAAGGTATTTACCTCGGCGGCCGCGGCACCGAGTTCTGAACTTGCTGTCTCCAGGGCTGCGACTACTGCCGGATGCATCGATGGCTGTTTGCTTCTTGTCCAGTCTACAAAGCCCAGCTCCCCCCTAACAACATCAACCCCTCCTTTATTGGCGACTGTTGAGAGGGCTAGCGGTCCACCGTTTCGTTTGTTGATGATATCCAGATCGGGGTGGGCCACGAGTGGTAGACGCCCTTGAACAACCTCAAACTTCGCGTAATCGCGAAAGATGGGGTTAAGGCTGGGATCCGCATTCGCCAAAGCATCGTAATAATCATTCGCCTGCGTCATCTCTTGTTGAAGGTTTCTGACGAGCGGACCCCCTCTTTGTTGCACGGAGAGTGGTATGCTCGTCGTAGGTTTTGTTGTCCTCACTGACATCGTCTTGGGCGTAGTCCTCTTCGACGTCGTCGAACGCCGGATTTTCAAAGGTATAGTCTGCCATAATCCTCGTATTGAACATTGCAAGGTATACCTTCAATACACACAATGGATGCATACGGACGCAGGCTAAACCCTTTCAGAACACTCCGTAAGCCTCGTGGGGTACAAGGTGTACGACTGTCCTTGGTCGTTACCAACAACCCGAGTACGATCGACCAGAATCATCAACTCTTGGTCCGCTTCCCCAACCTCGGCCCAAATGACGTCATTGTGCCCGGTACCGTGCGCTTGGCCTTCTCGATCACGATCATATCAGAAGACTGACGCGAAGTAGTCAAGAAAACCACGATCAGAATCAGCGGGAATGAGGTAATGTCCATCAACGACTCTGATGTGTTTCATTGCTACGGCGACTTATGGATGACCCAAAACGAACGGAGGAATGCCGCCTACCAAGACATCGGCAGCGAAAACATGCTTAAACTTCGAGTCGGAGCGGAGGACGCAAGTAACGACAATGCTGGAGAGAAAGCCATCGCTGGCACCTTTGGCAGCCGGTTCCACATCCCACTAGACTTTGAGCTTCTAGATGGCCACATGCCATTCTACCAGAGTGCCTTGGCCGACCGACTGGAGTACGAACTGACGTTCAACAATTACAGCCGGGTCATCAAGACAACAGACGATGACACGACTTACACCATCGACAACATCCGCCTGGAGTTCAATATGGTCACCGATGAGGAGCTCGCTAGACAGATCCGCACCCAGTTTGCCGGGGGCGTCTCCATTCTGTAAGTTCGCGTCCTCCACCACGGAAAGTTTGTGAAGGACAAGTCTGATACTCTCTGGAACATAAACCTGAACACTCCCGCGAGAGCAATGAAGGGCATCCTCATGCTGTTCGAGGCTAAAAGAACCTCGTCGGAGAGGAGGTCGGAATCCTTCTACAACCCGAAGATCACCAAAGTAGAAGTCACAATAGAAGGGGTCCCCAATCAGCTGTACAGCCAGGGCATGCGGGAGTACCAGCTATGGGACGAGGTCCAGAGGTTCTTCGCCAACTCACCCCTTAAGAAGCGGGACCCTGAGGTGGCCAGGGTTGTAAAAGACTTAGGCCTGGCAGACGTCTCCCTGGAAGAGTTCTTGACGCACAAGCTCGCCTTCTGGCTTGACCTTCGGCCAAGCGACGATGACGAGCTGCATGGCAGTGGGAGGCGCGTTCTGAACGCCAGCGAGGGTATTACGATACAGGTGACAAAAGAGAGAGAAGATCCCGGCGTGTTGAACTTATATCTCTATGTGATTATGGACGCAAAGCTGCACATCCAGAATGGTAGATTCGTTAACGCGCTTTATTGATGACGCCCACTGCGCGATTATCTGTGGGCAGACGAACTGCGGCAAAACAGTCTTCGTGCTGGACCTGCTTGAGGGCCCTTTCCGCGGTTTCTTTCATCACATTGTGATCCTGTGCCCCACTCTTAAGCATAACGAAGCGTAACAGCGGCGATGGATACAGTCTGATCCTGAGGTCTATTGTTTTGACCCCGGCCAGCGGCTAAACGAATGCCTGAGAGCTTTCTACAGATTGTCCGAGGGGGAGCCCACCCTATACATCATCGATGATTGTAGCGCGTATGAGGCGATGAAGAAGAAACAAAAAATGCTGTCATTCATGGCTTTCTCGGGCCGTCATGCAAAGCAAAGCGTCTGGGTCCTCACTCAGAAATACAACGCCGTCCTCAAAGACTTTCACGAGTAGACAAGGTGGGTGGCTTTATTCCACTGCAAAGATCGGCACTCGTTCAACGAATGCCTGGAGGAGAACCACATCATCGAGGCCGAGAGCAAAAAGGCAGAGGTTCGACAGAAACTTAAGAACAATCCGCATTCTAAGCTCCTGCTAATGACTGATACGCCCGCCACATCTAAGATTATATATTAGACGTAGTCGCCCCTACGTATTAATCATGGATACCGACGCGCTTATAAATGAGGTTCTGGGCGCAGAGGAGGAGCCCGGCCCCAGCTAACAGCCCAGCCAACAGCCCGACCGCAGCCAACATGCATGGCAGCTCAGGGATAGGCTGGCGGCACTTGCGGTGGGTGGGCAGGTCAAGCGATATCTGGGAAAAGACGTAACAGCCGCTGAGATCGACGCCATGAGCGACGAAGACGTTGAAAGACTGCACTCCCGGTACGAGGATAAGCTCGGTGCGCGGATGGTTAACGGTCTCGGAGGTATATTCTTGAGATCATATGTAAGGGCGGCCAGCTGGCTCCTACCAATCCCACCCGAAAATCGACCAAAGCTCATGGAACAGCTCACCACCGACCCATTTGTTGAACAGGCGCTTAGTAGTGCTAGCTTCTGGCTATACTACTGCTATGGTAAGTACTTTGCATCGTTGACCATGTCGCTGACCACTACTGAGCACTGCTCATTTGAACACCACTGCTGTCCTAGAAATGAGCCGTGTGATTCAGAGGAACATGAGTACAACGAATCCGGAAGGCCCGAAGGAAGTGGAGGGGGTGACAGTGGATCCTACGAATGACGGCCCTGCGAAGAATTCCCAAAATATCGCTGCGGGTCGAGCGAGTGCTGCAGCGAGAAAGGCCAAGGCTGAAAAGCTTAAGAACGAGCTTCGCGAGGCAAAGGCTGCTTTGCTTGGCGATTCCACCAAGAAACAGCCGGATTTTACGAAGGAACAGCCGAAGGAACGGGATTCTACGAAGGCACCCGACTGGAGGGCGCCCCTGGCGTTATTAGGCGTTGGCAGCCTCACAGTGCTAGTGTTGCTACGCGTGTGGCGCAGCCGCTATACAGCACGAGGTGCAGATATTACGCCGCATGCAGCGCCACAAGAAAAGAATCTCCATTTGAATATACGTCGCGACCCTTTCTATATAGAGCAGCATGTCTACTCCACCCAGTGACGGAAAAGTGCTAGTCAACGCGGTCTACCACGCCGCTGTGGTCTCTCTCCTGGCTACTGGGTACGCTCGTCTCGGCCAGATGTTCCTGAAAGGAGCCCTCCCGAAGCTGGACTTAACACCCCGTGACGTCGGCATGGTCATTGCAGATGTAGGCCTGGCCATGTTTTCGAAGGACCTGCTATTTTAACAAGGGCTCCTTCCTCCCAATATAATCAAGTAGTAATGGCCTCCATCGGAATGATGTTGGGCGGCGCCCTCGTAAACGCTTTGGCCTTTAGCGGGAGCAGCTATATGTTTTCGATGCTGAGGAGTTCCGGTGTTGACGAAGAGCGGAGGCGCCATGACCACGCTGTAGAGGAGCTGCAAGCCGCCCAGGAAAAATGGGCCCGAAAGCGCACTGAGCGATTGGACTGGATCAACGATGAACTCCGCCGCCAGGGACACGCTGTCCATACGTTCCGGGATGTCGACGCTGCAATCCGCGAGTATTCTAGGGTCTCGGGCAAAACTCTTACACGCGACGCACGCGACGCGCTGCTGGGCTCAGAGCATAGATTTCTATATGCCTAGTGAAGATCAAAAACACCGCGAGATGACCTTCGTCATCCTGAGAATGTGTGTGGTTGAGGGTGTGAGTTACGGAATCGCAAAACTCACCAAGTAATCCGAACTGAGGTTCGCTCGACGATCTTTTTCGTCGCAAATCTGTTAGAGGGCTGCTAGAATACCTTGATGACATGGCTATTAAAGTGTCTGCTCGCCTGGCAAATATCTACTACAGCCCTCGAGGGTACTGGAAGGGCCACGCGGCCATCCAGAAACTTGCCACTGTGGCTAAAGTCTCTGAAGATGTGGTCTGGGCCTGGCTGAAAACGCAGGCTATCTGGCAGATATACCTGCCTCGTCCCTGAAAAATACCGAGGCCTATGTTCGATGTTTCTACACCGAATGACATCCACCAAGCCGATCTTCTATTTCTACCACATGATCGGCGAGGCCGGAAGCTGTATAAGTACGCGCTGACAGTTGCTGATGTCGCTTCTCGCTACAAGGAGGCGGAACCTCTGGCTACTAAAGATTCCAAAGAAGTCGCTGATGCTCTCTCTCGCATTTACAAGAGGGGCCCCTTCGATGGCCGAAGCTTCTCCAAGTTGACCCTGGGCGCGAGTTTATGGGTGCGGTGAGCCAACTGCTGGCCAAACACGGTGTCACAGTCCACCGAGTGGATATCCACCGAGACCAAGGCATAGTGGAGCGTTTCAACCGTACTCTGGCTGAGCGGCTCTTTGGACATCAGTACGCCCAGGAGACGCACCACAACATAGAAGTAACTGTAGGGCTCGTGGTGCTGAGTCTTTTGAGTTCTGCTCTCTGTAGGTGACGGCGGCGGGCCTTCAACCTTTCTGGTCAGAGCCTCGAAGTCGGCATATATGATGAACGGAGCCGGTAGCTGTTTGTGGTGGTTCTGAAAGGTGAACTTGTTTTCCCCCCTCCTGGGGCATCTCCACCCTCACTGCCGCCTGGCCAAGCCCTCGGCATTCCGGCTTATACGCCTCGAGCAGGTCCTCCCTTGTGTAGCCGTGTAGACAACGCTCACAGAAGTGTTTGCAATGGTGTGCCTTACTTTCTTGAAACAGGAGACGATTGAGATCTTTTATCCACGTATAATGGAATTTGCCTGCCTTCCCAGTTAACAGCAGATTGATTCGGGGCGTGTCGCCGGGCTGCTTGCTGAGACGATGCACGATCACACCCTTGTCCCACCCGAACACGTTGATGGCGAGGTCGTTCTTTTCCTCTACTTTAGGGATCTGAGAGATGGGCGTGGGGGCGTCGATCCCACTAAAGTCAAGGCCATCATTGGTGGGATATTTGTTGGTCTCTGAGGGTCCAGGGCGGCTGGAAATAAGACAGATCGGAGTGCCCATCGGAGGCAGTCGTCGTCTTTGTTCTTCACATTGATGACTGCTTTCTTGTTACTCACAGCTGCAGGTAGGGGAATGTAGGACCCGCCTCTCAGTGGCTGATACCTTGCAATGTCAAGCCAGAGTGTTTGCACGCTATTGACAACCCACCCTGACCCTCGCTGTGTCCATTCTTCCAGCACCTCCTGGATGGTGGGGAAGGCCTTATCTAGAGCCCCGTCAATGTCATCAACCTCTAAGAGGGCCTCCTTTTTGATGTGGAGTACTGGGCTGGTATACTCTTCACTGCCATCGGCGTTGTCCTTTCGCAACTGAACCCTGAGGCCTAGTTGAAACTTAACCCCGTTGCGTGCCAGGATCTCTTCTTCTATCTTCTGGCGAATAATAGCTCGAACTTCTTCTAACAAGGCTACTGAGCCCGTCCAAACCCCTTCGGGTACTTTCATCTTCCAGACCCGGGGGAGATTCCTTATGGCCCTGCCGGTGTTAATGAATTCTAGTTTCTTTTCGCCTAGCAACTCATCCAACTCCTCATTACTGAGGATGTTCTTGACGTCTTGCTTCAACTCCTCGTTACTGAGGGGGTTCTTAACGTCTTGCTTCAATTCCTCGTTACTTCAGGAGTTCTTGATGTCTTGCAGCCGCATCAACTCAGCCACAGCCGTTTTATACCTGTCGAGGATCCCCTGCAATTCCTCCAAGGCATTGCGGGACCGTGGGTACTTGGGACGCACACCTAGGAGCGTCTCCCCCCGTAGTGCTCGCGCTTTTTGATGGTGGTTCATTGTACGCGCCGTATGCCTAGTGGTGCTGTTTCTCTAACTAAATTTCGAGCGCTGATATCTACCTGGTGGTGCTGTTTCTCTAATTGTAAATTTCGATAGCCGCCAGCCGGTTGAACTCGTCCAAGAAAGCCTTGCGCCTCTGCCGCCTTTCCCGCATCTGGGCATTATGATATCCACAGGCCATGCAAAGCCGAAGTCGGTTTTTAACACCCCGATCACAGCTAATACATGACTGGGTGCCAAGACCCTTCCGCAGACGGGCTAAATGAATCCCGCAGTACTCCCCCAGGACAGCTCTTACCACAGAGCTCCGTGCAGCCGATGGGTAGCCACCGGCACTTATTGTAACCCCTTGGCATGTTGTATACACAGTTGGTGTAAAAGCATACCTGGTGCAATTAGTATGTCTAATAGAACCCGAGAAGGGGTTGGGGGTCTCCATTTGCCAAATGGAGAGTGCGTCAGAACTCCTATTCCCTATACTACTTGCGGACACACGAACCATTAAACAATTTCTGTGTTTGGGTTGAAGGAAATTATATTCTAGGTTTCATATTGTGTTAATGCACGACAGATTTGTTTTCGTTTTAAGGATAAATGTCAGGCCATGCACCAGTGGATGAAACTGATAACGATGGTGCCCATAGGTTTGCGCAGTTCAGCCGTGTGAGTGGCTCGTATAAGTCGCTGATCTGTTTTGTGAAAACGAGGTTGTCGCCATCTTAACAGAGATCTGCCAACAGCCAATGAGAAAGCTACTTAGGACGCAATGCCGGTGGTGTGAACTTGACCATAGACGTCAATTGGTACAAGTTTGGGCCGAGTTTCCTCAACCACAAACTGGACCATCGTAGAGGGCCCTATGAGCGAAACATAATTGAGTGAATGGTTAGACATAATCCATTTATAGTATATCAACTAATATATAAATTAGCAATTAAAACGTACGGCATACAGAGAAAAAAAACAGAGCAGCGACGATGGAGTGAAAGTTGGCAAATGGTAACACGTAATCGGTGAAATACAACCTCTTGCCGGTTAGGGTTTTATTCTAACTGTTCGCGTATAAATAGTAGCAAATTACACGCTCCTAGCACCATGGCTACAGACTTCTAAAAATCACTAAATTACTAAATACGCTTCTTAAAACTATACATTTATACATATACTTTAATTTATTTATTTATATTTTTGTAAAAAGAGTTAAAGACTTTCAAACATTTGAATTCTAAGTTGGGCTTTATGAACTATACTATCAGCTGCAAGGAACTCTGATGTCACAGGAAATTTTTTCAACTCTAACAACGACACTGAATGTTGAAATAACTGTTTTCACCCATAATTGAAAGATTACTTAAATAATGTTCCCAAAAATTTGTTCCTTCTGGTGAACATCAGGGAAAAAAGGTGATGTGAGTTCCTAGATACCGTCAGTATGGCTCATAAAGCCCACCAAAGTTTTCAAATATTTGAAATTCTTTTCAACACTCTTAAAAAACTGAAAAAATAAATAAAAGTATTTATACGCATAGTTTTCACTGGTCTGTATAATGAATCTTACTTCACATTTTAGCTTTCTTTTACTTTAGGCAGAATTAGGTGAAAAATGTTCTCATCACATTTAACATACCATAACATTAAAAACAATGAAAAAGAATCAGTGGTAAGTGTACAGGAAGACATTGTTTATATTAATAACCGTCATTAAGTTTGTAATTTTGTATAAACCATTTCTATCCATATTAATGAAAATGTATCTATGAAGCTAAAACGTCCAATGACAATATCTGCTATAAAGATGTATCATGTCAAAGACGTTCCTAGTCCTCCAAGTGTTACCTCAAGATTGCGCAGTTTGATGACAGGCCTCTCAAAACTGATTGTATGCCAATTTATAATGTTTCTTATTACCTACATTTCGGTTGGATATTACAACCTCTGCAACGAAAAATTCTGCCTCCAAATCCACCATCCACCAGGGAGAAGGTTCCATATCCGTAGAGCTGCAAGACTGGCAAACCATACCACCAGAAGTAACACCATCGACGGCTTTGCGAGACTCTCCCATAGCGCCTTGAGTTAACTGCGTGCTGCTTTGTGTTGTGGGTTTATTCAGGGCCAAATTCACACGGGTTGCTGTAAGCACGAACAATTTGATCAAAGAACATTACTGGGCACAATTAAGTTAATGACAGTCAATAATTGTTAATGAAATCATGAAAATAATCCATGTTCCCTGAACGAAACCCGAAAAAAATTTCTAGTCCAAAACCACAATCATGCTCAAAAAGTACATAAAAAATAAGTAAATAAGTAAATAAATAAATCAATAAATAAATCAATCAATAAATTAATCAATAAATAAATAAATAAATAAATAAATAGATAAATAAATATGATCGGCAGTCCATTACCGAGAAGAATACAACTTCCCCATAGCTAGTCTCCACGGCACATTTCCCATGTTAGATCATCTGTAGAAGCTCGCACCACCAAGTGGAGAAATATGCCCACCTCTTGAGTGAAAATTGTGAGCTCAGTCATGAGAAATCTAATGTAAACTGCCCCTACAACAATTGGCTTCGACCTGAAATCGAAAGCCCGTATCTAAAAACTACGACTTCTCTAATCATTGTTGCTATGCAGATAAGAACCCTTTGACTATTTTTATACTGCCAAGCACCTCTTAAACAATTACTATCAAAGACATCGTTGTCCTTTGTCCAAAATCCTTGCTGGTCGTAATTGTTTTAAAGTCCTTTTCAACACAGCATCGTTTTGAACATTTTTATCATCATGTGCAATATACAGAAAAAAATACATGGCTGCACGGATATGTCACATAATATGTTAGAGATCGAAGAAAAGTGTAAAGTACCGTCGGGATTACCTGTAGGTAATAGACTTCTGATATTATACATGTAGATTGTGCTTTTACTGCTTGGAAACTGTTTTTTAATTCTCCATAAAAAAAAAACAGTGTGGATTTTTAAAATTTAATTAGAATGTGATTTTCCGGGCCCTAGCCCGATAAAAGCGGGAGACGGTCACAAGAAAAAATAAAAACCAGCTTATGTGTTAAAATTACGGAGTTGGACTGATTAAAAGTCTGTATTGTTCAGAAACATTCACTAGAAGGTACAAAGGCCTATCCCTTCGGTAAGGACATATGCCTTCATACATGATATTTATAGAGCGTTTAACTTAGTTAAGTTAATTTAAAAAGTTAATTTAAAAAAGCATCGTTTGCCCTCCAACTTCCTGTAACCCCCTCCCCTTCTCGCCAACACTCTGTACAGAAGAACATTTTTTCGGATAATAAGGAAAGCTACTTCTCACGGCTGTGTTGGTGTGTTCCATATCTAATGCCAAAAATACATTTAAACACTCATATATAGTTTCATATATTAAACCCAGAATGATAGATTGAGACTACCATATTTTGATGGTAGCCGTATCAGTTTGTCTTACAAAAAAAATAAACGTTGATGGAGCACCATAGAGGCTAATGTTAGAATTGGTATATGTAACACAAGCTTCGTCTGTTACTTCAGATGACGCTGACATATACCACTATAGCGCAAAGCTGCCACATACCAAGCCCAACGCTAGTCTGAAGAGCCACGGCCGCTATTTACTCAGGTTAAGACTACTTAGATTAAAAAATTGAATCAAAAATTTGAAATACGAATTTTGATGTTATCCCTGGGAAATAGAAATTAAAACGTGTACTTTCATAAATGTTATTAAAGATAAATGCACTGCCGAAAAAAAAACAAGGATTGTAGCGAAGCTTTTAAGTTTTGACAAATGCCTGTGGAATCGATCTAGTAAATAAATATCGTACTTACGACATTGTCCACAGCTGACCAGATATTTCACACAGAAAGCCACCAGGAAGTGTAACCAGCAGGCTTGTAATAACGATGCCATCTTGAAGTACTAATGAAAAACAAGATTAACTCTTAAACTTTGTTTTAGTGCACTGTTCTACTCAAATACATATATAGGCTAATACCACTGGGGACCGTTCCAGACAGAAATGAAGACAAACAAGATTGCTTCAACGATCTGTTATCAGATCGAGATCTTAGCCAAGTAGTTGGCTCATTTACTGTGTATCAGCTTAAAGGTGAACAGTCCCTGCCATTAGCCGGCTGTTCTTTTACCACTGACATTGATTTGCGGTTTACAAGTCAAGTCATTTTGCACACAAGTGCATGTATTTCAAAATGCTTTCAGATATACATATATACACAGCCACGATAATCCAGGGTCAGTCAAGGGTCGGGTCACTCTTAAAACCTTAAAACCTCACTTGGCCTTCAGCGTTATGGGGATGGTGCAACGACAAGTTGACGCGCATCAATATAATGGCTCGGGCGGGGAAGCTTACTTGCTTTCAGTAAGTCGCCTCAGTAAAGCAGCACTAGATAAAGAGCAGACGAAATTCGTTCTGCAACAAGGAGGCACAGTACACTCCAAGGAGTCCTTCGTCGTCATATGACTGGGAAATTGGTAAGTACGACGTTAAACCCCAAGCACTCACTCACCCACTCACCTTTTAGTAAGTGATGGTTTGACTTCCCAAGGCTGTGATCCGTAGCCTTCGATTCACTTGACTTTTATTAGAAAACCACGCAGAAACGCGACGTAGATATACCTGATTAACATAATCCATGCAGACTCACCAATGGAAACCACCAATGGACAATTGTAAAGATTGTTGTGGTTATCAACATACTTCATCGGCGACTGGAAACACAATCATTTCCCGTAATAAAATAATAGCCTTATCAGATGCTTGTATATGGATAACGACTTCTGATTTAATAGCTTACCACGTAGCGATATACATTCTAACAATTGCTCCACAAGATTGCTAGCAAACAGATGTTTGGAGTGGGGGGACGGAGGGAGGGGGGTATTTACTTATTTGATTGTAGTTAAAGGTAAGAACCGAATGGGTTGCAGTTTGTGAAGGAGGGAATAGTGATGGTGTAGAAAATCCACACTCTCTATTTATCATCAAATGATGAGAGAGTATTTTTGGAGATAATATACTTTCTGTCTTGTTCAAATCTTGCTCAGGCTGACTTATAGTTGCTCTTTGCAATCAAGTGTTTTGTCAAGTGCTTTGCGAACGTTATGCTTCTCGGGCTTTATGCGATTGACACCAGCCACATACCTGTTACCTAAATGTCCCGTAAGTCAACATTGTATACAAGATCAATGAAATGAAGAGAAAAATATATCAGTAGCTTTTCTTGACATTGCACAGTAATATGTTCCATTCTTATACTGAACAATACAGCAGAGTCAGTCGCAGTGAATTTTATCATAATCCATGATCTCTCCATCGAACATCTGAATTAATATAAGATGAATGTATCTTCAATGGGTCGAATTGTCAATGCTTTCCAGCTTCAATTCTCTTAGCTTTATCGTATATCTGCTTTATTCTAGGTAACATAACATTAGGAGATCGACAACTCGTTTCAATCGGCAGGTACATCTCAACCCCACATCTCACCCAGGTTACTTCCTACAATTAAGAAATCGTAGATATAACTTTGCTGGTTTAAGCGGTTTAATAATGGTAAACTTAATGCGTGCCCAAAAATTATGCAATTTCTCAAAAGGCATGTAAGACGTAGGTATTATGCTGAGAAACAAGTTTTAATACGGATTACCTGCTACATCCCGCATATGTAGTGGCTAACGTTTAACGGTTGAAAAGTGAAACTTATTTATAACAGGTGTAAAGCGAAATTTCTGACAAAACTATTACGCGTAGCGGTATGGTTTAACGATATAGGACACATCATGTGGGGCCGAATAGATCTTCTATCTACTGACAGATTTTTGGGTTCACAGCGTCAATAGTTTCCGGTCACTTAACCTTCAAATACAGCAAAAATACATACGTCTGCCGAGTTTAATTGTAATTACAGGAAAATTATACATCACAGAAAAAAAATAATAGCACATTCATCTCCAACTGACCAAACTACACCTAACAGGTGTTCCCCCCCCCACCCCCAATATTCAAATAGGTGACCACTTGACTTAAACGACCAATAGCGATCTTCCACACTTTTCGAGCGATCTGAATAAATTTCTAAGAGAGATACCCCCAGTAGTTTGACACATCCATATCATTTTTCAATGCAATCAGATCAGCGGGCCTCGAGAAGAATTTCTTTTCAGATTTCCCTACTTCTCCAATTTAGTGGCTAAGTATGTCACAGATGATTAAAGTTTCCTACATCAACAGATAGTCCAAGCGATATGAGAGATGAACTGTGTATGAAGTGACCATTTGTGACATAGTTTTCTTCCAAAATGCAGAGTCCAAAGCAGGAAAAAAAGGTTTTAACAAAAAAGTAATTGTCTATATAATGGAAACTTGGAAATCTAAGTAAACTAAATTATGGACAGAGCACTACAGCGCGAAATCGCTAATCAGAATATCGAATCCAAGTCCGCACCAAAATTACCTGCAGTAATATAGGTATTTTTCCCGCCAGAATTGATTTCTCACACAGCAATCGACTGATATAATCGTGGATAACCAGCATACATGTCCAGGTTTCTTAAGTCTGATACAGATTGGATTTTACAGAAGCACTCTGATTATAGGCGTGATGCCGATTGATCCCCGAATATCGATATATGTAGAATTAGGCTTCAGTGTAAAACAGAAACTTATAGCGCTCCAATGGCCTGCCCAAAACGTCAAGCCAAGTGAAGGAGTGGATTTGTTTCTATGGGTACGGCCAAATAAAAACAAATGTGACACTTAATTCTTCGACTTTCTGAATAGACTGTTTGTATATAGAGTTTCAATTGTCGTAAAATTTAAGCATCGTTAAGTGGTTTGTTGATGGGCTTACCCTCTTATGTCATGCCAGAGAAGGCTTGTTGTCATGGCCAAGGCTCTACAAATACAAAATGTGAAACTTTCCTCTTCGACTCATTGCGGTAAACAATTAAGGCTCAGTACGAAATCATCAAAGAGCATAAATGATCTGACATAAGCAATTAGGCTTAATAGATTATGAATGATTAAGAAATACATCCATATTCTAAAAAAACAATTGAGCTATTGAGATGAGTATAAGGATAACAGACATTACCTGCGTCACAGTATACCCGTAAAACGAATTATGTAAACATAGTGTATATGTGTATGGCTGAAAAAATAAAAAACCATCGGTAAATTAAAAAAAAAAAAAAAAAAGACAGAAAGAAAGAAAGAAAAGAAAGAAAGAAAGAAAAAAAAACAGCATAAAACAGGGAACGCAATGAAAATGCAAAAGAAGTACTTAGGCTTGTGCCAAAACATACAGGCCATAGAAGGGTAGTTTTTCTTTCATAGAAGGGTAGTTTTGCTTTCAGGGGATCGACATCTCATTTCAAACGGCTGGTACATCTCAACCCCACATCCCAGGTCACTTCCTACAATTAAGAAATCACATACATCGCAGGTTTAACTATCTTGATGAAAGCGGTTTTCATAATGGAAAACTTAATGCGTGCCCAAAAATCATACAATCCCTCAAAAGGCATGCAAGAGGTAGGTATTCTACTGGGAAACAAGTTTTGATACGGATTACCTACTGCATCCTGCATGTGTAGTGGCTAACGTTTAATGGTTGAAACGTGAAACTGATTTATAGGAGTTGTTAAGCGAAATTTATGACCAAACCTACATGCCATAGAAGGGTGGTTTTTCTTTCTGATTATCCGTAGTGGAGAATTTCCACAGGATTCAAAACAATCTACTGCTTTGAGGGTTTTTGCCCACTTTAACCAGTATCTCTTTTGTGGATTTCCATCCATGAAGCAACACTTATTAGTCAGTTATTTGTCTAAAACTACATATATTTGACCTGTCATTAAATTGACCAATCAGTTCGTGTAAATGCAAACGTAACAGGGTAATGGGGAGGCGGCACATTTTAATCCCAAGAGATGGCGCGAGTGTGATGCAGGACCTCGAGTCATTGTTGCGTCAAGAATGGATTGTAGCGTGACGTCTACATCGCTACAATGTATCCGTTTCTATTGTAACATCGTACTGTCTTTAATGTGACGTCATGATGACAGGCTGGGAGAGGAACATTTGACGTCAAGGTTCTGCTGCCGGGCCTTTGACATATCCTCATTTGGCTAGGTTTAATGACGGGTAAAACTAAATTTTTATTACACGTATACATAGTTTTAACTTACTTATACACATGTGCTAAACGAGAATATGCTGTATGTTTAGGTCTGTCTGTTCTAAAATATCTAGATATGAGACTGATTATAGCATTGCGCAATTATGTAATGTCAGTTTTTGACATGCAAAGTGACTTTAAGATGCACTAAATATGCTATGGGTGTGTTTTAAAATAGGTCTGGAAGTTGATCTGCTTCTCATGTCTAATCAAATTTGGTTAAATGCGCTGTCTGTGTGCAACAATAAAAAAAATCCACAGGTGGTCATGGGGTAAGGTTCTTAAACATATACACAGTTACTATTTATTTATTTATTTGATTGGTGTTTTACGCCGTACTCAAGAATATTTCACTTATACGACGGCGGCCAGCATTATGGTGGGAGGGAACCGGGCAGAGCCCGGGGGAAACCCACGACTATCCGCAGGTTGCTGTCAGACCTTCCCACTTACGGCCGGAGAAGAAGTCAGCATGAGCTGGACTTGAACTCACAGAGACCGCATTGTTGAGAGGCTTCTGGGACACAGTTACTAAACGAGAATATACTGTATATAGGTGTGTCCAATATAGTGTGTGTCGGGCAAAGTTAAGCTGGTTTAACTTGCTAAGCGCAAAGTTGGGGCATTTAATCGGGTTTATTTGCCCCAGCTGGCAACGTGGCTTTAAGCCAGTTTCAGGGTTTGAGCGGGTTTATCTGTGCCTTGAGAACGATAACTGGATAAAATGCCCCGGGTACGTGGAGGTTAGGGTGACCTCGTAATCACTAAATTGTCTTAAATTTGACCATGTGAATGCTCAAGTCCCTGAACTGTTTTTTACAACTGGCTTCGATTTAAACCTGTTCAGATTTGTTCCGGTTTAAATTTTAGTCGTGTGAGGAGGGTATAATTGTAAGGCTATCCAGGTAGGGTTAGAAAGAATGATAATACACCTGCTGTAAATTACCCCTCTTGTTACAAGACAGCGATTTTGACGTAACATGAGATTAGTTTTGGAGGCGTGAAGTTGGAGCTTGCCTATTAAAGTATGAAGAGTGTAGGTTATGTCACGACACAGACACCTATTTTTCCAGGTAGCAAAATGTAGAAAAACATGACTAAAGCCACTAAACGTCGCAGAATTGTCGTGAGATCTTACAAGAAGTCAAAGTTTTTCAGTTTAAATATAATATATATCTGACGGAGTTCGCTGAGATTGTCTATTTGACCGAATGTACCGAATGTGTCTACAAACCAAAGTGCTGTCGCTATTAAAGCATCATGCCGAAGACACCGGGCATGGCGCCCCGCTCTGTCATAGTATACTGCAAACACCTGGCCAAGTAGTCTTATAGACCTGAGTTATCTTTTCTATTATCACCTTTTGTTTTCTGTTTATTATCTTTCCTATTGTATTCCTGCATACACTGAGTGTTAATCATCCTGGAGGCCTAGGGATATGTCCAGGGACATATTTTTATTTATTAGGCTTGATTTTGAGTAAATCTAGTAAATTGCAATTACACGTAACATCGCTGTATTTCCTATACCTAACTTTGCTTTAGCCTTGGGGCTCGGAAAGTGTATAAGTCCTTGCTTTTTAATTGCTTACACCAGCTTATAGAATAAAACCCTAAATGAGGTAAATTTATAAGAGGTGGTGTTTAGCCGATTACGTGCGACCATTTCACAAATATGACACTGTCGTCGTTGCTTTTACTGTATACGCCGTTTGTTTTGTATTAAATACTCTCCGGCCGTACGTGGGACGGTCTTCCAGTAGCCTTCGGATCGTTGGTTGGCGCTGGGCTCTGCTCGGTTTCCTCACACCATAATGCTGGCCGCCGTCGTATAAGTGAAATATTCTCGAGTACAGCGTAAAAGACCAATCAAATGTATCAAATAAATACATTAAATACTAATGGCTTACACCGGTCACCAGTCAGAATAAAGCTCCCTCTGTTTCGGCAACATCCTTCTGTTTAAATTTAAGATGAGTACAGATGTAGCTTACACCAGAAAGCGTTTTGAAGTTCAAAGCGCATTTCCAGCAGATTGCATCTTGGCCTATCGTATGAATGCAATTTAGGCAGTTTTGACATCAGTCAAAAATAACATGGCGCGTGAATAAAATTAAATCACTTTTATTTATATGTAGCACTCTTTCCGTTTACTCGTGCTCTAATGTGTTCATTCCATTCATTCCACACAGAACGGTCTTTGCACAGCAGTAGTCAGGGAAAACGTTCCTCGCAATGCTCTGTTTTTTGCATTGCTGTAATGTGCACTAAATCGGCTTCGAAGCAAAATATTATACATTTGCTTGCAGAAAAAACAAATACTAGTATTCGTCCATTTTAGTAACAGAAGCGCAGTACCAAATAATAAATAGTTTGTCTATTTATAGGAAACAAAAACTTTTGTATTAACTGGCCACAAAAGAATCTTGATTTTGTTATGTGAATAATGTTGTACCCCGATCTGAAAGACGGGGACAACTAAGAAGTGGATGATATGTAAAATTCACAACTCCTGTCACACAATACGGCCCTTGTTAAGCTATGTTACCACAATTAACAGCCGGCGACTACTTTCCCGACTTCCGGCTTTACAGACCAACAGAGGCATTTCTTATGAATGACAAGTCCTGGATTTATTGTGTTGGAGACGTTTCGATGTAGGTTCTTACATCATTATCAAACCATACGAACATACATTTTTAGTTTAAATACTGGTTTTTGGGTCACTTTCCTGGCGAATCAAATCAGTGTTGTATTTTGTTTTAACACATGATTATTTTTGATAGATAATGGCAATGCATTCGTATACTAATTACATATGTACATGATTCAATTACTGGAATTAATCCTTTTTGTGGTAGCATATATATAGCTTATTGTATAGGTTCAAATGCTGCCACGGTTATTTAACAGAATGGGGATAAATAGTAAGCTATTTACAGAGATTTACCTTATCTGTACATTAGAAATAGATAGATCTACATAACAGAGTTACATTGAGTTGCCTATGCAGAAATTTACACACAGAGAAAATAACAGTAGTGCTTTTATTTATTGGTTAACAGTTTTGTTCTCTTGCTTCCTCTTCTGTGACGTGGAGTTCAGGTGCTCCCGCCACTTATACCGGACGCCGTCCAGGAAAAGCCAGCGTATTTGAAACCTGTGACTGTAACAGGTGCGACAAGTATAATTGAGGAGCAAGGATGTTAGGTCTCATCCACTTAGATGAAGCAAGAGATAGTCCTATTGTTATGATGTCTTTCATGTTCTGGTCTTCGTTTCCTTGGTGTTAATTTTCTTTGGTCCCATGTGTCTCCCCTTTTGTTTTTCCTGTCTTCCTCTTTAGTTGATTTCCTTCTCTGTTTCCAATTTTTATTCGTGGCCCCCCATGGCGGCGCAGACAGCCACGTTTCATAGACCGGTAGAACAGTTTCTGGGCTAGAAGTATTTAGGTGCATTCCGTAAAATTTCCTTTTATGGTCGGATCAGTCCCCTATGTCTCCAGAAAGTGGCCAATTGGTTGTTTGTCAGCTTCATGTTAATTCCATGGATTTTTGTGTTATAAATGTGGGCCGAAATTCGCCGAGTTACCTGACGTTATTTGTGCACCAGTAAGTCTGTGTAAAGAAGCTACCTGATGTAGATCATTTGGAATTTGGAATTTCGATTTAAGTGCACCAACATAAGTCAAAAATATCAGCGCAAATTGCTGATTCTGATTTGTGGGAGTCCGCATCGTTTCCCCCAATGTGGAGGATAACTAGGTCAGGTTTTGTCTCCTGAAGGAGACTTTCCAATGTTCCAGAGCATTTGACTGTCCCAACTCTACCTCCCCTAATGCCAAAGAAGCCAATGTCCTGGTCTGTCGATTCTAGAGTTTGAGATCGAATTTCAAAGGATACTATTCTCCAGCCTATGAACGTTACTGCTGGTGATAATTAAGATTTTCATCCTTGTTTTTTGCTCCTGAGAAAGCAAATATACAAGATAGTTGTATTTTTGATAAGCGAATCGGTTTTGTTGATAGGATAATGTATATCTTAAGCAAGAACATATTTGATGAAACAGATACTTAGGACCAAATTAGTGGTACAGCTACCAATCAAAAGTTGATAGAGGGTCTTCTCTCGTATAATCATATACACATTTGTAAATAAAAAGAAAATAAATATCAACCAATAAGAATAGACAATAACAACAAACAAGTGGGGAAATTAGTAAATGGAGAAATATTATTAATCACTACAGTCATCAACTTTTGTGGTTACATTGTTTTCGTGTGCTGTGTTTTTGCAAACCGGTGCATAGATATTTTATTGGTCCTTAAGATCAAGGTATCGCCGATATAGCTGTAGGAAGGAATTATGTACATGTGGAATAAACGGCCCTCAAAATCAAGATATCGCCGTTGTTAATATGTGTGTTTGGTAATTTCGGAAGATGCACTGTCTTTAATCAGAGAATAGTGACGTATTGTTGAGCAGAGCAGAAACGGCCCTCAGAATCAAGGTATCGCCAGCAACAGTGTTTTGTTTTAGATTCGGCTTTCGTAACACGTCGAATTTATGTATTCTTTTAGTAAGGAGAATATTTGTGCTCTCAGATGTGGTTTGGGGTTAAGGATAGTATGAAGGTCAAGCTCACATTTTTGGATTTTCAGGCATTGTGCCAATCGTCTTCGTTCTTTACTGTGTTTAATACATTATAGCAAATAGTGCTCTATGGTTTCATCATGCGCTTCACAGACTGGGCAAAATGTTGAAGATTTTGGATTATAGTTGCTAGATGTGCTTTGAGCCCTGTTTTCCCTAGTCTCAGGCGTGATATATTTTTTGTCATCCTGGTTATTCAATAACTGGAACGAATTTAATTTTGTAATCGTTCTGTCTAATATTCTATTGTGCTACTGTCAGCGGGATTCTTTGTGCCATTCCTCTTTCCACTGATTGTTAATTTGGGTATTGATCAACGTATATATTTCGGTTTGGCTCAGGGGGACGTCTATATCTTGTTGATATTTCTGTAGACTCGATTTTGAAAGCTGATCTGCAGTGTTATTTCCTCGAATATTAACGTGTGCTGGAACCCATGCTAGAGTCAGTTCGGTTTTTTGTTTCTGTATTTTGTTAGTTAACGAGATTATTTTTTGTAGGAGGTCTGTTCTGATCTCAGATTTGGAGTTTTGGATGGAAATTAATCCGCTGAGGGAGTCGTTTATTATGGCTACTGGGTTTGATTTTTTCTTAAAAATCCATTGTAGTGCCATTGTAATTGCAACTAATTCACTGGTATAGACGGAGAGGTGGTTGGGTAGTTTATAGTTTTTAACTATGTTTAGGTCTGGTATTGCAAATGATGATCCAGTGTCACCCTGCACATTTTTGGATCCGTCAGTGTATATTTTTAGATGACCGTTGTAGTGTTTGTGGAAGTGTTCTAAGGCTTGAGCTTCGATATATACTGTGTTTTCAAGGTTTGAAATTTGGTCGTGGAGTGCAGTGTCTTTTTGGGGAGTTTGCAATTACTACTAGGGTTGTTTTTTTGGCAAGGCAATGTCATATTTGCAAATTAGTCTGTTGATTTCATAACCTATTGGGGCTGAGTGTTTTGTCCATTTTTCCCCAGATATTCATGTTCAAAATATGGGAGGATTAGATTGTAACATGGACGTGTATTACAGTAAGCGCTTATTTTTCCTGCATATTTGAGGGTTAGTTGTTCTCTTATAGGGTGAAGGGTTTTTTGAAGTGATCCTACTTGGAGACTGCAAAACAAAATGCCTTTGAATGCCCCTGTTACTACTTTTAAGGCAGAATATTGGATACTATCAGTTCGCTGTAGTAGAGTTGTGCACTCGGATTGATAGAATATTGCACCATAGTCTATTTTGAAGCGAACTGGACACTGGTACATTTTTAGGAGTGTGGTTTTGTTGGCTCCACATTTTGCGCCTGAAATGCATCTCATTAGATTGAAATCGCGTTGGCATCCGATTATGAGGCTATCAGTATGATCTTTCCATGTTAATCTGCTATCAAGAGTTATACCTAGGTATTTCACTTGTCTTTGAATTCAGTTTTCTTTTTACCTAAGAAAAGTTCAATATTTACTTTGCTTCTGTTTGTAAAGACAATACCTGTTGTTTTAGTGGGTGACAATTTAAATTTCCATTTGTCGGCCCAGTTCGGGATGGTGTTTAATGTTTTCTGTATAGCATTTTTTATTTCTTTATAGATTTGCCTGTTTTCCATATTGCCGCATCATCAGCAAATAGTCACTGCTCTATTTTTGGATGGTTACTATCTACTGTATTTGCTAAACCGTTTATCAGAATGTTAAATAACCTTGGGCTTAGCACGTTCCCTCGAGATTACCATTTTGTTGAGTGTGTTATTTAGATGAAGTTTGTCCAAGTCTAACTTTAAACTTCCGATTTCTTAGGAAATCAATTATCCAATGTTGGATTCTTCCTTCAATCTCGAGTTTATCGAATTGGAGTATAAATTCTAGTCAATTTTTGACCATAGTTTTCATTAGTTTACAGGTGAGTGATATTGGACGGTAGGAGGAACTGTCTGATGGGTTTTATCCCGCTTTTTGGATGGGAATAACGATGGACGATTTCCAGCTTTGTGGCAGCTGTTTTTTCCTCCAACTTGTATTTATGAGTTTCAGTATTATATTTTGTGTTTTTAGCGGTAGGTGTTTTAGAATTTTGTAGCCTAATTTGTCTTCGCCTGGTGAGGTTTCTGTTTTATAGTGAATGGCTTTGTGATATTCCTGTAGGGAGAAATCTTTGTTAAGATAAAGTTCAACGTGATCGTCGGACTCTAGTTGTAAAAATGTGTTATCCTTGATTAGTTTGAAAGATGGACTAAGGTTTCGATCGCTGCTATTTTCTGCGAAGGTTTTTGCAAGGCATTCTGCTTTTTCCTCACTGACTTTGTGTTTGCGATCCAAAGTTGGGATTGGATTGACGATTTTGCCTTGTATATGTTTAGGTTTTTTCCATACCTGCTTTGCATTTGCTTTGTATCAAGTGTTTCACAGTAGTTCTCCCAGTATTTGGCTTTGGCACTGATTCTTCAGTTTAAGTTTTTAAGTGTTTGTATTTTTCTTGGTTTGTATGTAATCTGGTTCTTTTGAATTTACGCGGTGCTCTTTTTTGTTTCTCATATTTGTTCCACCATTCACTGTTCCACCAAGGAACAGGATTTACAGGTCTTTCATGCTGGGAGCAAATAGGGATGTGTTGTTCTGCAATCCTGAGTATATTATCAGTTGAGATTTTGGTTGAATAGGTCTATATCGGCGCTGCAGTCATCATCAATGAATATATTTTGGCAATCTTTCTTAAAATTTTCCCCGTTTGCTTTGTGGAACAGAAATTTGGGGTTATTGAGATTTACTTCAGATTGAGGTGACATACCATGTTCTGTCATAATAGCGAAATGGTCACTCCCTGGGTGTATCTGGTGTAACATTCCAGCCTGCTTTAGGTGCTAGATCAGGTGTGGTAACAGTGAGATCTATTGCTGAAGTGTTGTCTGTGCCGAAGACTATTCTTTTTCCTTCGTCGTCGTTTAAGTAGACGAGGTTGTGTCCTTCTAACCATGCTTGTACTGTGTTATCACGATCGTCACTATGTTTACACTTTGCATCCCATAAAAGGGTTATGGCTATTGAAATCGCCGCAGATAATAGCACTAGGGCTGAAACATGGAAATAATATTGTCGAGCTCTTTTTTGGATATTTTCGTCATACTTCCAGGAGAGTATATGTTTTAAAATGTGAATTGGTTTATTTTCGTGGTATATTTGAATGGCATTCAAGTAAGTCATTTACGTTATTCGAGCCCATATACAGGTGTACAATGTTTTCCTTGACAAGGATAAGATTTCCACCCAGTCGGTCTTGTAACCTATCACACCGGTATACTTTATAGCCGGGGATATTGAATTTGTTGCTGGAGATTTTTCCTGGTTTAAAGAAGGTTTCCTAAATACAAATAACCTCTGGGTTAGTTTCAGAGGTAAGTACTTTAAGGTTATCTCCGTTTATTTAACGGGTGTGGGCATTCCATGATAGGATTTTGATGTCATTTCGATTGAATTTATTGATTCAATTGATAATAAATCAATATTGATTTATACTGACGTATTTAGTCGTTGTGCTATTTTGGTTGGAGTAGATGTCTTCTGGGTAAAACTTTGGGTTCATTCCGCATTCAATTATTTCCTTTGGGGTGAATTTCCAGTTTAGAAAGTCATGTGGGATATTGGTTATTATGTCAGTTTTGGTTCTACTGGCTAACCGTTGATTGTGAACAGAACTGATCACCATATTTTTAAAACCCAGAAACTCCAGTTTACTCATGATAATTTGGTCGGTTTGTTGGATTTCGATTTCCCGTGCTTGATTTTCTTGTTCGGATAGCTCAATTTTCGCTGCCATTGTGTCCCCAGAATTAAAGCTGGGTGGCACGCTTTCTTTTGTGAGTTTTTGTGTCTGCCTGGTTTGTTTGACAGCTTTGGCGTAGATTACTCCTTTATCTGCCTTTATAAACTCGATTGTTTTGGCTCTTTTGTATGCGCTGCACCCTCTGTTTTGTTTACAGTTTGCGCAGGTGGCTTTTGTTTCTGTACAGTTTTGATATTCGAGTTTTCCTGAACATTTTGGGCAAACTATGTCGGATTTACGTAATGACCCAGGAGTCTCTCATCAATGCGGTCGCTGTGAGTTCAAGCCCAGCTCATGCTGGCTTCGTCCCTCCGGCCGTAAGTGGGAAGGTCTGGAAGCAACCTGCGGATGGTCGTGGGTTTTGCCCGGGTTTTGCCCGGTTTCCTCCCACCATAATGCTGGCCGCCGTCGTATAGGTGAAATATTCTTGAGTACGGCGTAAAACACCAATCAAATAAATAAATATGTCGGATTTAGAAACTTTCTTTGTGTGACCAAATTTTTGGCACCGCTGGCAAACGTCCAGGCGCTTCATAGAAAGGCTTCACAATAATGTTGTGCAGGGACAGCTGAAGTGTTTCTGGTAATTTTAATCATTCAAAGACAAGCATTATACTTGTTGATAGTGTATTACCCTTACTAAGGCGTTTTGCATACAGGACATTTTGATATTTCAGCTTATTCATAAGATCTTCCATTTTGGTATTAAGATCAATGTCATATATTACACCTTTACATTGTGTTCTAAGAGGTGTATATGGTTTAATATTCACTGGATTGTCTGCTAGAAGGTCAGCCTGTAGAAGTTTCTGGAACTGCATTTTGGATCTGCAACGGATTTTAAGGTCACCGCCAGGTAGTTCCGTAACGCCGTGGATACCCCCAGCTTTCATTTTCAGGTCTTGGGCAAGTTTCTGTTTAGGGAATTGTGTAGCCCTCATGTTCACTAAACTGTGAATAATTGCTATAAAGCTAGCACTGTTTGAAGGAGGGGTTTGGGCGAAACGCTTCGATGACCTGTTCATTTCAGGGATATCAGTCGCCTTGCGTTTGGCCATGTTAGATGAGGGTGAGGGATTGTCGAAAATTTGGCAGGTTGAGGCTTCTTAAACTGAGAAAGGAAAGGAGTATGAAATGATTGTACTTAGCTTTTTTCTTTCTTTCTTTCTTCTGATAGGTCTGTAGGGGTTTACGCTTCTGGTGGTCCTTTCTTCTTTTGTTGCCTTTCTTTCTTAGCAGTCTGTAGGAAGGTCAGTATAGTTCAGACACACGGGAGCTGCCCAGAGCAACAAAATCTACCCGTTGTTGTTGTTGCACTCAGTATCTGTCGTGAATCATCGTGACACGTAAAGCCCAACACGTAAAGCAGAGATACAAGTCAACAAATATACAGTAAGAGAGTGAGAGCTGTCAAAAGCATACAGCAATGTTACAACTGGATAATGGCTTCAGGGGTTAAGGAGGTTACCGTCTAATCTGATGAGGTCATTGTAAGCGCTCGGTAGGTGGTACCCACCGTCTGGGTTAAGCTGTGGATTGTGTCGTCGGATCATAATGGCTTCGAGGAATTTCCTTCTTTTGTAGTCTGACTGGTTGTTCTGTAAGGTATGGGCTGTGTTCCATTGCAGTTGGTGTTCTAGATGGGTTCTGATGTGATCACTGAGGGCTGATATTCCATTTAATTTTTCTACTGAGGCCTTGTGCTCTGCAATTCTGATACTGAGTGGTCTACCGGTTTCTCCAATGTGTTGCCGTTGACATTCACAATAAATCCTGTACACAGAGCCTTTGGGCTCTTCTCTATGGGTTGGCTGTTTATTTCCATTGGCTTTGAGTCGGGTTTTGAGGTTAGAGGCGAAAGTAAACGTAGTTTGAATGTTCAGGTTGTCCTGTAGGAGTTTTCTTATCTGGTACCGGTAGCTTTGGCTGCCTATATACGGAATGGATATATATGTTGGTGGTTTGGTCTCGTTGCTCTGGTGCTGTTAAGTGCATTGAGAGTTTTACTGATAGTTGTCTTCACTAATTGTTGGTGGTATAGGTGTTGGTGGTATTGTTGGTGAAGACTGTTTTAAGGTGATTTATGTTTTCGTTGATGGTGATGTATGTATGGCTCGTTTCGACAGGGTAAATATTATTCCTCTCTTAGTTTGGTTAGGCTGGTTAGATTGGTAATTCACGTATTGGTCTGAATGCGTGGGTTTGCGGTATACTGAGGTGATAAGTTCATATCCTTACGTGCTGATAAGTACATCCAGGAAGGGTATGGTTTGGTAGCATTCTTGGTGAACTGTATCCTGCTGTTCTGGGCGTTGAGGTAGTCAAGTAGGGATTGGGGGTTGTCAGTCTTGTTCAGTGCTACGAATGTGTCATCTACCTTACATCGCCATGATATGGCTGAAATATTGCCGAAGTGGCGTTCAGCCATAATCATTTATTCATTCATCTACCTTACAGAACCAACACAACGGTCTGTCGTATGATGTCTAGGGATTCTTCTCTTGGAATGTTGGTAAATAGGTCGATGACGTCATAACTTATCATTAATCGTGTACATTTAGATTTTGTAAAGATATACGTGGAAAACAATTTTAAGTTCACAGCCGTCAAACCTATGTGTACATATACTTCCGACACCACAGACCAGTTTTCCAAAAGTATGGACAACCCTATTCTTCAGCCTGAACTGATATGTGTCTCCCTATATCGTTTACAACGCTTCCCATTACATGCAAGATCTGGCTATTTTCTGACATTCCATACTACAATGACTGCGTCACCAGTGTTTAGATTTTACAAAGCGGAACTCCCTATTCAGTTGTAGTCCGTGACCCTTCCCAATATCCGGTTGCAGTGGTAGTTTTTTTTGTGGCATTTGTGGTATAATATCAGTACAGATTTGACAAACCCATGGTATCCTTAGCATGAGAGGCGTGTTCGTAGATATTTGAAAAGTTTATTTTATCAATTTATTCCAGGATGTTTGAGGTCTGCAATTTCAAACTGCGGCGAGTAAGACCGATATGAAAATTCGTTAACATTTCAGGAACTCCATGCGGTCGCTCTTATCAACGGGGCCTGCATTAATCCGTTGATGAAATGATTGATGCACTGTATTAAAGAGCCTGTTGCGAAAGGATCTGAAGCTTCCCATTCTTTCGGTCGTATCACGTGAGTATACACTAGTGGTTGACCGGCCCCTAAGCCGGTTGGAAGTGCTGCCTCACTGGAAAATGACACCCAAAGACACCAGATGTGATACCTCTATCATGCAGTCACAGTATACTATATGTAATCCAGGCCTAATGCTAACATCCTGCGGAATGCAATTTTGGAAAAGTTGTATGCGGATGACAATATTTTGCTGTGAAATATTACTTAGTTTTGAATAATAATAAAGTTTTGAGTTTACATTTGTAAGACACATACCTGTGCAAGAACAATTTTAAGTATATATAAGAATGGAATTATTTTTAAACAATTTTGTTGTGAATAACATCACTGTATCTAACAGAAATAACAATTATAACCCTTCCACCATAATGCAGGCCGCCGTCGTATAAGTGAAATATTCTTGAGTACGGCGTAAAACACCAATCAAATAAAAAAATGAATAAATAAATGAATATAAATAAATAAATAAATAAATAAATAAATATATTAGAGATGAAAAATATCACAAGTAAACGTATTTTTTTTTTAGCACAAACCGTTTTATAATCAGTAACAATTTACAACAATTTAATAACGGATAAAAGAAATGTGACGGCAACAATATATGCGATATATCATTTTAAAATTATCTGGCCCATACATAACCATGCAATTTGCGATATGTTAAGTTGAGAGTAAATGAGACAGAGTTTTCACTCGTTAAACAGGGGATATCGACACGCTGTGCTAAAGATACCAGGCATGACGGGCACTGTTGAGACTGTACACTAATATACCGGGTCGACCTGTACTTGTTCTTATATCTTATGTGCTGAACCTCAATATTAGCAATAGTCAGAGTGGAGGATTGATATTTCCAAGTGGCATATACAGAAAAACAGAATGTATTGACGTTTCACTATTATTATCCACACAACGCTATTTATGGAAAATGGAGAAAACAATGCCAGTCTTGAATCATAAAGTCACGTCAGGTAAGAAGAGAACTTTGCAGAAAATAGCGACTTCCATACACAGCATCTAGTCTAGACATTTTACATTCATAGAGCCGGCATTCCCACAATGTGTGGTCCGTGGTGTTGAGTGTAAACGATGCACACTTGTCCATGGTCAAACAGAGAGAACTACAAAACATCTGGCTCATGATCAGTGTTGAATAAATTGGCTTATCCGAGGGCATAACGTCTGACTGGTATAAGGCGAATGTGCCCTGAAACAGAAGAACGGATACTGAGAAAGGGAACATGTTCTGAAAAAGAACAGTGGTTTTGGAGAAAGAGAACATGTTCTGAAAAAGAACAGTTGAATGTGAAAAAGAGAACATGCCCTGCAAAAGAACAGCGGGCACAGAGAAAGATAACATCTTTTTACAAAGACCAGTGGATATTGAGGAAGACAACATGTCCTGAAAAAGAGCATTTGACATGGAAAAGCAAAACGTGTCCTAAGACAAAGCAGTTGTTATTAAGAAAGAACATGTGTACTGAGACAGAACAGTTGAGAAAGATAACGTGCCCTGAAACAGAATAGTGAATACTAAGAAAAAATATGACCGGGCACACTGAATCAAGAGTGACTGATTTACTGACTGGTTACAGTCAAACGCTCTGCTCAAGAATATTTCATTTACACGATGGCGAAAGTCTTAAGTTTTGGCATAAATTTGGCCAGTAAAAGTTCAACTTTCCACAAACAATTCACAGATTTTCACCGCCACTGAAGTGTCATGCCAAAGCCACCAGATATGACACCCCACCCACTGACATTATACTGACGCCGGGCAAACCAGGCCTAGTAAGTACCATTTGTAAAGTCTTTAGTATGACCCTACCCGGGTTTGATCCCGGAACCTGCCGACTGCGAGGCGGACGCTGTAATCACAGATGTAGCCCCCTGCAAAAATGAGTTCAATGCGTATGACGTATTGATGGAAGGTACGTAATCTTCCTTCTCTTGGATTAACTTGAAATGGTAGTCAAATAGTCAGAATAATTTATAAACATATATATTACAGTTTGAGGATAATGTGGAACTCCAACCATCTGATAACATGTTGTAGATACTTAAGTTAGAAATAATAATTGATTATACTGATTTGTTTTGTTTCTCGTTTATCATGTGTGTAGATACGGTTAAGAACAAGAAAAACAATGACTGATTTGGCCAAAGTTGCTTTTTGGTAAGAATAACAAAATATAGAATCTAAACATTTGTAAATCAAGTGATAATTTTAGTTTTACATTATAGATTACTTTAATTAAAGAAAATGCAGGAAAAGGAGTTTTATTTTATACTCTGACACAGTGCTACATCTGTGCCAATATCCCCGGAACCCGGGCGATGTTTTCATATAGGCTGTTACACATCGTCATGGGTTGGGCATGTATTGTTTCCATCTACAAGTTACATTTTGCACAAGCCGGGTGTTCTCTTATTGGTATGTCTTGGGCATAATCGTCCGAGTGTGCTTACCATAACAATTACCATAGAAGGTGTCACGCAAATTACAAAAGGCAAAAGAAACGTCAATATATCGTGGACTCAGTTAATAATATAATAAAAACCAATTTAAAAGGGTGGTTTGTGTTTTTGATGAAGCATAGAAATTTAGTAGTATACATAAATGCATTAACTGAATAGACCCTGAAAGGAAAGACCTCTAAAAATCAAAGTAGACACCAGTAAATAGACCACTTAAAACTATGCACAAATATATACTCTCCCAAAAAAGAAACGCAACATCCCCCCCAAAAGATCAATCATAAATTCTTCAAAAAATTGGCGTGATTGAGACATGACAACATGATCATATTATAATGTAAATGTACGATAATTGAATTTAAACACCAGATAGTGTCTGTTGGTCACACGTGACTTAAGGGTCGGCCTTTGTGTAACGCTGCGCGAGGGATTCGTAGAAAAAAACTTAGGACAGTTGCACCTGCGAATCATGCCGTATTTTTAAGCGGATTAAATGGGTATAAAAGACACATAACCGTTCCGTTGAATTCAGTCACTAAGTTGCTTCTCAAACCTGCCAAGATATGCCAAGACTAGACACCGCTACCCGGAACATCGTCATTGGTCGACTCCTCGCCGGTGAATCACAGAATGCAGTCGCTAGACTTTATCATGTTCAAAGGAGCACGATTTCCCGGCTCTGGCAACGGTACCAGCAATCCGGTTCAACAGCTGACCGTCAACGTTATGGCCGACCTAGGGTCACAACAGCAGCCCAAGACCGTTACATCCGGTTACTTCATCTCAGAAACTGAACCGTAACAGCAACAGAAACAGCACCAAATGTCCCAGGTCTCCGACGAATATCGGCACAGACAGTCAGGAACCATCTCCGTGAAAACGGCTTACGTCCCAGACGTCCTTACTTTGGCGCAGTACTGAGACAACAGCATCGACGCGCAAGGGTACGATGGTGCAACAGATTAAGGGACTGGAATCTGCGAAATTGGAGGCGAGTCTGGTTCAGCGATGAATCCAGATTCATGCTGCAGAAAAGAGATGGCCGTACACGCGTCTACAGACGCCGAAATGAGAGGTTCGCAAGGAACTGCGTCCTTGAAGTCGACAATTTCGGTGGAGGAAGTGTGATGGTGTGGGGTGCCATATCATACGCCCGAAAATCTCAACTGGTGCACATCCCAGGCAACCTTAACGCCGATCGATACAGAGATGAGGTTTTGACGCCACACATGCTGCCCATAATGGACCTTCGTAGGGAAGCTTTTCAGCACGACAACGCTCGGCCGCATACAGCTCATGCTACGGTTGACTTTCTGGAGAACCAGAACGTAACAGTGCTGCCCTGGCCGTCCAAATCACCAGATTTGAACCCAAAAGAACATTTGTGGGATGACTTGGGAAAACGCTTGCGCAGTCGTCATCCAGCGCCCTAAAATCAGCAAGAAGTGCTGCAGGCTCTTGACCAAGAATGGAGAAGAATTCCGCAAAACCGTATTCGCCGATTGATCATGTCTATGCCGAGACGGATTCGCGCTGTGTTACGGGTTAATGGTGGGCATAGCAGATATTGACTTTGCAGTGACGTCATCTGAGTGCTATGGACTTTAATGTGATAAATTTTGACATTGTAATTAACTTAAAAGTCTGAACAACCAGTGTGGAAAATTTCAGTGTGATGTGATGCTTATTTTTGTATTTAAGATGATGTTGAAAAATTCATATTTGGATAAAACGAATCGGATGTTGCGTTTCTTTTTTGGGAGAGTATATTTTCATTTATTGTTTTAGATTTTTGTGAATAGAGTTAAAAGCGTTCAAACATTTGAATTCCAAGGTGGGCTTTATGGATCATACTATCGGAGTTTACGAACTCTGAAGTCACAGAAAGTTTTCCCAAATTTTATCACGGCATGAATGTTGGAACAACTTTTTACCCATGAGTAAAGATTATTGAAATAATGTTCCCAAAAATTCCTTCCTTCAGGTGAACAACAGGAAAAATTAAATGATGTGACGTCAGAGTTCCTAGATGTCGTAAATATGGCTCATAAATCCCACCATAGTATTTGAATGACTTTTCAGAAAAAATCTGAAAAAATAAACAAATGTATTTTTAGGCATAGTTTTCAGTTGTCTATATGAGGATCCTTACTTCATATTTTAACTTCTTTTACTTGAAGCAAATTATTTCTTAATCGATTACCATTCGCTGATGAGGACACTACTATTCAAATGAAGCAGCCAGGCATCATTCACTCATTGGAGAATGACTCTGAATCCTTGATATCGCGAGAAGATTAGGTTCGTGGACACCAGGCAATAGGACTTGTACATGGACAAATTTCAAAAGTGTAACATGTAGTTCAGTACATTTTCACCATGACAAAGTCTTGACTGCACTATTTAAAGGTGCTTGTGGTTCACCTACAATTATCTTTGCCCCACATCGGACGGACTTAGATGCTTCAATCGTGTATTAGAACCTCTAGACTGTACACAAAGAGGAGTCTCCCTCCAGAAACAGCGGCGTTAAACCATAATCATTCATTCATTCCTCCAGAAGTAGTGCAGGGGAGGAACAGAAACAGACCGTGGGAGGTAATGAAAACGTACAATGGAAAAACCTGAAATACATTTCTTATCAGGAATGTTCTCTTTCTAAGTAAAAAAATTGATGCGCTTGACAGGTTTAACATCAAGCTGACAAGATTCACACAATCATGTTTCAGGTTGAGTTTTGGATTAATCACTTCTTTTATTCCTCTATTCAATTGCTTGCCTTTACAACGAACCAATCACTGCCAACACCCAGGTTTCTGTAATTAAAGCCACCATGCAAACAACACATCAAATTAAGGATGTTAGTTAAACATCCATGGCCACCGCTAGTGTTTGGTTTCATGGAAAGACCCCACTGTGTGCCATTTGGAATTTACCAGTGAATTTAAACTTGAAGTCAACAGTTAAGTGTTGACACATTTACGATAGAATGCCGTAAAATGTTACAAAACAAACGCTTTATGGTTTCTGTCGTTTTCTGGCTGCAAAGAAAATTAATGATGCAGTCCTTTTCGCACTTGAGGCCCACCCCTCCCAACCCAGAGAGGGCTAAAATGTCATATTTCATCAACAAATCTGCCATTATGTTTGAGAAGAAAAGGTTGAATTAGTTCAAGTACTATTCCTAAAGGTCAACACCCTGTTCCTGAGTTGACTGGAAGTTCAGATAGCGCAGGTATTGTATAACTGTTGGCAATAAAGGAGTTAGCACATTGTACACTAGGTGCGTTTATTAAGAGGATCATAAACCATATTAAACTACACATCTGCGAGGGGCATCGTATTGAAACCTGAACTAAACACATGTACCAACTTAGAAATAGCGAGGAGATAGGGATTACTCGCCATGATATGGCTGAAATATTGCCGATGTGGCGTTAAGCCAGAATCATTCATTCGTTAATAAGGATTACACTTTCTGAATAAGCACAGAGAACCAGCGACTTCAGAGTCAGGCACCAAATCGCCAGCAATACAATCAACCATCTAGACCACTCGACCAACAGGTCTTCCACAAAAATAGAAGGTAGTTGGCCGGTAGACTTTACAGCGAACATGCATTACCCCTCTGATGATCACAAATGACGTGAATATATCAGATAGGTACAGATGTTATTTTTTGAGAAAGTGGATTAAGTAACAGTATTATCGCTAACAGGGATTACATTTTCTGAATATATATTCAAAAATACATAAAAAAATAATATATAAATACTTTCTGAATATAGCAAATATTCTAGTGGTCTCAGGTCTAGAATCTGTGCTATATTGACAAATTGTAATCCCTATTAACAATAACACTGTTAACAGCAAGGAGATTTGGCCACCGTGGGTGGTACCAGAATGTGGAATTTTGGGCCTTGACCAATGGACTAGTGTACTGAAATGAGCCACATTTTCCCAGAAGGCAGATTTATCTCGATATTTGGTTTGCATTCTGGGATGAATAAGGCTATCCTATTTCCGTGAAAGGGAGACAACTGACTATGGTGACATCTAATATTTTCTCCACTGCTTGAACTATTGATACAGTAGGTATGCTATATCATTTACAAGGAACTCCAGCGATCTTGTTTAAATAGCCTAACTGCAGATGCATGGGTACTCCTGGTTCAGGTCGTAGCCTCCGGAGGGGTTGTGCTGCTGATTTTGACCCCAATGAAATGTTTGCAAAATTACAACAGGATTGTTGTAGAACTAAATTCATGCTCAACTCTGAAACAAATGGAAATAAATCTAAGCACCATTGAGGCTAATCTAGGCATTCACCTATCGCTCGATTTTATGCTTCAATTTTTTATCAGTGGCTTGTAAGATGAAAGCAGTGCTGACCTAGTTATCGTGGACGTCAGAGAAAGCACCTCGGCCTGAACACTGCATTTTACTAATTGTACTGTATTTTATAAAGGAAACCAGAAAAAATCATTTGTATGCGAAAAAGACCTAAGAGCAAATTTTAAATTCTTCAGTTGTAATAAATTCAGAGAAAAAATTCTATCAGAAGATTTAAATAATTTTAAGTGTAGTCCGCTGAGATGATGTCTTCTCATTCCAATAAACCTTCGGCATCCCTAATGAATTTTGCACTGACTCCTATATTTGTTATTTAGAAACATCTGGTTCTAAAATGAAAGACAAAAAATATAGTTGTTGGAGACGAATACGAATTGGACGGAGACGGCGAGCTACTGTCTGACAACTTGAGATACAGTCGCTAAATATTACACGACTTGTAAATCAACTGATTTTACGTCTGTGGTTGTCCGTTACTGATATAGACCTGCCCCACAAAACTTTGTGAAATGGCCCTTCGGCTACACGTGACTAAATCGTTCTAAAAGATCTCAATATGATGTCTTATGCAGTCGTTCTGTGTGATCATATGTCATTTCATGGAGTGGATGGGTAAAGGCTACGCAATCTGATAGCAACGTGTTTGATTGGATAAAATTCTCAATATGGCTGCTTCTACTCACACCAGTCATTTGTGCAGCATTGTCATTTTGTTATACATGTTATTCAGTGAAATCTCATTAAAATGATAATTTATGATGAGTATCCTGCTTTGGTCAAATGTGTTATAACTAGGTGCTGTCTTGTCTCTTAAAGTGCTTGGGTTGTGAAGTTGATGTACAAGTACAACGAGTACTTACCGAACACGCCAGACCGCTATTCCTATAGTCACTATCTGTAAAAGTAAGTATAACCGCACAATATCTTTATCTGAATTAAAAATACGATTTATTTATTTGATTGGTGTTTTACCTCGGACTCAACAATATTTCACTTATACCACGGCGGCCAGCATTATGGTGGGAGGAAGGCGGGTAGAGCCCGGGGGAAACCCACGACCATCCGCAGGTTGCTTCCCACGAACAGCCCTCAAGGAGGTCAGCATGAGCTGGACTTGAATTCACAGCGACCACATTGGGGAGAGGCTCTGGGTCATTACACTGCGTTAGCGCGCTAACCAACTGAGCCACGGAGGCCTCTGTAATCATGAATAATCACAGTTGATATTGTGATTCAAGTAGGTAGAGGGCACTGCTGTTTTATTAGTTACAAGATATACTTCCTTCTGTACAGACCTGGTGAACCCCTTTGCATCATTTCCGCATGTATAACATACAAGGAGGAACTGTCGTGACATACGACCGTTATAATAACAAAGACGTTCAACCGCCAAGAAATAACCAGGCAACAGCCTATCCAGAGAGGGGGTGGTGGGGGTGGGGGTGGAGGTGATTTGCATTGGCGTTTTCCAAAAAACGATCCACATTACGCCCGGGAATAGAGGTATTTATTTTCCCAAGCAATGGCGAATGGGGCCCAGGCCGAAATGACCGTTGTTCTCTTACAATGCATACAAGATGCGTTACCAGTTTGCTCAGAAAACGTATTTGCAAAGGCAGGAATGACCAATCGCATGCAAAACGAATAATCGAATAAAAATTTTTTTTATCGGGAAAGGTTCCCCATTAGTAAATATCTTACCATTGCTTGGTCCAAAGACCTGCACTTCACACAGACTCAGAAATTCGGTGTGTTGTATGGTAACCCTGACGTATCTGCCAGATATAGGTCCACTTTGACAAGGGTAAGACACGGTCGAGGATCTAGCCTGGGAATCTTCTCGTCCAGCACACAAGACCGGGTGACTCAGCGATCCGTCCTGTTCCAGAGAGCTCGCTACTTCGATGATGAAATTCCTTAAGCGGTTGGACAGAGAAACTAGAAAAAAAGGATGATTTTGGGGGAATAAATTTTTGATTTTCTAGTTATTTGTAAGTGTACATCGCAGTTATGTGTGTATCATTGGGGATTTACGTTGTACTTAGTAATTTTCCGGTCATATGACGACGAGGAGTCATTAGGTATGTGTGTATATATATATATACTGTGTCTTCTTTTGGCAGGGTTCGGGAGCGGTAGATCCAGGATCAATCCTGGGTCGAGTCATACCTAAGACTTTAAAAGACGAAGTTGTAACATCCTCGCTTGGCGTTCAACATTAAGGGCATAGTGCGATGACTAGTTGACCTGTATCAGTATAATGGCTCGGGCGTTGTGGCTTCGGTAAGGCATTTCAGTAAAGCAGCACTAGACAAAAGAGGGGTGGAAATCCGTCCTGCAACAAGGAGGCACATTACTTGCACTCTAAGGATTCCTTCGTCGTCATACGACGTCAAACCTAAAGAACTCACACACTCTTTTGGCAGGGCGTGCCCATGCTGCCAAAGTTCTGCTGTTAAATGAAGTAGCATGCCGAAGAATCCAAGCATGACACCCCATCCAGAATACTGACACCGGGACAACCTGTCATGTTTCCTTGCTCTTACCTCTCGGTGCTGCGCCGAGCGAGGCAGCAATTAGTACCATTTTTAAAGTCTTTGATCCGAATCTGCCAACTCTGAGGAGGACGCCCCTACCATTAGGCGGTTGATTACAGTAATGCATGTCTGCTCAATCATAGAAGTGAAGTGATAGTACAACTAATTGTTACCCTCCCCCAGTTTTTGCTGTAACGAAAAGATCCAGACAGCAAGAGAGCGTTATGGAAATGCGCTGTACTCGGGTACAAGTAGTACAAAGAAATAGTTTTTTCTGTGATCAAAATGAATGATTAGTGGCTCTTATAATGACGTCATGTCGTCATATCTGATAGCCTAACGGCTAAATATACGGTCCCCATGTATGTTCGAAACCGAGATAGGTAAAAGGTTGGTTAAAATACTACTTTGTAAACACTGATCACACAATATCATGAGTAAGTAATTCCTTGGGTTTTAACGTCGTACTTAACAATTTATGACCTATGACGACGAATGAACCCTTCGAGTGCATATACGTGTGACGTGCCACCATGTTTCAGGACGGATTTCCACCGGTCTTTTGTCTGCTTCACAGAAACAACTTACCGAAGGCAAGTAAGTTGCACCACCAAAACCTATTATACTATAAAATGGTCAACCAGTCAATGCACTTCCGCTTGATGCTCTACGCCAAGCAAGGAAGCTAAAACTTTCTCTTTTAGTCTTAGGGTGTCCATGATAGACCTTGATCTGGAGCACCCAAAGCGGACGTTCTACCAACTGAGCCATCGGGACAGGTCACAGTGAATGCGTATAGTACATTTATGTAGTGGCGGAATTACGCCATCGTTTTGGCTACAATGGGAACCTACAGTCTTGGGTAAGAGAACCCCTCCGGTGCATGGATTTCAATATTTTCTCTTATGGCTTTGTGATTTTGGTCTCAAAGGAATCATTATGGTGGTAACTTTCACTAAGTTATAGCAGAATTCTCCTTCAAAAAATAAGAAGACAACTGTAACAAATCTGCATGAATCGAAGATATTCGTGGGTAAAATATGGACGATATGTGATTTCTCAAACAAACGAATATCACAAGGGGAATCAACACTGCTTGTATCACTTGTTTCAGGAATTTGTGAGAAGAACCATTGTGTGAGTGGATTATCGCCCGTGAAGTGTCCACTGCTGCAGGTAACTTAAATGAGTTGAGCACAAAGGCTTAAATTAGAGACCAGCCGGTTACCCCAAAATAACACATCAGCAGTGTCATGATGGCCTACAAACACCTCTCCTGTCTATTTAAGCTTATTATTTAAGAAAATAACCACTAAGGTCTGTTGTTAGAATTCAACTTCCGATCTGCCTGTTCACATGTATCTTTACGTCAGGACGTTTGTCTGATAGCTAGCAATCGGCGTTGGTTTCCACAGGCGTTAGACCCGTACCTAAACGCCTATTACCTCTACTGTGCTAAGAATATTGGCTGTTTCACTGGCTGAGAAAATCCTAGTGCAGTGGCATTGAATTCAAAAGTCTAAACTGGTTGGGAGAATTCTCCTGTTAGAAGCAATACTGTAATATGACAGAACCTACACTCGGAGAGTGCGCCTCGTTCTGGCGGTGAAGGGTTGCCTTCTAGGTTTAACACATGTGACTGATATGTATGCTTACGTGAGTATGACGCACAACATAACCATGACAACCACACAAAATGTAATTCTGCAGTCTTTTCTTCTCCAGGTAGGGAATAATTTCGAAAATGAGAGATTTTCCATGTCTCGCTGGGCAATAAGGCAATGTTGTCCGAACTAGCGGACACATGAACTATTAAACAATTTGCGTGTTTGGGTTGAAGGAGATTATATTCTAGGTTTCATATTGTGTTAATGCACGACAGATTTGTTTTCGTTTTAGGATAAATGTCAGGCCATGCACCAGTGGATGAAACTGATAACGATGATGCCGATAAGTTTGCGCAGTTCAGACGTGTGAGTGGGGATCTATAAGTCGCTGATCTGTTTGCGAAAACCAGGTTGTCGCCATCTTAACAGAGATCTGCCAACAGCCAATGAGAAAGCTACTTAGGACGCAATGCCGATGGTGTGAACTTGACCATACACGTCAATTGGTACAAGCTTGGGCCGAGTTTCCTCAACCACAAACTGGACCATCGTAGAGGGCCCTATGAGCGAAACATAATTGAGTGGATGGTTAGACATAATCCATTTATAGTATATCAACTAATATATAAATTAGCAATTAAAACCTACGGCATACAGAGAAAAAACAGATCAGCGACGATGGAGTGAAAGTTGGCAAATGGTAACACGTAATCGGTGAAATACAACCTCTTGTCAGTTAGGGTTTTATTCTAACTGTTCGTGCATAAATAGTAGCAAATTACACGCCCCTAGCACCATGGCTTAAAGGTACAGACTTCTAAAAATCACTAAGTTACTAAATACGCTCCTTAAAACTATACATATATACATATATTCTATCATTTATTTTTTTATATTTTTGTAAAAAGAGTTAAAGACATTCAAACATTTGAATTCAAAGTTGGGCTTTATGAACTATACTATTAGCTGCAAGGAAATTTTTTTCAACTCTAACAACGACACTGAATGTTGAAATAACTGTTTTTACCCATGATTGAAAGATTACTCAAATAATGTTCCCAAAAATTTGTTCCTTCTGGTGAACATCAGGGAAAAAAGGTGATGTGAGTTCCTAGATACCGTCAGTATGGCTCATAAAGCCCACCATAGTTTTCAAATATTTGAAATTCTTTTCAACACTCTTAAAAAACTGAAAAAATAAATAATAGTATTTATACGCATAGTTTTCACTGGTCTGTATAATGAATCTTACTTCATATTTTAGCTTTCTTTTACTTTAAGCAGAATTAGGTGAAAAATGTTCTCATCACATTTAACATACCATAACATTAAAAACAATGAAAAAGAATCATTGGTAAGTGTACAGGAAGACATTGTTTACATTAATAACCGTCATTCAATTTGTAATTTTGTATAAACCATTTCTATCCATATTAATGAAAATGTATTTATGAAGCTAAAACGTCCAATGACAATATCTGCTATAAAGATGTATCGTTTCAAAGACGTTCTTAGTCCTCCAAGTGTTACCTCAAGATTGCGCAGTTTGATGACAGGCCTCTCAAAACTGATTGTATGCCAATTTATAGTGTTTCTTATTACCTAATTTTCGGATAGATATTACAACCTCTGCAACGAAAAATTCTGCCTCCAAATCCACCATCCACCAGGGAGAAGGTTCCATATCCGTAGAGCTGCAAGACTGGCAAACCCCACCACCAGAAGTAACACCATCGACGGCTTTGCGAGACTCTCCCATAGTGCCTTGAATTGATATTGTGCTGCTTTGTGTTGTGGGTTTATTCAGGGCCAAATTCACACGGGTTGCTGTAAGCACGAACAATTTGATCAAAGAACATTACTGGGCATAACTAAGTTATTGCCAGCCAACAACGGTTTATGAAGTCATGAAAAAAATCCATGTTCCCTAAACGAAACCCGAATAAAATTTCTAGTCCAAAACCACAATTATGCTCAAAAAATACATAAATAAATAAGTAAATAAATAAATAAATAAATAAATAAATAAGTAAATGGATAAATAAATATTATCGGCAGTCCATTACCGAGAAGAATACAACTTCCCTATAGCTAGTCTCCACGGCACATTACCCATGTTACATCATCTGTAGAAGCTCGCACCACCAAGTGGAGAAATATGCCCACCTCTTGAGTGAAAATTGTGAGCTCAATCATGAGAAATCTAATGTAAACTGCCCCTACAACAATTGGCTTCGACTTGAAACCGAAAGCCCGTATTTAAAAACTACGACTTCTCTAATCATTGTTGCTATGCAGATAAGAACCCTTTGACTATTTTTATACTGCCAAGCACCTCTTAAACAATTACTATCAAAGACATCGTTGTCCTTTGTCCAAAATCCTTGCTGGTCGTAATTGTTTTAAAGTCCTTTTCAACACAGCATCGTTTTGAACATTTTTATCATCATGTGCAATATACAGAAAAAAATACATGGCTGCACGGATATGTCACATAATATGTTAGAGACCGAAGAAAAGTGTAAAGTACCGTCGGGATTACCTGTAGGTAATAGACTTCTGATATTATAGATTGTGCTTTTACTGCTTGGAAACTGTTTATTAATTCTCCATAAAGAAAAAACAGTGTGGATTTTTAAAATTTAATTAGAATGTGATTTTTCGGGCCCTAGCCCGATAAAAGCCGGAGACGATCACAAGAAAAAATAAAAACCAGCTTATGTGTTAAAATTACGGAGTTGGACTGATTAAAAGTCTGTATTGTTCAGAAACATTCACTAGAATGTACAACGGCCTATCCCTTCGGTAAGGACATATGCCTTCATACATGACATTTATGAGCGTTTAACTTAGTTAAGTTAATTTAAAAAGTTAATTTAAAAAAGCATCGTTTGCCCTCCAACTTCCTGTAACCCCCTCCCCTTCTCGCCAACACTCTGCACAGAAGAACATTTTTTCGGATAATAAGGAAAGCTACTTCTCACGGCTGTGTTGGTGTGTTTCATATCTAATGCCAAAAATACATTTAAACACTCATATATAGTTTCATATATTAAACCCAGAATGATAGATTGGGACTACCATATTTTAATGGTAGCCGTATTAGTTTGTCTTACAAGAAAAATAAACGTTGGTGTAGCACCATAGAGGCTAATGTTAGAATTGGCATATGTCACCCAAGCCTCGTCTGCTCCCGCAGATGACGCTGACATACACCACCATAGCGCAAACCTGCCATATACCAAGCCCAACGCTAGTCTGAAGAGCCACGGCCGCTATTTACTCAGGTTAAGACTACTCAGATTAAAAAATTGAATCAAAAATTTGAAATACGAATTTTGATGTTATTCATGGGAAATAGAAATTAAAACGTGTAATTTCATAAATATTATTAAAGATAAATGCACTGCCGAAAAAAAACAAGGATTGTAGCGAAGTTTTTAAGTTTTGACAAATGTCTGTGGAATCGATCTAGTAAATAAATATCGTACTTACGACATTGTCCACAGCTGACCAGATATTTCACACAGAAAGCCACCAGGAAGTGTAACCAGCAGGCTTGTAATAACGATGCCATCTTGAAGTACTAATGAAAAACAAGATTAACTCTTAAACTTTGTTTTAGTGCACTGTTCTACTCAAATACATATATAGGCTAATACCACTGGGGACTGTTCCAGACAGAAATGAAGACAAACAAGATTGTTTCAGCGATCTGTTATCAGATCGATATCATAGCCAAGTAGTTGGCTCATATACTGTGTATCAGATTAAAGGTGAACAGTCCCCGCCATTAGCCGGCTGTTCTTTCAGCACTGACATTGATTTGCGGTTTACAAGTCAAGTCACTTTGCACACAAGTGCATGTATTTCAAAATGCTTTCAGATATACATATACACATAGCCACGATAATCCAGGGTCAGTCAAGGGTCGGGTCACTCTTAAAACCTTCAAAAAGGAAGATGTAACTTTCTGGCTTGGCCTTCAGCGTTGTGGGGATGGTGCAACGACAAGTTGACGCGAATCAATATAATGGCTCGGGCGGGGAAGCTTACTTGCTTTCAGTAAGTCGTCTCAGTAAAGCAGCACTAGATAAAGAGCAGACGAAATTTGTTCTGCAACAAGGAGGCACAGTACACTCCAAGGACTCCTTCGTCGTCATATGACTGAGAAATTGGTAAGTACGACGTTAAACCCCAAGCACTCACTCACCCACTCACCTTTTAGTAAGTGATGGTTTGACTTCCCAAGGCCGTGATCCGTAGCCTTCGATTCACTTGACTTTTATTAGAAAACCACGCAGAAACGCGACGTAGATATACCTGATTAACATAATCCATGCAGATTCACCAATGGAAACTACCAATGGACAACTGTAAAGATTGTTGTGGTTATCAACATATTTCATCGGCGACTGGAAACACAATCATTTCCCGTAATAAAATAATAGCCTTATCAGATGCTTGTATATGGATAACGACTTCTGATTTAATAGCTTACAACGTAGCGATGTACATTCTAACAATTGCTCCACAAGATTGCTAGCAAACAGATGTTTGGAGTGGGGGGACGGAGGGAGGGGGGTATTTACTTATTTGATTGTAGTTAAAGGTAAGAACCGAATGGGTTGCAGTCTGTGAAGGAGGGAATAGTGATGGTGTAGAAAATCCACATTCTGTACTTATCATCAAAGGATGAGAGAGTATTTTTGGAGATAATATACTTTCTGTCTTGTTCAAATCTTACTCAGGCTGACTTATAGTTGCTCTTTGCAATCAAGTGTTTTGTCAAGTGCTTTGCGAACGTTATGCTTCTCGGGCTTTATGCGATTGACACCAGCCACATACCTATTACCTAAATGTCCCGTAAGTCAACATTGCGTATAAGATCAATGAAATGAAGAGAAAAATATATCAGTAGCTTTTCTTGACATTGCACAGTAATATGTTCCATTCTTATACTGAACAATACAGCAGAGTTAGTCGCAGTGAAATTTATCATAATCCGTGATCTCTCCATCGAACATCTGAATTAATATAAGATGAATGTATCTTCAAAGGGTCGAATTGTCAATGCTTTCCAGCTTCAATTCTCTTAGCTTTATCGTATATCTGCTTTATTCTAGGTAACATAACATTAGGAGATCGACAACTCGTTTCAATCGGCAGGTACATCTCAACCCCCACATCTCACCCAGCTTACTTCCTACAATTAAGAAATCGTAGATTTAACTTTGCTGGTTTAAGCGGTTTAATAATGGTAAACTTAATGCGTGCCCAAAAATTATGCAATCTCTCAAAAGGCATGTAAGACGTAGGTATTATGCTGAGAAAGAAGTTTTAATACGGATTACCTGCTACATCCCGCATATGTAGTGGCTAACGTTTAACGGTTGAAAAGTGAAACTTATTTATAAAAGGTGTAAAGCGAAATTTCTGACAAAACTATTGCGCGTAGCGGTATGGTTTAACGATATAGGACACAGCATGTGGGGCCGTATAGATCTTCTTTCTACTGACAGATTTTTGGGTTCACAGCGTCAATAGTTTCCGGTCACTTAACCTTCAAATACAGCAAAAACACATACGTCTGCCGAGTTTTATTTTAATTACAGGAAAATTATACATCAAAGAAAAAAATAAAAGCACATTCATCTCCAACTGACCAAACTACACCTAACAGGTGCCCCCCCCCCCCCCCCACCCCAATATTCAAATAGGTGACCACTTGACTCAATCGACCAATAACGAATAGGTATTTTCCCCGCCAGAATTGAATTCTCACACAGCAATCGACTGATATAATCCTGGATAACCACCATACATGTCCAGGTTTCTTAAGTCTGATACAGATTGGATTTTACAGAAGCACCCTGATTATAGGCGTGATGCCGATTGATCCCCGAGCATCGATATATGTAGAATTAGGCTTCAGTGTAAAACAGAAACTTATAGAGCTCCAATGGCCTGCCCAAAACGTCAAGCCAAGTGAAGGAGTGGATTTGTTTCTATGGGTACAGACAAATAAAAACAAATGTGACACTTAATTCTTCGTCTTTCTGAATAGACTGTTTGTATATAGAGTTTCCAAAACCAGCAGATTTTATTTTACATATATTTTACATATATTGTTATATTTATAACAAGACTTTTACAAATACTAAAGTACTTAAGTTTAACAAGAAAGGATAGCAGTATCTATACAAATACTAAAGTACTTACATGTACAACGGTGCCAAGTCCAAACGGACGCATATATTCCACAATGCGGAAAACCAGACAGGCATAAATGCACAAATAAGAGGGAAAATCCACAGTATAACTGAATGTATGACGAAATATACACAAAATTCCACAGGCAGGGTCCGTGTACTAATAAGCACTGTGTACACAAGAGGGAAAATTAAATATACAAGTTCAAACTGAACAAGTGCTCGGTGGAGATATGATATAACAAAGCCAGAGGCTATAAAGACACCAAAATTCAGCACAAAAGGCCTACTAAAGTAATACACAACGAAAGCATCCAAAACTCTCAATAATTCTCCGTTCTCTCCTTTTGACCTGCTTTCATAGGTCTTATATAGCCTGGTGGAATGTCTAGAATAAGAAAATTCCTAAACACTTGATGTAAACAAACAGGCACCGAACTGAACGTATTCTGGAACATTGTGAGGCAGAGGCCTTAAAAAAAAAAAACAGCATAAAACAGGCAATGCAATGAATATACAAAAGAAGTACTTAGGCTTGTGCCAAAACATACAGGCCATAGAAGGGTAGTTTTTCTTTCATAGAAGGGTAGTTTTTCTTTCAGGGGATCGACAACTCGTTTTAAACGGCCGGTACATCTCAACCCCACATCCCAGGTCACTTCGTACAATTAAGAAATCACATACATCGTAGGCTTAACTATCTTGATGAAAGCGGTTTTCATAATGGAAAACCTAATGCGTGCCCAAAAATCATACAATCCCTCAAAAGGCATGCAAGAGGTAGGTTTTCTACTGGGAAACAAGTTTTGATACGTCTCTTTTGTGGATTTCTATCCATGAAGCAACACTTATTAGTCAGTTGTTTGTCTAAAACTATATATATTTAACCGGTCATTAAATTGACCAATCAATTCGTGTAGATGCAAACGTAACAGAGTAATGGGGAGGCGGAACATTGTTTCATCAAGAATGGATTGTAGCGTGACGTCTAGATCGCTACAATGTATCCGTTTCCATTGTAACATCGTACTGTCTTTACTGTGAGGTCATGATGATGGGCTGGGAGAGGAACATTTGACGTCAAGGTTCTGCTGCCGGGCCTTTGACATATCCCCATTTGGCTAGGTTTAATGACGGGTAAAACTAAATTTTTATTACACGTATACATAGTTTTGACTTACTTATACACATGTGCTAAACGAGAATATGCTGTATCTTTAGGTCTGTCTGTTCTAAAATATCTAGATATGAGACTGATTATAGCATTGCGCAATTATGTAATGTCAGTTTTTGACATGCAAAGTGACTTTAAGATGCACTAAATATGCTATGGGTGTGTTTTAAAATAGGTCTGGAAGTTGATCTGCTTCTCATGTCTGATCAAATTTGGTTAAATGTGCTGTCTGTGTGAAACAATAAAAAAAATCCACAGGTAGTCATGGGGGTAAGTTAACAATTCTTAAACATATACACAGTTACTAAACGAGAATATTCTGTATATAGGTGTGTCCAATACCACGTACACACGGGCAAAGTTACGCTGGTTTAACTTGCTAAACGCAAAGTTGGGGCATGTAATCGGGTTTATTTGTCCCAGCTGGCAACGTGGCTTTAAGCCAGTTTCAGGGTTTGAGCGGGTTTATCTGTGCCTTGAGAACGATAACTGGATTAAATGCCCCGGGTACGTGGAGGTTAGGATGACCTCGTAATTACTAAATTGTCTTAAATATGACCATGTGAATGGGCAAGTCCGTCAACTGGTTTTTGCAACTGGCTTCGATTTAAACCTGTTCAGATTTGTTCCGGTTTAAATTTTAGTCGTGTGAGGAGGGTATAATTGTAAGACTATCCTGGTAGGGTTAGAAAGAATGATAATACACCTGCTGTAAATTACCCCTCTTGTTACAAGACAGCGATTTTAACGTAACATGAGATTAGTCTTGGAGGCGTGAAGTTGGAGCTTGCCTATTAAAGTATGAAGAGTGTAAGTTATGTTACGATACTGACACCTATTTTTCCAGGTAGCAAAATGTAGAAAAACATGACTAAAGCCATTAAGCGTCGCAGAATTGTCGTGAGATCTTACAAGAAGTCAAAGTTTTTCAGTTTAAATATAATATATATCTGACGGAGTTCGCTGAGATTGTCTATTGGACCGAATGTACCGAATGTATCTACAAACCAAAGTGCTGTCGCTATTGAAGCATCATGCCGAAGACACCGGGCATGGCACCCCGCTCTGTCATAGTATACTGCAAACACCTGGCCAAGCAGTCTTACAGACCTGAGTTATCTTTTCTACTATCGCCCTTTGTTTTCTGTTCATTATCTTTCGTATTGTATTCCTGCATACACCGGGATTCTGCTGGTGGATAAATCATCCTGGAGGCCTGGGGATTTGTCCAGGGATTATATTTATTTATTAGGCTTGATTTTGAGTAAATCTACTAAATTGCAATTACACGTAACATCGCTGTATTTCCTGTACCTAACTTTGTTTTAGCCTTGGGGCTCGAGAAGCGTATAAGTTCTTGCTTTTAATTGCTTACACCAGCTTATAGAATAAAACCCTGAGGTAAATTTATAAGAGGTTGTGTTTAGCCGATTACGTGCGACCATTTCACAAATATGACACTGTCGTCGTTGCTTTTACTGTATACGCCGTTTGTTTTGTATTAAATACTCTCCAGCCGTACGTGGGACGGTCTTCCAGTAGCCTTCGGATGGTCGTTGGTTGTCGCTGGGCTCTGCTCGGTTTCCTCACACGATAATGCTGGCCGCCGTCGTATAAGTGAAATATTCTTGAATACAGCGTAAAAGACCAATCAAATGTATCAAATAAATACATTAAACACTAATGGCTTACACCGGTCACCAGTCAGAATAAAGCTCCCTCTGTTATCAGTCAAAAATAACATGGCGCGTGAATAAAATTAAATCACTTTTATTTATATGTAGCACTCTTTCCGTTTACCCGAGCGCTAATGTGTTCATCCGTCCATTCCACACAGAACGGTCTTTCCACAGCAGTAGTCAGGTAAAACGTTCCTCGCAATGCTCTGTTTTTTCCATTGCTGTAATGTGCACTAAATCGGCTTCGAAGCAAAATATTATACATTTGCTTGCAGAAAAAACAAATACTAGTATTCGTCCATTTTAGTAACAGAAGCGGAGTACCAAATAATAAATAGTTTGTCTATTTATAGGAAACATAAAAACTTTTGTATTAACTGGCCACAAAAGAATCTTGATTTTGTTATGTGAATAATGTTGTACCCCCATCTGAAAGACGGGGGACAACTAAGAAGTGGATGATATGTAAAATTCCCAACTCGCGTCACACAATACGTCCGTTGTTAAGCTATGTTACCACAATTAACAGCCGGCGACTACTTTCCCGACTTCCGGCTTTACAGACTAACAGAGGCATTTCTTATGAATAACAAGTCCTGGATTTATTGTGTTGGTGACGTTTCGATGTAGGTTCTTACATCTTTATCAAACCATACGAACATACATTTTTGGTTTAAATACTGGTTTTAGGGTCACTTTCCTGGCGAATCAAATCAGTGTTGTATTTTGTTTTAACACATGATTATTTTTGATAGATAATGGCAATGCATTGGTATACTATTTACATATGTACATGTGTCAATTACTGGAATTAATCCTTTTTGTGGTAGCATGTATATAGCTTATTGTATAGGTTCAAATGCTGCCGTGTTTATTTAACAGAATGGGGATAAATAGTAAGCTATTTACAGAGATTTACCTTATCTGTACATTAGAAATAGATAGATCTACATAACAGAGTCACATTGAGTTGCCTATGCAGAAATTTACACACAGAGAAAATAACAGTAGTGCTTTTATTTATTGGTTAACAGTTTTGTTCTCTTGCTTCCTCTTCTGTGACGTGGAGTTCAGGTGCTCCCGCCATTTATACCGAACGCCGTCCAGGAAAAGCCAGCGTACTTAAAACCTCTGACTGTAACAGGTGCGACAAGTATAATTGAGGAGCAAGAATGTTAGGCCTCACCCACTTAGATGAAGCAAGAGATAGTCCTATTGTTATGTTGTCTTTCATGTTTCCGGTCTTCGTTTCCTTCATGTTAATTTTCTTTGGTCCCATGGGTCTTCTTATTGTATTTCCTGTCTTTTTTAGTTGATTTCCTTCTCTATTTCCAATATTTATTCGTGGCCTCCCATGGCGGCGCAGACAGCACGTTTCATAGACCGGTAGAACAGTTTCTGGGCTAGAGTATTTAGGTGCATTCCGTAGAATTTCCTTTTATGGTCGAATCAGTCCCCTATGTCTCCATAAAGTGGCTAATTGGTTGTTTGTCAGCTTCATGTTAATTTCATGGATTTTTGTGTTATAAATGTGGACCGAAATTCGCCGAGTTACCTGACGTTATTTGTGCACCAGGAGGTCTATGTAGAGAAGCTGGCTGATGTAGATCGTTGGAATTTGGAATTTCGATTTAAGTGCACCAACATAAGTCTAAAATATCAGCACAAATTGCTGATTCTGACTTGTGGGGGTCCGCATCGTTTCCTCCAATGTGGAGGATAAAACTAGGTCAGATTTTGTCTCCTGAAGGAGACTTTCCAATGTTCCAGAGGATTTGAGTGTCCCAACTCTAGCTCCCCCAATGCCAAAGAAGGCAATGTCCTGGCCTGTCGATTCTAGAGTTTGGGATCGAATTTCGAAGGATACTATTCTGCAGCCTATGAACGTAACTGCTGCCGATAATTAAGATTTTCATCCTTGTTTTTTGTTCCTGAGAAAACAAATATACAAGATAGTTGTATTTTTGATTAGCGAAGCGGTTTTGTTGATAGGATAATGTATATCTTAAGCAAGAACATATTTGATGAAACAGATACTCAGGAGCAAATTAGTGGTATAACTACCAATCTAAACTTGATAGAGGGTCTTCCCTCGTATAATCATATACACATTTGTAAATAAAGAGAAAATAAATATCAATCAATAAGAATAGACAATAACAACAAACAAGTGGGGAAATTAGTAAATGGAGAAATATTATTAATCACTACAGTCATCAACTTCTGTGGTTACATTGTTTTCGTGTGCTGTGTTTTTGCAAACCGGTTTATAGATATTTTATTGGTCCTCAAGATCAAGGTATAACCGATATAGTTGTAGGAAGGAATTATGTATATGTGGAATAAACGGCCCTCAAAATCAAGATATCGCCGTTGTTAATATATGTGTTTGGTAATTTCGGAAAATACACCGTCTTTAATCAGAGAATAATGACGTATTGTTGAGCAGAGCAGAAACGGCCCTCAGAATCAAGGTATCGCCGTCAATAGTGTTTTGTTAGATTCGTCTTTCGTAACCCGTCGATTTTATGTATTCTTTTAGTAAGGAGAATATTTGTGCTCTCAGATGTGGTTTGGGGTTAAGAATATTCTGAAGGTCAAGCTCACATTTGTGGATTTTCAGGCATTCTGCCAATCGTCTTCGTTCTTTACTGTGTTTAATACATTATAGCAAATAGTGCTCTATGGTTTCATCATGCGCTTGACAGGCTGGGCAAAATGGTGAAGATTTTGGATTATAGTTGCTAGATGTGCTTTGAGCCCTGTTTTCCCTAGTCTCATGCGTGATATATTTTTTGTCATCCTGGTTATTCAATAATTGGAACGAATTTAATTTTGTAATTATTCTGTCTAATATTCCATTGTGCCACCGTCCGCGGGATTCTTTGTCCCATTCCTCTTTCCACTGATTGTTAATTTTGGTATTGATCAACGTATATATTTCAGTTTGGCTCAGGGGGACGTCTATATCTTGTTGGTATTTCTGTAGACTCGATTTTGCTGGCTGATCTGCAATTTCGTTTCCTCGAATATTAACGTGTGCTGGAACCCATGCTAGAGTCAGTTCATTTTTTTGTTTCTGTGTTTTGTTAGCGAGATTATTTCTTTTAGGAGGTCTGGTCTGATCTCAGATTTGGAGTATTGGATTGAAATTAATCCGCTGAGGGAGTCGCTTAGTATGGCTACTCGGTTTGGTTTGTTCTCAAAAATCCATTGTAGTGCCATTGTAATTGCAACTAATTCACTCGTATAGACGGAGAGGTGGTTCGGTAATTTATAGTTTTTAACTATGTTTAGGTCTGGTATTGCAAATGATGATCCAGTGTGACCCTGCACATTTTTGGATCCGTCAGTATATATTTTTAGATGACCGTTGTAGTGTTTGTGGAAGTGTTCTAAGGCTTGAGCTTGGATATATACTGGGTTTTCCAGGTTTGAAATTTGGTCGTGGAGTGCAGTGTCTTTTTGGGGAGTTTGCAATTACCACTGGGGTTGTTTTTTGGCAAGGCAATGTCATATTTGCAAATTAGTCTGTTGATTTCATATCCTACTGGGGCTGAGTGTTTTGTCCATTTTTTTTTCAGATATTCATATTCGAAATATGGGAGGATTAGATTGTAACATGGATGTGTATTACAGTAAGCGCTTAGTTTTCCTGCATATTTGAGGGTTAGTTGTTCTCTTATAGGGTGAAGGAGTTCTTCAAGTGATTCTACTTGGAGACTGCAAAGCGAAGTCCCTTTGAATGTTCCTGTTGCTACTTTTAAGGCAGAATATTGGATACTATCAGTTCGCTGTAGTAGAGTTGTGCACTCGGATTGATAGAATATTGCACCATAGTCTATTTTGAAGCGAATTAGACACTGATATATTTTTAGGAGTGTGGTTTTGTTGGCTCCACATTTTGTGCCTGAAATGCATCTCATTAGATTGAAATCGCGTTGGCATCCGATTATGAGGTTATCAGTATGATCTTTCCATGTTAATCTGCTATCAAGAGTTATACCTAGGTATTTCACTTGTCTTTCAATTCAGTTTTCTTTTTACCTAAGAAAAGTTCAATATTTACTTTGCTTCTGTTTGTAAAGACAATACCTGTTGTTTTAGTCGGTGACAATTTAAATTTCCATTTGTCGGCCCAGTTCGGGATGGTGTTTAATGTTTTCTGTATAGCATTTTTTATTTCTTTATAGATTTGCCTGTTTTCCATATTGCCGCATCATCAGCAAATAGTCACTGCTCTATTTTTGGATGGTTACTATCTACTGTATTTGCTAAACCGTTTATCAGAATGTTAAATAACCTTGGGCTTAGCACGCTCCCTCGAGATTACCATTTTGTTGAGTGTTTTATTTAGATGACGTTTGTCCAAGTCTAACCTCTGATTTCTTAGGAAATCATTTATCCAATGTTGGATTCTTCCTTCTATCTCGAGTTTATCGAATTGGAGTATAAATTCTAGTCAATTTTTGACCATAGTTTTCATTAGTTTACAGGTGAGTGATATTGGAAGGTAGGAGGAACTGTCTGATGGGTTTTATCCCGCTTTTTGGATGGGAATAACGATGGACGATTTCCAGCTTTGTGGCAGCTGTTTTTTCCTCCAACTTGTATTTATGAGTTTCAGTATTATATTTGGCGTTTTTAGCGGTAGGTGTTTTAGGATTTTGTAGCCTAATTTGTCTTCGCCTGGTGAGGTTTCTGTTTTACAGTGAATGGCTTTGTGATATTCCTGTAGGGAGAAATCTTTGTTAAGATAATGTTCAACGTGATCGTCGAGCTCTACTTGTAGAACTGTGTTATCCTTGATTATTTTAAAAGATGGACTAAGGTTTCGATCGCTGCTATTTTCTGCGAAGGTTTTTGCGAGGCATTCTGCTTTTTCCTCACTGACTTTGTGTTTGCGATCCAAAGTTGGGATTGGATTGACGGTTTCGCCTTGTATATGTTTAGGTTTGTTCCATATCTGCTTTGCATTTGCTTTGCATCAAGTGTTTCACAGTAGTTCTCCCAGTATTTGGCTTTGGCACGAAAGACTGATTCTTCAGTTTCAGTTTTTAAGTGTTTGTATTTTTCGTGGTTTGTATGTAATCTGGTTCTTTTGAAGTTACGCAGTGCTCTTTTTTGTTTCTTATATTTGCAGCGCATTCACTGTTCCACCAAGGAACAGGATTTACAGGCCTTTCATGCTGGGAGCAAATAGGGATGTGTTTTTCTGCAATCCTGAGTATATTATCAGTTGAGATTTTGGTTGAATAGGTCTATTTCGGCGTGGCAGTCATCATCAATGAATATATTTTGGCAATCTTTCTTAAAATTTTCCCAGTTTGCTTTGTGGAACAGAAATTTGGGGTTATTGAGATTTACTTCAGATTGAGGTGACTTAGCATGTTCTGTCATAAAAGCGAAATGGTCACTCCCGAGTGTATCTGGTATAACATTCCAGCCTGCTTTAGGTGCTAGATCAGGTGTGGTAATAGTGAGATCTATTGGTGAAGTGTTGTCTGTGCCGAAGACTATTCTTTTTTTCTTCGTCGTCGTTTAAGTAGACGAGGCTGTGTTCTTCTAACCATGCTTGTACTGTGTTATCACGATCATCTCTATGTTTACACTTTGCATCCCATAAAAGGGTTATGGCTATTGAAATCGCCGCAGATAATAGCACTAGGGCTGAACATGGAAATAATATTGTCGAGCTCTTTTTTGGATATTTTCGTCATACTTCCAGGAGAGTATATGTTTAAAATGTGAATTGGTTTATTTTCTTGGTATATTTGAATGGCATTCAAGTAAGTCATTTACGTTATTCGAGCCCATATACAGGTGTACAATGTTTTCCTTGACAAGGATAAGATTTCCACCCAGTCGGTCTTGTAACCTATCACACTGGTATACTTTATAGCCGGGGATATTGAATTTGTTGCTGGAGATTTTTCCTGGTTTAAAGACGGTTTCCTAAATACAACTAACCTCTGGGTTAGTTTCAGAGGTAAGTACTTTAAGGTTATCTCCGTTTATTTAACGGGTGTGGGCATTCCATGATAGGATTTTGATGTCATTTCGATTGAATTTATTGATTCAATTGATAATAAATCTATATTGATTTATACTGACGTATTTAGTCGTTGTGCTATTTTGGTTGGAGTAGATGTCTTCTGAGTAAAACTTTGGGTTCATTCCCCATTCAATTATTTCCTTTGGGGTGAATTTCCAATTTAGAAAGTCATGTGGGATATTGGTTATTATGTCAGTTTTGGTTCTATTGGCTAAGCGTTGATTGTGAACGGAGTTGATCACCATATTTTTAAAACCCAGAAATTCCAGTTTAGTAATGACAATTTGATCGGTTTGTTCGGTTCCGATTTCCTGTGCATGATTTTCTTGTTCGGATAGCTCAATTTGCGCTGCCATTGTGTCCTTAGAATTAAAGCTGGGTGGCACGCTTTCTTTTGTGAGTTTTTGTGTCTGCCTGGCTTGTTTGACAGCTTTGGTGTAGATTACTCCTTTATCTGCCTTTATAAACTCGATTGTTTTGTATGCGCTGCACCCTCTGTATCCTGTTCAGTGGTTTTGTTTACAGTTTGCGCAAGTGGCTTTTGTTTCTGTACAATTTTGATATTCGAGTTTTCCTGAACATTTTGGGCAAACTATGTCGGATTTACGTAATGACCCAGGAGTCTCTCATCAATGCGGTCGCTGTGAGTTCATGCTGGCTTCCTCTTCGGACGTAAGTGGGAAGGTCTGCAAGCAATCTGCGGGTGGTCGTGGGTTTTCCCCGGGTTCTGCCCGGTTTCCTTCCACCATAATGCTGGCCGCCGTCGTACAGGTGAAATATTCTTGAGTACGGCGTAAAACACCAATCAAATAAATAAATATGTCGGATTTAGAAACTTTCTTTGTGTGACCAAATTTTTGGCACCGCTAGCAACGTCCAGGCGCTTCATAGAAAGGCTTCACAATAATGTTGTGCAGGGACAGCTGAAGTGTTTCTGGTAATTTTAATCATTCAAAGACAAGCATTATACTTGTTGATAGTGTATTACCCTTACTAAGGCGTTTTTCATACAGGACATTTTGATATTTCAGCTTATTCATAAGATCTTCCTTTTTGGCATTAAGATCAATGTCATATATTACACCTTTACATTGTGTTCTAAGAGGTGTATATGGTTTAATATTCACTGGATTGTCTGCTAGAAGGTCAGCCTGTAGAAGTTTCTGGAACTGCATTTCGGATCTGCAACGGATTTTAAGGTCACCGCCAGGTAGTTCCGTAACGCCGTGGATATCCCCAGCTTTCATTTTCAGGTCTTGGGCAAGTTTCTGTTTAGGGAATTGTGTAGCCCTCATGTTCACTAAACTGTGAATAATTGCTATAAAGCTAGCACTGTTTGAAGGAGGGGTTTGGGCGAAACGCTTCGATGCCCTGTTCATTTCAGGGATATCAGTCGCCTTGCGTTTGGCCATGTTAGATGAGAGGGAGGGATTGTCGAAAATTTGGCAGGTTGAGGCTTCTTAAACTGAGAAAGGAAAGGAGTATGAAATGATTGTACTTAGCTTTTTTCTTTCTTTCTTTCTTCTGATAGGTCTGTAGGGGTTTACGCTTCTGGTGGTCCTTTCTTCTTTTGTTGCCTTTCTTTCTTAGCAGTCTGTAGGAAGGTCAGTATAGTTCAGACACACGGGAGCTGCCCAGAGCAACAAAATCTACCCGTTGTTGTTGTTGCACTCAGTATCTGTCGTGAATCATCGTGACACGTAAAGCCCAACACGTAAAGCAGAGATACAAGTCAACAAATATACAGTAAGAGAGTGAGAGCTGTCAAAAGCATACAGCAATGTTACAACTGGATAATGGCTTCAGGGGTTAAGGAGGTTACCGTCTAATCTGATGAGGTCATTGTAAGCGCTCGGTAGGTGGTACCCACCGTCTGGGTTAAGCTGTGGATTGTGTCGTCGGATCATAATGGCTTCGAGGAATTTCCTTCTTTTGTAGTCTGACTGGTTGTTCTGTAAGGTATGGGCTGTGTTCCATTGCAGTTGGTGTTCTAGATGGGTTCTGATGTGATCACTGAGGGCTGATATTCCATTTAATTTTTCTACTGAGGCCTTGTGCTCTGCAATTCTGATACTGAGTGGTCTACCGGTTTCTCCAATGTGTTGCCGTTGACATTCACAATAAATCCTGTACACAGAGCCTTTGGGCTCTTCTCTATGGGTTGGCTGTTTATTTCCATTGGCTTTGAGTCGGGTTTTGAGGTTAGAGGCGAAAGTAAACGTAGTTTGAATGTTCAGGTTGTCCTGTAGGAGTTTTCTTATCTGGTACCGGTAGCTTTGGCTGCCTATATACGGAATGGATATATATGTTGGTGGTTTGGTCTCGTTGCTCTGGTGCTGTTAAGTGCATTGAGAGTTTTACTGATAGTTGTCTTCACTAATTGTTGGTGGTATAGGTGTTGGTGGTATTGTTGGTGAAGACTGTTTTAAGGTGATTTATGTTTTCGTTGATGGTGATGTATGTATGGCTCGTTTCGACAGGGTAAATATTATTCCTCTCTTAGTTTGGTTAGGCTGGTTAGATTGGTAATTCACGTATTGGTCTGAATGCGTGGGTTTGCGGTATACTGAGGTGATAAGTTCATATCCTTACGTGCTGATAAGTACATCCAGGAAGGGTATGGTTTGGTAGCATTCTTGGTGAACTGTATCCTGCTGTTCTGGGCGTTGAGGTAGTCAAGTAGGGATTGGGGGTTGTCAGTCTTGTTCAGTGCTACGAATGTGTCATCTACCTTACATCGCCATGATATGGCTGAAATATTGCCGAAGTGGCGTTCAGCCATAATCATTTATTCATTCATCTACCTTACAGAACCAACACAACGGTCTGTCGTATGATGTCTAGGGATTCTTCTCTTGGAATGTTGGTAAATAGGTCGATGACGTCATAACTTATCATTAATCGTGTACATTTAGATTTTGTAAAGATATACGTGGAAAACAATTTTAAGTTCACAGCCGTCAAACCTATGTGTACATATACTTCCGACACCACAGACCAGTTTTCCAAAAGTATGGACAACCCTATTCTTCAGCCTGAACTGATATGTGTCTCCCTATATCGTTTACAACGCTTCCCATTACATGCAAGATCTGGCTATTTTCTGACATTCCATACTACAATGACTGCGTCACCAGTGTTTAGATTTTACAAAGCGGAACTCCCTATTCAGTTGTAGTCCGTGACCCTTCCCAATATCCGGTTGCAGTGGTAGTTTTTTTTGTGGCATTTGTGGTATAATATCAGTACAGATTTGACAAACCCATGGTATCCTTAGCATGAGAGGCGTGTTCGTAGATATTTGAAAAGTTTATTTTATCAATTTATTCCAGGATGTTTGAGGTCTGCAATTTCAAACTGCGGCGAGTAAGACCGATATGAAAATTCGTTAACATTTCAGGAACTCCATGCGGTCGCTCTTATCAACGGGGCCTGCATTAATCCGTTGATGAAATGATTGATGCACTGTATTAAAGAGCCTGTTGCGAAAGGATCTGAAGCTTCCCATTCTTTCGGTCGTATCACGTGAGTATACACTAGTGGTTGACCGGCCCCTAAGCCGGTTGGAAGTGCTGCCTCACTGGAAAATGACACCCAAAGACACCAGATGTGATACCTCTATCATGCAGTCACAGTATACTATATGTAATCCAGGCCTAATGCTAACATCCTGCGGAATGCAATTTTGGAAAAGTTGTATGCGGATGACAATATTTTGCTGTGAAATATTACTTAGTTTTGAATAATAATAAAGTTTTGAGTTTACATTTGTAAGACACATACCTGTGCAAGAACAATTTTAAGTATATATAAGAATGGAATTATTTTTAAACAATTTTGTTGTGAATAACATCACTGTATCTAACAGAAATAACAATTATAACCCTTCCACCATAATGCAGGCCGCCGTCGTATAAGTGAAATATTCTTGAGTACGGCGTAAAACACCAATCAAATAAAAAAATGAATAAATAAATGAATATAAATAAATAAATAAATAAATAAATAAATATATTAGAGATGAAAAATATCACAAGTAAACGTATTTTTTTTTTAGCACAAACCGTTTTATAATCAGTAACAATTTACAACAATTTAATAACGGATAAAAGAAATGTGACGGCAACAATATATGCGATATATCATTTTAAAATTATCTGGCCCATACATAACCATGCAATTTGCGATATGTTAAGTTGAGAGTAAATGAGACAGAGTTTTCACTCGTTAAACAGGGGATATCGACACGCTGTGCTAAAGATACCAGGCATGACGGGCACTGTTGAGACTGTACACTAATATACCGGGTCGACCTGTACTTGTTCTTATATCTTATGTGCTGAACCTCAATATTAGCAATAGTCAGAGTGGAGGATTGATATTTCCAAGTGGCATATACAGAAAAACAGAATGTATTGACGTTTCACTATTATTATCCACACAACGCTATTTATGGAAAATGGAGAAAACAATGCCAGTCTTGAATCATAAAGTCACGTCAGGTAAGAAGAGAACTTTGCAGAAAATAGCGACTTCCATACACAGCATCTAGTCTAGACATTTTACATTCATAGAGCCGGCATTCCCACAATGTGTGGTCCGTGGTGTTGAGTGTAAACGATGCACACTTGTCCATGGTCAAACAGAGAGAACTACAAAACATCTGGCTCATGATCAGTGTTGAATAAATTGGCTTATCCGAGGGCATAACGTCTGACTGGTATAAGGCGAATGTGCCCTGAAACAGAAGAACGGATACTGAGAAAGGGAACATGTTCTGAAAAAGAACAGTGGTTTTGGAGAAAGAGAACATGTTCTGAAAAAGAACAGTTGAATGTGAAAAAGAGAACATGCCCTGCAAAAGAACAGCGGGCACAGAGAAAGATAACATCTTTTTACAAAGACCAGTGGATATTGAGGAAGACAACATGTCCTGAAAAAGAGCATTTGACATGGAAAAGCAAAACGTGTCCTAAGACAAAGCAGTTGTTATTAAGAAAGAACATGTGTACTGAGACAGAACAGTTGAGAAAGATAACGTGCCCTGAAACAGAATAGTGAATACTAAGAAAAAATATGACCGGGCACACTGAATCAAGAGTGACTGATTTACTGACTGGTTACAGTCAAACGCTCTGCTCAAGAATATTTCATTTACACGATGGCGAAAGTCTTAAGTTTTGGCATAAATTTGGCCAGTAAAAGTTCAACTTTCCACAAACAATTCACAGATTTTCACCGCCACTGAAGTGTCATGCCAAAGCCACCAGATATGACACCCCACCCACTGACATTATACTGACGCCGGGCAAACCAGGCCTAGTAAGTACCATTTGTAAAGTCTTTAGTATGACCCTACCCGGGTTTGATCCCGGAACCTGCCGACTGCGAGGCGGACGCTGTAATCACAGATGTAGCCCCCTGCAAAAATGAGTTCAATGCGTATGACGTATTGATGGAAGGTACGTAATCTTCCTTCTCTTGGATTAACTTGAAATGGTAGTCAAATAGTCAGAATAATTTATAAACATATATATTACAGTTTGAGGATAATGTGGAACTCCAACCATCTGATAACATGTTGTAGATACTTAAGTTAGAAATAATAATTGATTATACTGATTTGTTTTGTTTCTCGTTTATCATGTGTGTAGATACGGTTAAGAACAAGAAAAACAATGACTGATTTGGCCAAAGTTGCTTTTTGGTAAGAATAACAAAATATAGAATCTAAACATTTGTAAATCAAGTGATAATTTTAGTTTTACATTATAGATTACTTTAATTAAAGAAAATGCAGGAAAAGGAGTTTTATTTTATACTCTGACACAGTGCTACATCTGTGCCAATATCCCCGGAACCCGGGCGATGTTTTCATATAGGCTGTTACACATCGTCATGGGTTGGGCATGTATTGTTTCCATCTACAAGTTACATTTTGCACAAGCCGGGTGTTCTCTTATTGGTATGTCTTGGGCATAATCGTCCGAGTGTGCTTACCATAACAATTACCATAGAAGGTGTCACGCAAATTACAAAAGGCAAAAGAAACGTCAATATATCGTGGACTCAGTTAATAATATAATAAAAACCAATTTAAAAGGGTGGTTTGTGTTTTTGATGAAGCATAGAAATTTAGTAGTATACATAAATGCATTAACTGAATAGACCCTGAAAGGAAAGACCTCTAAAAATCAAAGTAGACACCAGTAAATAGACCACTTAAAACTATGCACAAATATATACTCTCCCAAAAAAGAAACGCAACATCCCCCCCAAAAGATCAATCATAAATTCTTCAAAAAATTGGCGTGATTGAGACATGACAACATGATCATATTATAATGTAAATGTACGATAATTGAATTTAAACACCAGATAGTGTCTGTTGGTCACACGTGACTTAAGGGTCGGCCTTTGTGTAACGCTGCGCGAGGGATTCGTAGAAAAAAACTTAGGACAGTTGCACCTGCGAATCATGCCGTATTTTTAAGCGGATTAAATGGGTATAAAAGACACATAACCGTTCCGTTGAATTCAGTCACTAAGTTGCTTCTCAAACCTGCCAAGATATGCCAAGACTAGACACCGCTACCCGGAACATCGTCATTGGTCGACTCCTCGCCGGTGAATCACAGAATGCAGTCGCTAGACTTTATCATGTTCAAAGGAGCACGATTTCCCGGCTCTGGCAACGGTACCAGCAATCCGGTTCAACAGCTGACCGTCAACGTTATGGCCGACCTAGGGTCACAACAGCAGCCCAAGACCGTTACATCCGGTTACTTCATCTCAGAAACTGAACCGTAACAGCAACAGAAACAGCACCAAATGTCCCAGGTCTCCGACGAATATCGGCACAGACAGTCAGGAACCATCTCCGTGAAAACGGCTTACGTCCCAGACGTCCTTACTTTGGCGCAGTACTGAGACAACAGCATCGACGCGCAAGGGTACGATGGTGCAACAGATTAAGGGACTGGAATCTGCGAAATTGGAGGCGAGTCTGGTTCAGCGATGAATCCAGATTCATGCTGCAGAAAAGAGATGGCCGTACACGCGTCTACAGACGCCGAAATGAGAGGTTCGCAAGGAACTGCGTCCTTGAAGTCGACAATTTCGGTGGAGGAAGTGTGATGGTGTGGGGTGCCATATCATACGCCCGAAAATCTCAACTGGTGCACATCCCAGGCAACCTTAACGCCGATCGATACAGAGATGAGGTTTTGACGCCACACATGCTGCCCATAATGGACCTTCGTAGGGAAGCTTTTCAGCACGACAACGCTCGGCCGCATACAGCTCATGCTACGGTTGACTTTCTGGAGAACCAGAACGTAACAGTGCTGCCCTGGCCGTCCAAATCACCAGATTTGAACCCAAAAGAACATTTGTGGGATGACTTGGGAAAACGCTTGCGCAGTCGTCATCCAGCGCCCTAAAATCAGCAAGAAGTGCTGCAGGCTCTTGACCAAGAATGGAGAAGAATTCCGCAAAACCGTATTCGCCGATTGATCATGTCTATGCCGAGACGGATTCGCGCTGTGTTACGGGTTAATGGTGGGCATAGCAGATATTGACTTTGCAGTGACGTCATCTGAGTGCTATGGACTTTAATGTGATAAATTTTGACATTGTAATTAACTTAAAAGTCTGAACAACCAGTGTGGAAAATTTCAGTGTGATGTGATGCTTATTTTTGTATTTAAGATGATGTTGAAAAATTCATATTTGGATAAAACGAATCGGATGTTGCGTTTCTTTTTTGGGAGAGTATATTTTCATTTATTGTTTTAGATTTTTGTGAATAGAGTTAAAAGCGTTCAAACATTTGAATTCCAAGGTGGGCTTTATGGATCATACTATCGGAGTTTACGAACTCTGAAGTCACAGAAAGTTTTCCCAAATTTTATCACGGCATGAATGTTGGAACAACTTTTTACCCATGAGTAAAGATTATTGAAATAATGTTCCCAAAAATTCCTTCCTTCAGGTGAACAACAGGAAAAATTAAATGATGTGACGTCAGAGTTCCTAGATGTCGTAAATATGGCTCATAAATCCCACCATAGTATTTGAATGACTTTTCAGAAAAAATCTGAAAAAATAAACAAATGTATTTTTAGGCATAGTTTTCAGTTGTCTATATGAGGATCCTTACTTCATATTTTAACTTCTTTTACTTGAAGCAAATTATTTCTTAATCGATTACCATTCGCTGATGAGGACACTACTATTCAAATGAAGCAGCCAGGCATCATTCACTCATTGGAGAATGACTCTGAATCCTTGATATCGCGAGAAGATTAGGTTCGTGGACACCAGGCAATAGGACTTGTACATGGACAAATTTCAAAAGTGTAACATGTAGTTCAGTACATTTTCACCATGACAAAGTCTTGACTGCACTATTTAAAGGTGCTTGTGGTTCACCTACAATTATCTTTGCCCCACATCGGACGGACTTAGATGCTTCAATCGTGTATTAGAACCTCTAGACTGTACACAAAGAGGAGTCTCCCTCCAGAAACAGCGGCGTTAAACCATAATCATTCATTCATTCCTCCAGAAGTAGTGCAGGGGAGGAACAGAAACAGACCGTGGGAGGTAATGAAAACGTACAATGGAAAAACCTGAAATACATTTCTTATCAGGAATGTTCTCTTTCTAAGTAAAAAAATTGATGCGCTTGACAGGTTTAACATCAAGCTGACAAGATTCACACAATCATGTTTCAGGTTGAGTTTTGGATTAATCACTTCTTTTATTCCTCTATTCAATTGCTTGCCTTTACAACGAACCAATCACTGCCAACACCCAGGTTTCTGTAATTAAAGCCACCATGCAAACAACACATCAAATTAAGGATGTTAGTTAAACATCCATGGCCACCGCTAGTGTTTGGTTTCATGGAAAGACCCCACTGTGTGCCATTTGGAATTTACCAGTGAATTTAAACTTGAAGTCAACAGTTAAGTGTTGACACATTTACGATAGAATGCCGTAAAATGTTACAAAACAAACGCTTTATGGTTTCTGTCGTTTTCTGGCTGCAAAGAAAATTAATGATGCAGTCCTTTTCGCACTTGAGGCCCACCCCTCCCAACCCAGAGAGGGCTAAAATGTCATATTTCATCAACAAATCTGCCATTATGTTTGAGAAGAAAAGGTTGAATTAGTTCAAGTACTATTCCTAAAGGTCAACACCCTGTTCCTGAGTTGACTGGAAGTTCAGATAGCGCAGGTATTGTATAACTGTTGGCAATAAAGGAGTTAGCACATTGTACACTAGGTGCGTTTATTAAGAGGATCATAAACCATATTAAACTACACATCTGCGAGGGGCATCGTATTGAAACCTGAACTAAACACATGTACCAACTTAGAAATAGCGAGGAGATAGGGATTACTCGCCATGATATGGCTGAAATATTGCCGATGTGGCGTTAAGCCAGAATCATTCATTCGTTAATAAGGATTACACTTTCTGAATAAGCACAGAGAACCAGCGACTTCAGAGTCAGGCACCAAATCGCCAGCAATACAATCAACCATCTAGACCACTCGACCAACAGGTCTTCCACAAAAATAGAAGGTAGTTGGCCGGTAGACTTTACAGCGAACATGCATTACCCCTCTGATGATCACAAATGACGTGAATATATCAGATAGGTACAGATGTTATTTTTTGAGAAAGTGGATTAAGTAACAGTATTATCGCTAACAGGGATTACATTTTCTGAATATATATTCAAAAATACATAAAAAAATAATATATAAATACTTTCTGAATATAGCAAATATTCTAGTGGTCTCAGGTCTAGAATCTGTGCTATATTGACAAATTGTAATCCCTATTAACAATAACACTGTTAACAGCAAGGAGATTTGGCCACCGTGGGTGGTACCAGAATGTGGAATTTTGGGCCTTGACCAATGGACTAGTGTACTGAAATGAGCCACATTTTCCCAGAAGGCAGATTTATCTCGATATTTGGTTTGCATTCTGGGATGAATAAGGCTATCCTATTTCCGTGAAAGGGAGACAACTGACTATGGTGACATCTAATATTTTCTCCACTGCTTGAACTATTGATACAGTAGGTATGCTATATCATTTACAAGGAACTCCAGCGATCTTGTTTAAATAGCCTAACTGCAGATGCATGGGTACTCCTGGTTCAGGTCGTAGCCTCCGGAGGGGTTGTGCTGCTGATTTTGACCCCAATGAAATGTTTGCAAAATTACAACAGGATTGTTGTAGAACTAAATTCATGCTCAACTCTGAAACAAATGGAAATAAATCTAAGCACCATTGAGGCTAATCTAGGCATTCACCTATCGCTCGATTTTATGCTTCAATTTTTTATCAGTGGCTTGTAAGATGAAAGCAGTGCTGACCTAGTTATCGTGGACGTCAGAGAAAGCACCTCGGCCTGAACACTGCATTTTACTAATTGTACTGTATTTTATAAAGGAAACCAGAAAAAATCATTTGTATGCGAAAAAGACCTAAGAGCAAATTTTAAATTCTTCAGTTGTAATAAATTCAGAGAAAAAATTCTATCAGAAGATTTAAATAATTTTAAGTGTAGTCCGCTGAGATGATGTCTTCTCATTCCAATAAACCTTCGGCATCCCTAATGAATTTTGCACTGACTCCTATATTTGTTATTTAGAAACATCTGGTTCTAAAATGAAAGACAAAAAATATAGTTGTTGGAGACGAATACGAATTGGACGGAGACGGCGAGCTACTGTCTGACAACTTGAGATACAGTCGCTAAATATTACACGACTTGTAAATCAACTGATTTTACGTCTGTGGTTGTCCGTTACTGATATAGACCTGCCCCACAAAACTTTGTGAAATGGCCCTTCGGCTACACGTGACTAAATCGTTCTAAAAGATCTCAATATGATGTCTTATGCAGTCGTTCTGTGTGATCATATGTCATTTCATGGAGTGGATGGGTAAAGGCTACGCAATCTGATAGCAACGTGTTTGATTGGATAAAATTCTCAATATGGCTGCTTCTACTCACACCAGTCATTTGTGCAGCATTGTCATTTTGTTATACATGTTATTCAGTGAAATCTCATTAAAATGATAATTTATGATGAGTATCCTGCTTTGGTCAAATGTGTTATAACTAGGTGCTGTCTTGTCTCTTAAAGTGCTTGGGTTGTGAAGTTGATGTACAAGTACAACGAGTACTTACCGAACACGCCAGACCGCTATTCCTATAGTCACTATCTGTAAAAGTAAGTATAACCGCACAATATCTTTATCTGAATTAAAAATACGATTTATTTATTTGATTGGTGTTTTACCTCGGACTCAACAATATTTCACTTATACCACGGCGGCCAGCATTATGGTGGGAGGAAGGCGGGTAGAGCCCGGGGGAAACCCACGACCATCCGCAGGTTGCTTCCCACGAACAGCCCTCAAGGAGGTCAGCATGAGCTGGACTTGAATTCACAGCGACCACATTGGGGAGAGGCTCTGGGTCATTACACTGCGTTAGCGCGCTAACCAACTGAGCCACGGAGGCCTCTGTAATCATGAATAATCACAGTTGATATTGTGATTCAAGTAGGTAGAGGGCACTGCTGTTTTATTAGTTACAAGATATACTTCCTTCTGTACAGACCTGGTGAACCCCTTTGCATCATTTCCGCATGTATAACATACAAGGAGGAACTGTCGTGACATACGACCGTTATAATAACAAAGACGTTCAACCGCCAAGAAATAACCAGGCAACAGCCTATCCAGAGAGGGGGTGGTGGGGGTGGGGGTGGAGGTGATTTGCATTGGCGTTTTCCAAAAAACGATCCACATTACGCCCGGGAATAGAGGTATTTATTTTCCCAAGCAATGGCGAATGGGGCCCAGGCCGAAATGACCGTTGTTCTCTTACAATGCATACAAGATGCGTTACCAGTTTGCTCAGAAAACGTATTTGCAAAGGCAGGAATGACCAATCGCATGCAAAACGAATAATCGAATAAAAATTTTTTTTATCGGGAAAGGTTCCCCATTAGTAAATATCTTACCATTGCTTGGTCCAAAGACCTGCACTTCACACAGACTCAGAAATTCGGTGTGTTGTATGGTAACCCTGACGTATCTGCCAGATATAGGTCCACTTTGACAAGGGTAAGACACGGTCGAGGATCTAGCCTGGGAATCTTCTCGTCCAGCACACAAGACCGGGTGACTCAGCGATCCGTCCTGTTCCAGAGAGCTCGCTACTTCGATGATGAAATTCCTTAAGCGGTTGGACAGAGAAACTAGAAAAAAAGGATGATTTTGGGGGAATAAATTTTTGATTTTCTAGTTATTTGTAAGTGTACATCGCAGTTATGTGTGTATCATTGGGGATTTACGTTGTACTTAGTAATTTTCCGGTCATATGACGACGAGGAGTCATTAGGTATGTGTGTATATATATATATACTGTGTCTTCTTTTGGCAGGGTTCGGGAGCGGTAGATCCAGGATCAATCCTGGGTCGAGTCATACCTAAGACTTTAAAAGACGAAGTTGTAACATCCTCGCTTGGCGTTCAACATTAAGGGCATAGTGCGATGACTAGTTGACCTGTATCAGTATAATGGCTCGGGCGTTGTGGCTTCGGTAAGGCATTTCAGTAAAGCAGCACTAGACAAAAGAGGGGTGGAAATCCGTCCTGCAACAAGGAGGCACATTACTTGCACTCTAAGGATTCCTTCGTCGTCATACGACGTCAAACCTAAAGAACTCACACACTCTTTTGGCAGGGCGTGCCCATGCTGCCAAAGTTCTGCTGTTAAATGAAGTAGCATGCCGAAGAATCCAAGCATGACACCCCATCCAGAATACTGACACCGGGACAACCTGTCATGTTTCCTTGCTCTTACCTCTCGGTGCTGCGCCGAGCGAGGCAGCAATTAGTACCATTTTTAAAGTCTTTGATCCGAATCTGCCAACTCTGAGGAGGACGCCCCTACCATTAGGCGGTTGATTACAGTAATGCATGTCTGCTCAATCATAGAAGTGAAGTGATAGTACAACTAATTGTTACCCTCCCCCAGTTTTTGCTGTAACGAAAAGATCCAGACAGCAAGAGAGCGTTATGGAAATGCGCTGTACTCGGGTACAAGTAGTACAAAGAAATAGTTTTTTCTGTGATCAAAATGAATGATTAGTGGCTCTTATAATGACGTCATGTCGTCATATCTGATAGCCTAACGGCTAAATATACGGTCCCCATGTATGTTCGAAACCGAGATAGGTAAAAGGTTGGTTAAAATACTACTTTGTAAACACTGATCACACAATATCATGAGTAAGTAATTCCTTGGGTTTTAACGTCGTACTTAACAATTTATGACCTATGACGACGAATGAACCCTTCGAGTGCATATACGTGTGACGTGCCACCATGTTTCAGGACGGATTTCCACCGGTCTTTTGTCTGCTTCACAGAAACAACTTACCGAAGGCAAGTAAGTTGCACCACCAAAACCTATTATACTATAAAATGGTCAACCAGTCAATGCACTTCCGCTTGATGCTCTACGCCAAGCAAGGAAGCTAAAACTTTCTCTTTTAGTCTTAGGGTGTCCATGATAGACCTTGATCTGGAGCACCCAAAGCGGACGTTCTACCAACTGAGCCATCGGGACAGGTCACAGTGAATGCGTATAGTACATTTATGTAGTGGCGGAATTACGCCATCGTTTTGGCTACAATGGGAACCTACAGTCTTGGGTAAGAGAACCCCTCCGGTGCATGGATTTCAATATTTTCTCTTATGGCTTTGTGATTTTGGTCTCAAAGGAATCATTATGGTGGTAACTTTCACTAAGTTATAGCAGAATTCTCCTTCAAAAAATAAGAAGACAACTGTAACAAATCTGCATGAATCGAAGATATTCGTGGGTAAAATATGGACGATATGTGATTTCTCAAACAAACGAATATCACAAGGGGAATCAACACTGCTTGTATCACTTGTTTCAGGAATTTGTGAGAAGAACCATTGTGTGAGTGGATTATCGCCCGTGAAGTGTCCACTGCTGCAGGTAACTTAAATGAGTTGAGCACAAAGGCTTAAATTAGAGACCAGCCGGTTACCCCAAAATAACACATCAGCAGTGTCATGATGGCCTACAAACACCTCTCCTGTCTATTTAAGCTTATTATTTAAGAAAATAACCACTAAGGTCTGTTGTTAGAATTCAACTTCCGATCTGCCTGTTCACATGTATCTTTACGTCAGGACGTTTGTCTGATAGCTAGCAATCGGCGTTGGTTTCCACAGGCGTTAGACCCGTACCTAAACGCCTATTACCTCTACTGTGCTAAGAATATTGGCTGTTTCACTGGCTGAGAAAATCCTAGTGCAGTGGCATTGAATTCAAAAGTCTAAACTGGTTGGGAGAATTCTCCTGTTAGAAGCAATACTGTAATATGACAGAACCTACACTCGGAGAGTGCGCCTCGTTCTGGCGGTGAAGGGTTGCCTTCTAGGTTTAACACATGTGACTGATATGTATGCTTACGTGAGTATGACGCACAACATAACCATGACAACCACACAAAATGTAATTCTGCAGTCTTTTCTTCTCCAGGTAGGGAATAATTTCGAAAATGAGAGATTTTCCATGTCTCGCTGGGCAATAAGGCAATGTTGTCCGAACTAGCGGACACATGAACTATTAAACAATTTGCGTGTTTGGGTTGAAGGAGATTATATTCTAGGTTTCATATTGTGTTAATGCACGACAGATTTGTTTTCGTTTTAGGATAAATGTCAGGCCATGCACCAGTGGATGAAACTGATAACGATGATGCCGATAAGTTTGCGCAGTTCAGACGTGTGAGTGGGGATCTATAAGTCGCTGATCTGTTTGCGAAAACCAGGTTGTCGCCATCTTAACAGAGATCTGCCAACAGCCAATGAGAAAGCTACTTAGGACGCAATGCCGATGGTGTGAACTTGACCATACACGTCAATTGGTACAAGCTTGGGCCGAGTTTCCTCAACCACAAACTGGACCATCGTAGAGGGCCCTATGAGCGAAACATAATTGAGTGGATGGTTAGACATAATCCATTTATAGTATATCAACTAATATATAAATTAGCAATTAAAACCTACGGCATACAGAGAAAAAACAGATCAGCGACGATGGAGTGAAAGTTGGCAAATGGTAACACGTAATCGGTGAAATACAACCTCTTGTCAGTTAGGGTTTTATTCTAACTGTTCGTGCATAAATAGTAGCAAATTACACGCCCCTAGCACCATGGCTTAAAGGTACAGACTTCTAAAAATCACTAAGTTACTAAATACGCTCCTTAAAACTATACATATATACATATATTCTATCATTTATTTTTTTATATTTTTGTAAAAAGAGTTAAAGACATTCAAACATTTGAATTCAAAGTTGGGCTTTATGAACTATACTATTAGCTGCAAGGAAATTTTTTTCAACTCTAACAACGACACTGAATGTTGAAATAACTGTTTTTACCCATGATTGAAAGATTACTCAAATAATGTTCCCAAAAATTTGTTCCTTCTGGTGAACATCAGGGAAAAAAGGTGATGTGAGTTCCTAGATACCGTCAGTATGGCTCATAAAGCCCACCATAGTTTTCAAATATTTGAAATTCTTTTCAACACTCTTAAAAAACTGAAAAAATAAATAATAGTATTTATACGCATAGTTTTCACTGGTCTGTATAATGAATCTTACTTCATATTTTAGCTTTCTTTTACTTTAAGCAGAATTAGGTGAAAAATGTTCTCATCACATTTAACATACCATAACATTAAAAACAATGAAAAAGAATCATTGGTAAGTGTACAGGAAGACATTGTTTACATTAATAACCGTCATTCAATTTGTAATTTTGTATAAACCATTTCTATCCATATTAATGAAAATGTATTTATGAAGCTAAAACGTCCAATGACAATATCTGCTATAAAGATGTATCGTTTCAAAGACGTTCTTAGTCCTCCAAGTGTTACCTCAAGATTGCGCAGTTTGATGACAGGCCTCTCAAAACTGATTGTATGCCAATTTATAGTGTTTCTTATTACCTAATTTTCGGATAGATATTACAACCTCTGCAACGAAAAATTCTGCCTCCAAATCCACCATCCACCAGGGAGAAGGTTCCATATCCGTAGAGCTGCAAGACTGGCAAACCCCACCACCAGAAGTAACACCATCGACGGCTTTGCGAGACTCTCCCATAGTGCCTTGAATTGATATTGTGCTGCTTTGTGTTGTGGGTTTATTCAGGGCCAAATTCACACGGGTTGCTGTAAGCACGAACAATTTGATCAAAGAACATTACTGGGCATAACTAAGTTATTGCCAGCCAACAACGGTTTATGAAGTCATGAAAAAAATCCATGTTCCCTAAACGAAACCCGAATAAAATTTCTAGTCCAAAACCACAATTATGCTCAAAAAATACATAAATAAATAAGTAAATAAATAAATAAATAAATAAATAAATAAGTAAATGGATAAATAAATATTATCGGCAGTCCATTACCGAGAAGAATACAACTTCCCTATAGCTAGTCTCCACGGCACATTACCCATGTTACATCATCTGTAGAAGCTCGCACCACCAAGTGGAGAAATATGCCCACCTCTTGAGTGAAAATTGTGAGCTCAATCATGAGAAATCTAATGTAAACTGCCCCTACAACAATTGGCTTCGACTTGAAACCGAAAGCCCGTATTTAAAAACTACGACTTCTCTAATCATTGTTGCTATGCAGATAAGAACCCTTTGACTATTTTTATACTGCCAAGCACCTCTTAAACAATTACTATCAAAGACATCGTTGTCCTTTGTCCAAAATCCTTGCTGGTCGTAATTGTTTTAAAGTCCTTTTCAACACAGCATCGTTTTGAACATTTTTATCATCATGTGCAATATACAGAAAAAAATACATGGCTGCACGGATATGTCACATAATATGTTAGAGACCGAAGAAAAGTGTAAAGTACCGTCGGGATTACCTGTAGGTAATAGACTTCTGATATTATAGATTGTGCTTTTACTGCTTGGAAACTGTTTATTAATTCTCCATAAAGAAAAAACAGTGTGGATTTTTAAAATTTAATTAGAATGTGATTTTTCGGGCCCTAGCCCGATAAAAGCCGGAGACGATCACAAGAAAAAATAAAAACCAGCTTATGTGTTAAAATTACGGAGTTGGACTGATTAAAAGTCTGTATTGTTCAGAAACATTCACTAGAATGTACAACGGCCTATCCCTTCGGTAAGGACATATGCCTTCATACATGACATTTATGAGCGTTTAACTTAGTTAAGTTAATTTAAAAAGTTAATTTAAAAAAGCATCGTTTGCCCTCCAACTTCCTGTAACCCCCTCCCCTTCTCGCCAACACTCTGCACAGAAGAACATTTTTTCGGATAATAAGGAAAGCTACTTCTCACGGCTGTGTTGGTGTGTTTCATATCTAATGCCAAAAATACATTTAAACACTCATATATAGTTTCATATATTAAACCCAGAATGATAGATTGGGACTACCATATTTTAATGGTAGCCGTATTAGTTTGTCTTACAAGAAAAATAAACGTTGGTGTAGCACCATAGAGGCTAATGTTAGAATTGGCATATGTCACCCAAGCCTCGTCTGCTCCCGCAGATGACGCTGACATACACCACCATAGCGCAAACCTGCCATATACCAAGCCCAACGCTAGTCTGAAGAGCCACGGCCGCTATTTACTCAGGTTAAGACTACTCAGATTAAAAAATTGAATCAAAAATTTGAAATACGAATTTTGATGTTATTCATGGGAAATAGAAATTAAAACGTGTAATTTCATAAATATTATTAAAGATAAATGCACTGCCGAAAAAAAACAAGGATTGTAGCGAAGTTTTTAAGTTTTGACAAATGTCTGTGGAATCGATCTAGTAAATAAATATCGTACTTACGACATTGTCCACAGCTGACCAGATATTTCACACAGAAAGCCACCAGGAAGTGTAACCAGCAGGCTTGTAATAACGATGCCATCTTGAAGTACTAATGAAAAACAAGATTAACTCTTAAACTTTGTTTTAGTGCACTGTTCTACTCAAATACATATATAGGCTAATACCACTGGGGACTGTTCCAGACAGAAATGAAGACAAACAAGATTGTTTCAGCGATCTGTTATCAGATCGATATCATAGCCAAGTAGTTGGCTCATATACTGTGTATCAGATTAAAGGTGAACAGTCCCCGCCATTAGCCGGCTGTTCTTTCAGCACTGACATTGATTTGCGGTTTACAAGTCAAGTCACTTTGCACACAAGTGCATGTATTTCAAAATGCTTTCAGATATACATATACACATAGCCACGATAATCCAGGGTCAGTCAAGGGTCGGGTCACTCTTAAAACCTTCAAAAAGGAAGATGTAACTTTCTGGCTTGGCCTTCAGCGTTGTGGGGATGGTGCAACGACAAGTTGACGCGAATCAATATAATGGCTCGGGCGGGGAAGCTTACTTGCTTTCAGTAAGTCGTCTCAGTAAAGCAGCACTAGATAAAGAGCAGACGAAATTTGTTCTGCAACAAGGAGGCACAGTACACTCCAAGGACTCCTTCGTCGTCATATGACTGAGAAATTGGTAAGTACGACGTTAAACCCCAAGCACTCACTCACCCACTCACCTTTTAGTAAGTGATGGTTTGACTTCCCAAGGCCGTGATCCGTAGCCTTCGATTCACTTGACTTTTATTAGAAAACCACGCAGAAACGCGACGTAGATATACCTGATTAACATAATCCATGCAGATTCACCAATGGAAACTACCAATGGACAACTGTAAAGATTGTTGTGGTTATCAACATATTTCATCGGCGACTGGAAACACAATCATTTCCCGTAATAAAATAATAGCCTTATCAGATGCTTGTATATGGATAACGACTTCTGATTTAATAGCTTACAACGTAGCGATGTACATTCTAACAATTGCTCCACAAGATTGCTAGCAAACAGATGTTTGGAGTGGGGGGACGGAGGGAGGGGGGTATTTACTTATTTGATTGTAGTTAAAGGTAAGAACCGAATGGGTTGCAGTCTGTGAAGGAGGGAATAGTGATGGTGTAGAAAATCCACATTCTGTACTTATCATCAAAGGATGAGAGAGTATTTTTGGAGATAATATACTTTCTGTCTTGTTCAAATCTTACTCAGGCTGACTTATAGTTGCTCTTTGCAATCAAGTGTTTTGTCAAGTGCTTTGCGAACGTTATGCTTCTCGGGCTTTATGCGATTGACACCAGCCACATACCTATTACCTAAATGTCCCGTAAGTCAACATTGCGTATAAGATCAATGAAATGAAGAGAAAAATATATCAGTAGCTTTTCTTGACATTGCACAGTAATATGTTCCATTCTTATACTGAACAATACAGCAGAGTTAGTCGCAGTGAAATTTATCATAATCCGTGATCTCTCCATCGAACATCTGAATTAATATAAGATGAATGTATCTTCAAAGGGTCGAATTGTCAATGCTTTCCAGCTTCAATTCTCTTAGCTTTATCGTATATCTGCTTTATTCTAGGTAACATAACATTAGGAGATCGACAACTCGTTTCAATCGGCAGGTACATCTCAACCCCCACATCTCACCCAGCTTACTTCCTACAATTAAGAAATCGTAGATTTAACTTTGCTGGTTTAAGCGGTTTAATAATGGTAAACTTAATGCGTGCCCAAAAATTATGCAATCTCTCAAAAGGCATGTAAGACGTAGGTATTATGCTGAGAAAGAAGTTTTAATACGGATTACCTGCTACATCCCGCATATGTAGTGGCTAACGTTTAACGGTTGAAAAGTGAAACTTATTTATAAAAGGTGTAAAGCGAAATTTCTGACAAAACTATTGCGCGTAGCGGTATGGTTTAACGATATAGGACACAGCATGTGGGGCCGTATAGATCTTCTTTCTACTGACAGATTTTTGGGTTCACAGCGTCAATAGTTTCCGGTCACTTAACCTTCAAATACAGCAAAAACACATACGTCTGCCGAGTTTTATTTTAATTACAGGAAAATTATACATCAAAGAAAAAAATAAAAGCACATTCATCTCCAACTGACCAAACTACACCTAACAGGTGCCCCCCCCCCCCCCCCACCCCAATATTCAAATAGGTGACCACTTGACTCAATCGACCAATAACGAATAGGTATTTTCCCCGCCAGAATTGAATTCTCACACAGCAATCGACTGATATAATCCTGGATAACCACCATACATGTCCAGGTTTCTTAAGTCTGATACAGATTGGATTTTACAGAAGCACCCTGATTATAGGCGTGATGCCGATTGATCCCCGAGCATCGATATATGTAGAATTAGGCTTCAGTGTAAAACAGAAACTTATAGAGCTCCAATGGCCTGCCCAAAACGTCAAGCCAAGTGAAGGAGTGGATTTGTTTCTATGGGTACAGACAAATAAAAACAAATGTGACACTTAATTCTTCGTCTTTCTGAATAGACTGTTTGTATATAGAGTTTCCAAAACCAGCAGATTTTATTTTACATATATTTTACATATATTGTTATATTTATAACAAGACTTTTACAAATACTAAAGTACTTAAGTTTAACAAGAAAGGATAGCAGTATCTATACAAATACTAAAGTACTTACATGTACAACGGTGCCAAGTCCAAACGGACGCATATATTCCACAATGCGGAAAACCAGACAGGCATAAATGCACAAATAAGAGGGAAAATCCACAGTATAACTGAATGTATGACGAAATATACACAAAATTCCACAGGCAGGGTCCGTGTACTAATAAGCACTGTGTACACAAGAGGGAAAATTAAATATACAAGTTCAAACTGAACAAGTGCTCGGTGGAGATATGATATAACAAAGCCAGAGGCTATAAAGACACCAAAATTCAGCACAAAAGGCCTACTAAAGTAATACACAACGAAAGCATCCAAAACTCTCAATAATTCTCCGTTCTCTCCTTTTGACCTGCTTTCATAGGTCTTATATAGCCTGGTGGAATGTCTAGAATAAGAAAATTCCTAAACACTTGATGTAAACAAACAGGCACCGAACTGAACGTATTCTGGAACATTGTGAGGCAGAGGCCTTAAAAAAAAAAAACAGCATAAAACAGGCAATGCAATGAATATACAAAAGAAGTACTTAGGCTTGTGCCAAAACATACAGGCCATAGAAGGGTAGTTTTTCTTTCATAGAAGGGTAGTTTTTCTTTCAGGGGATCGACAACTCGTTTTAAACGGCCGGTACATCTCAACCCCACATCCCAGGTCACTTCGTACAATTAAGAAATCACATACATCGTAGGCTTAACTATCTTGATGAAAGCGGTTTTCATAATGGAAAACCTAATGCGTGCCCAAAAATCATACAATCCCTCAAAAGGCATGCAAGAGGTAGGTTTTCTACTGGGAAACAAGTTTTGATACGTCTCTTTTGTGGATTTCTATCCATGAAGCAACACTTATTAGTCAGTTGTTTGTCTAAAACTATATATATTTAACCGGTCATTAAATTGACCAATCAATTCGTGTAGATGCAAACGTAACAGAGTAATGGGGAGGCGGAACATTGTTTCATCAAGAATGGATTGTAGCGTGACGTCTAGATCGCTACAATGTATCCGTTTCCATTGTAACATCGTACTGTCTTTACTGTGAGGTCATGATGATGGGCTGGGAGAGGAACATTTGACGTCAAGGTTCTGCTGCCGGGCCTTTGACATATCCCCATTTGGCTAGGTTTAATGACGGGTAAAACTAAATTTTTATTACACGTATACATAGTTTTGACTTACTTATACACATGTGCTAAACGAGAATATGCTGTATCTTTAGGTCTGTCTGTTCTAAAATATCTAGATATGAGACTGATTATAGCATTGCGCAATTATGTAATGTCAGTTTTTGACATGCAAAGTGACTTTAAGATGCACTAAATATGCTATGGGTGTGTTTTAAAATAGGTCTGGAAGTTGATCTGCTTCTCATGTCTGATCAAATTTGGTTAAATGTGCTGTCTGTGTGAAACAATAAAAAAAATCCACAGGTAGTCATGGGGGTAAGTTAACAATTCTTAAACATATACACAGTTACTAAACGAGAATATTCTGTATATAGGTGTGTCCAATACCACGTACACACGGGCAAAGTTACGCTGGTTTAACTTGCTAAACGCAAAGTTGGGGCATGTAATCGGGTTTATTTGTCCCAGCTGGCAACGTGGCTTTAAGCCAGTTTCAGGGTTTGAGCGGGTTTATCTGTGCCTTGAGAACGATAACTGGATTAAATGCCCCGGGTACGTGGAGGTTAGGATGACCTCGTAATTACTAAATTGTCTTAAATATGACCATGTGAATGGGCAAGTCCGTCAACTGGTTTTTGCAACTGGCTTCGATTTAAACCTGTTCAGATTTGTTCCGGTTTAAATTTTAGTCGTGTGAGGAGGGTATAATTGTAAGACTATCCTGGTAGGGTTAGAAAGAATGATAATACACCTGCTGTAAATTACCCCTCTTGTTACAAGACAGCGATTTTAACGTAACATGAGATTAGTCTTGGAGGCGTGAAGTTGGAGCTTGCCTATTAAAGTATGAAGAGTGTAAGTTATGTTACGATACTGACACCTATTTTTCCAGGTAGCAAAATGTAGAAAAACATGACTAAAGCCATTAAGCGTCGCAGAATTGTCGTGAGATCTTACAAGAAGTCAAAGTTTTTCAGTTTAAATATAATATATATCTGACGGAGTTCGCTGAGATTGTCTATTGGACCGAATGTACCGAATGTATCTACAAACCAAAGTGCTGTCGCTATTGAAGCATCATGCCGAAGACACCGGGCATGGCACCCCGCTCTGTCATAGTATACTGCAAACACCTGGCCAAGCAGTCTTACAGACCTGAGTTATCTTTTCTACTATCGCCCTTTGTTTTCTGTTCATTATCTTTCGTATTGTATTCCTGCATACACCGGGATTCTGCTGGTGGATAAATCATCCTGGAGGCCTGGGGATTTGTCCAGGGATTATATTTATTTATTAGGCTTGATTTTGAGTAAATCTACTAAATTGCAATTACACGTAACATCGCTGTATTTCCTGTACCTAACTTTGTTTTAGCCTTGGGGCTCGAGAAGCGTATAAGTTCTTGCTTTTAATTGCTTACACCAGCTTATAGAATAAAACCCTGAGGTAAATTTATAAGAGGTTGTGTTTAGCCGATTACGTGCGACCATTTCACAAATATGACACTGTCGTCGTTGCTTTTACTGTATACGCCGTTTGTTTTGTATTAAATACTCTCCAGCCGTACGTGGGACGGTCTTCCAGTAGCCTTCGGATGGTCGTTGGTTGTCGCTGGGCTCTGCTCGGTTTCCTCACACGATAATGCTGGCCGCCGTCGTATAAGTGAAATATTCTTGAATACAGCGTAAAAGACCAATCAAATGTATCAAATAAATACATTAAACACTAATGGCTTACACCGGTCACCAGTCAGAATAAAGCTCCCTCTGTTATCAGTCAAAAATAACATGGCGCGTGAATAAAATTAAATCACTTTTATTTATATGTAGCACTCTTTCCGTTTACCCGAGCGCTAATGTGTTCATCCGTCCATTCCACACAGAACGGTCTTTCCACAGCAGTAGTCAGGTAAAACGTTCCTCGCAATGCTCTGTTTTTTCCATTGCTGTAATGTGCACTAAATCGGCTTCGAAGCAAAATATTATACATTTGCTTGCAGAAAAAACAAATACTAGTATTCGTCCATTTTAGTAACAGAAGCGGAGTACCAAATAATAAATAGTTTGTCTATTTATAGGAAACATAAAAACTTTTGTATTAACTGGCCACAAAAGAATCTTGATTTTGTTATGTGAATAATGTTGTACCCCCATCTGAAAGACGGGGGACAACTAAGAAGTGGATGATATGTAAAATTCCCAACTCGCGTCACACAATACGTCCGTTGTTAAGCTATGTTACCACAATTAACAGCCGGCGACTACTTTCCCGACTTCCGGCTTTACAGACTAACAGAGGCATTTCTTATGAATAACAAGTCCTGGATTTATTGTGTTGGTGACGTTTCGATGTAGGTTCTTACATCTTTATCAAACCATACGAACATACATTTTTGGTTTAAATACTGGTTTTAGGGTCACTTTCCTGGCGAATCAAATCAGTGTTGTATTTTGTTTTAACACATGATTATTTTTGATAGATAATGGCAATGCATTGGTATACTATTTACATATGTACATGTGTCAATTACTGGAATTAATCCTTTTTGTGGTAGCATGTATATAGCTTATTGTATAGGTTCAAATGCTGCCGTGTTTATTTAACAGAATGGGGATAAATAGTAAGCTATTTACAGAGATTTACCTTATCTGTACATTAGAAATAGATAGATCTACATAACAGAGTTACATTGAGTTGCCTATGCAGAAATTTACACACAGAGAAAATAACAGTAGTGCTTTTATTTATTGGTTAACAGTTTTGTTCTCTTGCTTCCTCTTCTGTGACGTGGAGTTCAGGTGCTCCCGCCATTTATACCGAACGCCGTCCAGGAAAAGCCAGCGTACTTAAAACCTCTGACTGTAACAGGTGCGACAAGTATAATTGAGGAGCAAGAATGTTAGGCCTCACCCACTTAGATGAAGCAAGAGATAGTCCTATTGTTATGTTGTCTTTCATGTTTCCGGTCTTCGTTTCCTTCATGTTAATTTTCTTTGGTCCCATGGGTCTTCTTATTGTATTTCCTGTCTTTTTTAGTTGATTTCCTTCTCTATTTCCAATATTTATTCGTGGCCTCCCATGGCGGCGCAGACAGCACGTTTCATAGACCGGTAGAACAGTTTCTGGGCTAGAGTATTTAGGTGCATTCCGTAGAATTTCCTTTTATGGTCGAATCAGTCCCCTATGTCTCCATAAAGTGGCTAATTGGTTGTTTGTCAGCTTCATGTTAATTTCATGGATTTTTGTGTTATAAATGTGGACCGAAATTCGCCGAGTTACCTGACGTTATTTGTGCACCAGGAGGTCTATGTAGAGAAGCTGGCTGATGTAGATCGTTGGAATTTGGAATTTCGATTTAAGTGCACCAACATAAGTCTAAAATATCAGCACAAATTGCTGATTCTGACTTGTGGGGGTCCGCATCGTTTCCTCCAATGTGGAGGATAAAACTAGGTCAGATTTTGTCTCCTGAAGGAGACTTTCCAATGTTCCAGAGGATTTGAGTGTCCCAACTCTAGCTCCCCCAATGCCAAAGAAGGCAATGTCCTGGCCGGTCGATTCTAGAGTTTGGGATCGAATTTCGAAGGATACTATTCTGCAGCCTATGAACGTAACTGCTGCCGATAATTAAGATTTTCATCCTTGTTTTTTGTTCCTGAGAAAACAAATATACAAGATAGTTGTATTTTTGATTAGCGAAGCGGTTTTGTTGATAGGATAATGTATATCTTAAGCAAGAACATATTTGATGAAACAGATACTCAGGAGCAAATTAGTGGTATAACTACCAATCTAAACTTGATAGAGGGTCTTCCCTCGTATAATCATATACACATTTGTAAATAAAGAGAAAATAAATATCAATCAATAAGAATAGACAATAACAACAAACAAGTGGGGAAATTAGTAAATGGAGAAATATTATTAATCACTACAGTCATCAACTTCTGTGGTTACATTGTTTTCGTGTGTTGTGTTTTTGCAAACCGGTTTATAGATATTTTATTGGTCCTCAAGATCAAGGTATAACCGATATAGTTGTAGGAAGGAATTATGTATATGTGGAATAAACGGCCCTCAAAATCAAGATATCGCCGTTGTTAATATATGTGTTTGGTAATTTCGGAAAATACACCGTCTTTAATCAGAGAATAATGACGTATTGTTGAGCAGAGCAGAAACGGCCCTCAGAATCAAGGTATCGCCGTCAATAGTGTTTTGTTAGATTCGTCTTTCGTAACCCGTCGATTTTATGTATTCTTTTAGTAAGGAGAATATTTGTGCTCTCAGATGTGGTTTGGGGTTAAGAATATTCTGAAGGTCAAGCTCACATTTGTGGATTTTCAGGCATTCTGCCAATCGTCTTCGTTCTTTACTGTGTTTAATACATTATAGCAAATAGTGCTCTATGGTTTCATCATGCGCTTGACAGGCTGGGCAAAATGGTGAAGATTTTGGATTATAGTTGCTAGATGTGCTTTGAGCCCTGTTTTCCCTAGTCTCATGCGTGATATATTTTTTGTCATCCTGGTTATTCAATAATTGGAACGAATTTAATTTTGTAATTATTCTGTCTAATATTCCATTGTGCCACCGTCCGCGGGATTCTTTGTCCCATTCCTCTTTCCACTGATTGTTAATTTTGGTATTGATCAACGTATATATTTCAGTTTGGCTCAGGGGGACGTCTATATCTTGTTGGTATTTCTGTAGACTCGATTTTGCTGGCTGATCTGCAATTTCGTTTCCTCGAATATTAACGTGTGCTGGAACCCATGCTAGAGTCAGTTCATTTTTTTGTTTCTGTGTTTTGTTAGCGAGATTATTTCTTTTAGGAGGTCTGGTCTGATCTCAGATTTGGAGTATTGGATTGAAATTAATCCGCTGAGGGAGTCGCTTAGTATGGCTACTCGGTTTGGTTTGTTCTCAAAAATCCATTGTAGTGCCATTGTAATTGCAACTAATTCACTCGTATAGACGGAGAGGTGGTTCGGTAATTTATAGTTTTTAACTATGTTTAGGTCTGGTATTGCAAATGATGATCCAGTGTGACCCTGCACATTTTTGGATCCGTCAGTATATATTTTTAGATGACCGTTGTAGTGTTTGTGGAAGTGTTCTAAGGCTTGAGCTTGGATATATACTGGGTTTTCCAGGTTTGAAATTTGGTCGTGGAGTGCAGTGTCTTTTTGGGGAGTTTGCAATTACCACTGGGGTTGTTTTTTGGCAAGGCAATGTCATATTTGCAAATTAGTCTGTTGATTTCATATCCTACTGGGGCTGAGTGTTTTGTCCATTTTTTTTTCAGATATTCATATTCGAAATATGGGAGGATTAGATTGTAACATGGATGTGTATTACAGTAAGCGCTTAGTTTTCCTGCATATTTGAGGGTTAGTTGTTCTCTTATAGGGTGAAGGAGTTCTTCAAGTGATTCTACTTGGAGACTGCAAAGCGAAGTCCCTTTGAATGTTCCTGTTGCTACTTTTAAGGCAGAATATTGGATACTATCAGTTCGCTGTAGTAGAGTTGTGCACTCGGATTGATAGAATATTGCACCATAGTCTATTTTGAAGCGAATTAGACACTGATATATTTTTAGGAGTGTGGTTTTGTTGGCTCCACATTTTGTGCCTGAAATGCATCTCATTAGATTGAAATCGCGTTGGCATCCGATTATGAGGTTATCAGTATGATCTTTCCATGTTAATCTGCTATCAAGAGTTATACCTAGGTATTTCACTTGTCTTTCAATTCAGTTTTCTTTTTACCTAAGAAAAGTTCAATATTTACTTTGCTTCTGTTTGTAAAGACAATACCTGTTGTTTTAGTCGGTGACAATTTAAATTTCCATTTGTCGGCCCAGTTCGGGATGGTGTTTAATGTTTTCTGTATAGCATTTTTTATTTCTTTATAGATTTGCCTGTTTTCCATATTGCCGCATCATCAGCAAATAGTCACTGCTCTATTTTTGGATGGTTACTATCTACTGTATTTGCTAAACCGTTTATCAGAATGTTAAATAACCTTGGGCTTAGCACGCTCCCTCGAGATTACCATTTTGTTGAGTGTTTTATTTAGATGACGTTTGTCCAAGTCTAACCTCTGATTTCTTAGGAAATCATTTATCCAATGTTGGATTCTTCCTTCTATCTCGAGTTTATCGAATTGGAGTATAAATTCTAGTCAATTTTTGACCATAGTTTTCATTAGTTTACAGGTGAGTGATATTGGAAGGTAGGAGGAACTGTCTGATGGGTTTTATCCCGCTTTTTGGATGGGAATAACGATGGACGATTTCCAGCTTTGTGGCAGCTGTTTTTTCCTCCAACTTGTATTTATGAGTTTCAGTATTATATTTGGCGTTTTTAGCGGTAGGTGTTTTAGGATTTTGTAGCCTAATTTGTCTTCGCCTGGTGAGGTTTCTGTTTTACAGTGAATGGCTTTGTGATATTCCTGTAGGGAGAAATCTTTGTTAAGATAATGTTCAACGTGATCGTCGAGCTCTACTTGTAGAACTGTGTTATCCTTGATTATTTTAAAAGATGGACTAAGGTTTCGATCGCTGCTATTTTCTGCAAAGGTTTTTGCGAGGCATTCTGCTTTTTCCTCACTGACTTTGTGTTTGCGATCCAAAGTTGGGATTGGATTGACGGTTTCGCCTTGTATATGTTTAGGTTTGTTCCATATCTGCTTTGCATTTGCTTTGCATCAAGTGTTTCACAGTAGTTCTCCCAGTATTTGGCTTTGGCACGAAAGACTGATTCTTCAGTTTCAGTTTTTAAGTGTTTGTATTTTTCGTGGTTTGTATGTAATCTGGTTCTTTTGAAGTTACGCAGTGCTCTTTTTTGTTTCTTATATTTGCAGCGCATTCACTGTTCCACCAAGGAACAGGATTTACAGGCCTTTCATGCTGGGAGCAAATAGGGATGTGTTTTTCTGCAATCCTGAGTATATTATCAGTTGAGATTTTGGTTGAATAGGTCTATTTCGGCGTGGCAGTCATCATCAATGAATATATTTTGGCAATCTTTCTTAAAATTTTCCCAGTTTGCTTTGTGGAACAGAAATTTGGGGTTATTGAGATTTACTTCAGATTGAGGTGACTTAGCATGTTCTGTCATAATAGCGAAATGGTCACTCCCGAGTGTATCTGGTATAACATTCCAGCCTGCTTTAGGTGCTAGATCAGGTGTGGTAATAGTGAGATCTATTGGTGAAGTGTTGTCTGTGCCGAAGACTATTCTTTTTTTCTTCGTCGTCGTTTAAGTAGACGAGGCTGTGTTCTTCTAACCATGCTTGTACTGTGTTATCACGATCATCTCTATGTTTACACTTTGCATCCCATAAAAGGGTTATGGCTATTGAAATCGCCGCAGATAATAGCACTAGGGCTGAACATGGAAATAATATTGTCGAGCTCTTTTTTGGATATTTTCGTCATACTTCCAGGAGAGTATATGTTTAAAATGTGAATTGGTTTATTTTCTTGGTATATTTGAATGGCATTCAAGTAAGTCATTTACGTTATTGGAGCCCATATACAGGTGTACAATGTTTTCCTTGACAAGGATAAGATTTCCACCCAGTCGGTCTTGTAACCTATCACACTGGTATACTTTATAGCCGGGGATATTGAATTTGTTGCTGGAGATTTTTCCTGGTTTAAAGACGGTTTCCTAAATACAACTAACCTCTGGGTTAGTTTCAGAGGTAAGTACTTTAAGGTTATCTCCGTTTATTTAACGGGTGTGGGCATTCCATGATAGGATTTTGATGTCATTTCGATTGAATTTATTGATTCAATTGATAATAAATCAATATTGATTTATACTGACGTATTTAGTCGTTGTGCTATTTTGGTTGGAGTAGATGTCTTCTGGGTAAAACTTTGGGTTCATTCCCCATTCAATTATTTCCTTTGGGGTGAATTTCCAATTTAGAAAGTCATGTGGGATATTGGTTATTATGTCAGTTTTGGTTCTATTGGCTAAGCGTTGATTGTGAACGGAGTTGATCACCATATTTTTAAAACCCAGAAATTCCAGTTTAGTAATGACAATTTGATCGGTTTGTTCGGTTCCGATTTCCTGTGCATGATTTTCTTGTTCGGATAGCTCAATTTGCGCTGCCATTGTGTCCTTAGAATTAAAGCTGGGTGGCACGCTTTCTTTTGTGAGTTTTTGTGTCCTGCCTGGCTTGTTTGACAGCTTTGGTGTAGATTACTCCTTTATCTGCCTTTATAAACTCGATTGTTTTGTATGCGCTGCACCCTCTGTATCCTGTTCAGTGGTTTTGTTTACAGTTTGCGCAAGTGGCTTTTGTTTCTGTACAATTTTGATATTCGAGTTTTCCTGAACATTTTGGGCAAACTATGTCGGATTTACGTAATGACCCAGGAGTCTCTCATCAATGCGGTCGCTGTGAGTTCATGCTGGCTTCCTCTTCGGACGTAAGTGGGAAGGTCTGCAAGCAATCTGCGGGTGGTCGTGGGTTTTCCCCGGGTTCTGCCCGGTTTCCTTCCACCATAATGCTGGCCGCCGTCGTACAGGTGAAATATTCTTGAGTACGGCGTAAAACACCAATCAAATAAATAAATATGTCGGATTTAGAAACTTTCTTTGTGTGACCAAATTTTTGGCACCGCTAGCAACGTCCAGGCGCTTCATAGAAAGGCTTCACAATAATGTTGTGCAGGGACAGCTGAAGTGTTTCTGGTAAATTTTAATCATTCAAAGACAAGCATTATACTTGTTGATAGTGTATTACCCTTACTAAGGCGTTTTTCATACAGGACATTTTGATATTTCAGCTTATTCATAAGATCTTCCTTTTTGGCATTAAGATCAATGTCATATATTACACCTTTACATTGTGTTCTAAGAGGTGTATATGGTTTAATATTCACTGGATTGTCTGCTAGAAGGTCAGCCTGTAGAAGTTTTCTGGAACTGCATTTCGGATCTGCAACGGATTTTAAGGTCACCGCCAGGTAGTTCCGTAAACGCCGTGGATATCCCCAGCTTTCATTTTCAGGTCTTGGGCAAGTTTCTGTTTAGGGAATTGTGTAGCCCTCATGTTCACTAAACTGTGAATAATTGCTATAAAGCTAGCACTGTTTGAAGGAGGGGTTTGGGCGAAACGCTTCGATGCCCTGTTCATTTCAGGGATATCAGTCGCCTTGCGTTTGGCCATGTTAGATGAGAGGGAGGGATTGTCGAAAATTTGGCAGGTTGAGGCTTCTTAAACTGAGAAAGGAAAGGAGTATGAAATGATTGTACTTAGCTTTTTTCTTTCTTTCTTTCTTCTGATAGGTCTGTAGGAGTTTACGCTTCTGGTGGTCCTTTCTTCTTTTGTTGCCTTTCTTTCTTAGCAGTCTGTAGGAAGGTCAGTATAGTTCAGACACACGGGAGCTGCCCAGAGCAACAAAATCTACCCGTTGTTGTTGTTGCACTCAGTATCTGTCGTGAATCATCGTGACACGTAAAGCCCAACACGTAAAGCAGAGATACAAGTCAACAAATATACAGTAAGAGAGTGAGAGCTGTCAAAAGCATACAGCAATGTTACAACTGGATAATGGCTTCAGGGGTTAAGGAGGTTACCGTCTAATCTGATGAGGTCATTGTAAGCGCTCGGTAGGTGGTACCCACCGTCTGGGTTAAGCTGTGGATTGTGTCGTCGGATCATAATGGCTTCGAGGAATTTCCTTCTTTTGTAGTCTGACTGGTTGTTCTGTAAGGTATGGGCTGTGTTCCATTGCAGTTGGTGTTCTAGATGGGTTCTGATGTGATCACTGAGGGCTGATATTCCATTTAATTTTTCTACTGAGGCCTTGTGCTCTGCAATTCTGATACTGAGTGGTCTACCGGTTTCTCCAATGTGTTGCCGTTGACATTCACAATAAATCCTGTACACAGAGCCTTTGGGCTCTTCTCTATGGGTTGGCTGTTTATTTCCATTGGCTTTGAGTCGGGTTCTGAGGTTAGAGGCGAAAGTAAACGTAGTTTGAATGTTCAGGTTGTCCTGTAGGAGTTTTCTTATCTGGTACCGGTAGCTTTGGCTGCCTATATACGGAATGGATATATATGTTGGTGGTTTGGTCTCGTTGCTCTGGTGCTGTTAAGTGCATTGAGAGTTTTACTGATAGTTGTCTTCACTAATTGTTGGTGGTATAGGTGTTGGTGGTATTGTTGGTGAAGACTGTTTTAAGGTGATTTATGTTTTCGTTGATGCTGATGTATGTATGGCTCGTTTCGACAGGGTAAATATTATTCCTCTCTTAGTTTGGTTAGGCTGGTTAGATTGGTAATTCACGTATTGGTCTGAATGCGTGGGTTTGCGGTATACTGAGGTGATAAGTTCATATCCTTACGTGCTGATAAGTACATCCAGGAAGGGTATGGTTTGGTAGCATTCTTGGTGAACTGTATCCTGCTGTTCTGGGCGTTGAGGTAGTCAAGTAGGGATTGGGGGTTGTCAGTCTTGTTCAGTGCTACGAATGTGTCATCTACCTTACATCGCCATGATATGGCTGAAATATTGCCGAAGTGGCGTTCAGCCATAATCATTTATTCATTCATCTACCTTACAGAACCAACACAACGGTCTGTCGTATGATGTCTAGGGATTCTTCTCTTGGAATGTTGGTAAATAGGTCGATGACGTCATAACTTATCATTAATCGTGTACATTTAGATTTTGTAAAGATATACGTGGAAAACAATTTTAAGTTCACAGCCGTCAAACCTATGTGTACATATACTTCCGACACCACAGACCAGTTTTCCAAAAGTATGGACAACCCTATTCTTCAGCCTGAACTGATATGTGTCTCCCTATATCGTTTACAACGCTTCCCATTACATGCAAGATCTGGCTATTTTCTGACATTCCATACTACAATGACTGCGTCACCAGTGTTTAGATTTTACAAAGCGGAACTCCCTATTCAGTTGTAGTCCGTGACCCTTCCCAATATCCGGTTGCAGTGGTAGTTTTTTTTGTGGCATTTGTGGTATAATATCAGTACAGATTTGACAAACCCATGGTATCCTTAGCATGAGAGGCGTGTTCGTAGATATTTGAAAAGTTTATTTTATCAATTTATTCCAGGATGTTTGAGGTCTGCAATTTCAAACTGCGGCGAGTAAGACCGATATGAAAATTCGTTAACATTTCAGGAACTCCATGCGGTCGCTCTTATCAACGGGGCCTGCATTAATCCGTTGATGAAATGATTGATGCACTGTATTAAAGAGCCTGTTGCGAAAGGATCTGAAGCTTCCCATTCTTTCGGTCGTATCACGTGAGTATACACTAGTGGTTGACCGGCCCCTAAGCCGGTTGGAAGTGCTGCCTCACTGGAAAATGACACCCAAAGACACCAGATGTGATACCTCATTCATGCAGTCACAGTATACTATATGTAATCCAGGCCTAATGCTAACATCCTGCGGAATGCAATTTTGGAAAAGTTGTATGCGGATGACAATATTTTGCTGTGAAATATTACTTAGTTTTGAATAATAATAAAGTTTTGAGTTTACATTTGTAAGACACATACCTGTGCAAGAACAATTTTAAGTATATATAAGAATGGAATTATTTTTAAACAATTTTGTTGTGAATAACATCACTGTATCTAACAGAAATAACAATTATAACCCTTCCACCATAATGCAGGCCGCCGTCGTATAAGTGAAATATTCTTGAGTACGGCGTAAAACACCAATCAAATAAAAAAATGAATAAATAAATGAATATAAATAAATAAATAAATAAATAAATAAATATATTAGAGATGAAAAATATCACAAGTAAACGTATTTTTTTTTTTAGGCACAAACCGTTTTATAATCAGTAACAATTTACAACAATTTAATAACGGATAAAAGAAATGTGACGGCAACAATATATGCGATATATCATTTTAAAATTATCTGGCCCATACATAACCATGCAATTTGCGATATGTTAAGTTGAGAGTAAATGAGACAGAGTTTTCACTCGTTAAACAGGGGATATCGACACGCTGTGCTAAAGATACCAGGCATGACGGGCACTGTTGAGACTGTACACTAATATACCGGGTCGACCTGTACTTGTTCTTATATCTTATGTGCTGAACCTCAATATTAGCAATAGTCAGAGTGGAGGATTGATATTTCCAAGTGGCATATACAGAAAAACAGAATGTATTGACGTTTCACTATTATTATCCACACAACGCTATTTATGGAAAATGGAGAAAACAATGCCAGTCTTGAATCATAAAGTCACGTCAGGTAAGAAGAGAACTTTGCAGAAAATAGCGACTTCCATACACAGTATCTAGTCTAGACATTTTACATTCATAGAGCCGGCATTCCCACAATGTGTGGTCCGTGGTGTTGAGTGTAAACGATGCACACTTGTCCATGGTCAAACAGAGAGAACTACAAAACATCTGGCTCATGATCAGTGTTGAATAAATTGGCTTATCCGAGGGCATAACGTCTGACTGGTATAAGGCGAATGTGCCCTGAAACAGAAGAACGGATACTGAGAAAGGGAACATGTTCTGAAAAAGAACAGTGGTTTTGGAGAAAGAGAACATGTTCTGAAAAAGAACAGTTGAATGTGAAAAAGAGAACATGCCCTGCAAAAGAACAGCGGGCACAGAGAAAGATAACATCTTTTTACAAAGACCAGTGGATATTGAGGAAGACAACATGTCCTGAAAAAGAGCATTTGACATGGAAAAGCAAAACGTGTCCTAAGACAAAGCAGTTGTTATTAAGAAAGAACATGTGTACTGAGACAGAACAGTTGAGAAAGATAACGTGCCCTGAAACAGAATAGTGAATACTAAGAAAAAATATGACCGGGCACACTGAATCAAGAGTGACTGATTTACTGACTGGTTACAGTCAAACGCTCTGCTCAAGAATATTTCATTTACACGATGGCGAAAGTCTTAAGTTTTGGCATAAATTTGGCCAGTAAAAGTTCAACTTTCCACAAACAATTCACAGATTTTCACCGCCACTGAAGTGTCATGCCAAAGCCACCAGATATGACACCCCACCCACTGACATTATACTGACGCCGGGCAAACCAGGCCTAGTAAGTACCATTTGTAAAGTCTTTAGTATGACCCTACCCGGGTTTGATCCCGGAACCTGCCGACTGCGAGGCGGACGCTGTAATCACAGATGTAGCCCCCTGCAAAAATGAGTTCAATGCGTATGACGTATTGATGGAAGGTACGTAATCTTCCTTCTCTTGGATTAACTTGAAATGGTAGTCAAATAGTCAGAATAATTTATAAACATATATATTACAGTTTGAGGATAATGTGGAACTCCAACCATCTGATAACATGTTGTAGATACTTAAGTTAGAAATAATAATTGATTATACTGATTTGTTTTGTTTCTCGTTTATCATGTGTGTAGATACGGTTAAGAACAAGAAAAACAATGACTGATTTGGCCAAAGTTGCTTTTTGGTAAGAATAACAAAATATAGAATCTAAACATTTGTAAATCAAGTGATAATTTTAGTTTTACATTATAGATTACTTTAATTAAAGAAAATGCAGGAAAAGGAGTTTTATTTTATACTCTGACACAGTGCTACATCTGTGCCAATATCCCCGGAACCCGGGCGATGTTTTCATATAGGCTGTTACACATCGTCATGGGTTGGGCATGTATTGTTTCCATCTACAAGTTACATTTTGCACAAGCCGGGTGTTCTCTTATTGGTATGTCTTGGGCATAATCGTCCGAGTGTGCTTACCATAACAATTACCATAGAAGGTGTCACGCAAATTACAAAAGGCAAAAGAAACGTCAATATATCGTGGACTCAGTTAATAATATAATAAAAACCAATTTAAAAGGGTGGTTTGTGTTTTTGATGAAGCATAGAAATTTAGTAGTATACATAAATGCATTAACTGAATAGACCCTGAAAGGAAAGACCTCTAAAAATCAAAGTAGACACCAGTAAATAGACCACTTAAAACTATGCACAAATATATACTCTCCTAAAAAAGAAACGCAACATCCCCCCCAAAAGATCAATCATAAATTCTTCAAAAAATTGGCGTGATTGAGACATGACAACATGATCATATTATAATGTAAATGTACGATAATTGAATTT